>NC_136654.1:14121402-14481402 GCF_949748355.1 Melanostigma gelatinosum | reverse complement strand
TGAGAACACTTCACCGTAAACAGAAATGATCTAGATTTGCTCCTTGAGGTTGAACGTACACCAGATGTTAAGCAGGTATGACGTTTCCATGTTTCCCATATTAGTTCAGTGTGCTCGCATAACATTTGCATAAACCAGAAGTACAGCTGAGGCTGATGGGAATGTCATTAGTTTTGCATGCAGCTCATAAACCAAAGTATCGGACAAATGAAATTTGACATAATAATGTAAGACTATGGCCAAAATGATCACCAGGATTATGTTGAGCAATATTGAGATCACAATTATTTTTAAATAAACAGAGCACTGTTTCACTGTTGTGTTATATTCCTGCTAATGTACGAGGTAGGGCTGCACGCTATATATAAAAAACAGACATTGCAATATTTTTATTTTTTTAAATTTATATATATATATAATATATATATATATATTAGTGCTGGGCAACGATTACAATTTTGAATCGCAATTAATCGCGATTAATCGCATTGTTATGGCAAAGTTCAATAATGAATTCAAAAGTAGTGTAGTGTGCACTTTTATTGTAAAAGTACTGCTATATGAACAAAAGGGCAATAACATTTTGTTTGTAAACACTTTAAACAAATCAGGTTCTTTTATACAGCAGCATTCCCTTCACACAGCAGCAGTTCTATCTCTTCACTATCTGTGCTCAGTGTGTGACTGTATGTGAAACGTTCCACTGCTGTGCAACAGGAATAAAATGTTTCAGCACGTTTCAGCAAAAATGTCTGTCTTCATGACAGTCAGAGCATGTGAATGCAGCTCTACTGTTCATCAATATAATGCTGTAACTCCGAGGTAATGATAGCGATCAAAGAATAAAGACACTTTACCCACAATTTAGGTGTATTTTCCCATTAACTCACGAGATGCAGCATGTTTTATACTTAATGTGAATATAATTCATACTTTGTTGGCATCTTATTCTGAAAACCGGATGTTCGTCTGAAGAAACCGGATGTTATCTCAGGTTAATCTTTCTGCTAAAGTGTAAGTGTCTGCTGAGTTGACCATGGAGATCTGAGTGTCTGCTGAGTTACCGCAGCGATGTCCAGTCGTCTCTATTCCTCCACCGCTGCCAGTGAGCAACGGACTTTCAAAATAAAATAAAAAATGCGTTAACGCGCTATAAAATAATTGCCAGTGTTAATTAATGAATGCGTTAACGCGATAATAACGTGTTAACTTGCCCAGCACTAATATATATATATTCAGATCTTAACAAATGAGGAATACTCACCCTACATTTTGTAGGCTACATTTTAAAGTTAAATGCATCAATCTGATACACTTTGAGGACAAAATCAAAAGGCTAGACAAACTATTTAGTTTGTGAGCTCGAGTAAACTATTTAATCATTTAACCCATTTCATTGATGATGAATCAGCAAGATAGTCACGCCCACAAAGCACGGTTAACGAGACTTTTACCATTTACCAGGTAAGGTGCTCACGCAGCGACATGGCGGCTCCCCACAAGACATCTCGGTCGCCCGATGGCGACTGGCTGTTAATTTAGGAAGCACTTCATTTTTCTTGAGTTTTCTATGAGCGGAGCGCAAATTTTAAACGTCAATATTGCAGCCGATTAATTGCGCAGCCCTGTGATGATGGTGCTTGATGTAAAGTCAGAGGATCAGTAAATTCATCGTGAGTTATTGTCTGGGAAACATGAGGATTTGTACAAAATGTCATCGCAATCCATCCAGTAGTTGTCGAGATATTTCCGTCTGGAACAAAGTGGTGGAGCAGCGGACGACGTTCCTACATCCACATCAAAAATCTTGGCATGAAACTGTGAAAACACGGAGAAGAGAAAGATAAATGCGACATGTCGGCAGAAAAGAGATGGACTGAGTGTTTCCTGAGGTGAACGTGTCTGAGCTCAGCTTCCAAGGGGTCACAGTACTTACTTTGGCCGCTTTTTGTCCGAAGCAGCGTCAACAGTTGTCCACCGCTTCCTTTATTGTGCTTCCAAAGTCAAGTTGAACGGTTTCATTAGAACAGCACTTTGCCCTCCTGGGAGTCCGACAGAGAGACAGCTGACAGGGAGGGGAAAAAGAAGGGACTGATGATAAAGGATGTAAACAAAAAGCAGCCAAGAAGAGGAGGAAAGAAGAGAAAGGAGGTGAAGACTGAATTGACAGCACTGTTGTCTTAAACGCAGCGAGTACAGTGAACTTGGCTTTGAGTTGTTTTTTCTCTCACATCTTAATTCTTTGTACAAATGAACCGAGAGGTGAAACAATGACAAACTGACACCTCGTGGCTCTTCGCCAAACTGTTCTCTCCCGCAGAGGATATTAACAGTGACCCCTCGTGTTCATCATGTGACCCACGGACAACCTGGCTGCTCCATCTGCTCCGTTTGTTCCAACTCTTGTGCGCTGCAGTCACTTTATTCAAGGTTTCCCAATGTGTGGTTATGATAACATGAAGCCCAATGAAGACATTTGCATTGTGATAATGTTACAGGCCAACTGCCTGGGGGCAATACTATTCAGACCTGTGTGCAGTCAAAAGCATACGCATGGAACCATTGGCTGCATCAGTGTTTAATCATGTTTATTAATACATTGGTGTAATGCCATTGAGTCTGCGTTCAGCCAAAGCATGATGGGAGAAAAGAACCTCTTGAAGGCCCATTACTTGATTTAGTTTTTTGCATTTGTCATCTGTAAAACAGCCATCACATCACCGTAAAAAAGTAACCGTTATTTAGGAAACGGTGATTATTTCTCCAGACGTGCGACGCTCTAAGCACCACTTGTAATTAAACGCTGCATCTATTGACAAGAAAGACATCAAAGGCTTCTCTGTTGCTCGTGGTTTCACAAACAGGCAGCGCTGTGGTGTGATGAAGTGGCTTTTACGAGCACATAAAAGTGGATACTGTTACAGCAAGCTGGCTTGTGGTCCAAATCTCTCTCTCTCTCTCCTAAATAGTTAAAACAACAGTTGGGTTTTGTGATTTTTTTCAATCACCCCTTTCTCTGGCTTGAACTTGGGTCAAGAGAGAAACCGTGGCACACTATGGTTGAAACTGAGTCCATAAAAAGGAGTTCAGCTCGAAGCGGTGAAATTTATACAAAATGGTTGCGGTTGAACATGATATTTTCTATTTAATTAGGGCAGTTTAGTAATGTAAACCTGCGGAGAGGTCCTTATGGACAACTAAACAACAACCGTGACCATCATATTTAGTCATACTTACAGTGAAATCTGCAGTTAGCTAATAAAGACCATATTTGTTTTCAGAAATTGTAATTATTGCTGGGGAAAAATACGCACTGGGGAGTCATGTTGTGTATCTGAGTGATTGAGCTAATGTTCTTTATTTCGGTAAAGGCGCTGGGCCTCATCCAGATTTCACGTGCGCCTAAACACACACACACACACACACACATGCATATCCGTGGCCATATCCGTGCGCTATAACCCCACGGGCCAGGGCGAGTCTCTTTTCTCTTTGTTCTTGCCGAGGGCCTGATTGGAAACATCAAGCATAATTTCCTAATTGGGCCGTCCTAACCACTCTCATCTGGAGGATACAAGGCGAGCAGGTACGGCTGTAATCGAATAACCATGAACGTGCGTCCCACTCCAAACAGACCCGTGTGACGGAGGATGTTTCACCCCGTGACTCAAGCTTTTCCATGGAAGAATTGAGTTGTCGTCGGCCCTCCTCCCCCTCCGGCAGATGCACTGGTGTGTGTGCGGTACCTGCCACAGGCTCCTCCGTCATTGGAGAGGGAAGCTGTTGCTCTGGACGCACATGTGGGATGTTGCTGCAGAAAACCAAAGCTCCACTAATCAATGTTTTATTTTAAAAAATGCATCAAACGCTGATGATTTTTCTTTGCTCAATACAAATTTTTACCATTTGGAGCTCAAACGCAACACAATAGAACACCATGCATTAGCTGTTAGCAGCTTTAGTAGCAGGACTGTGCGATATAATGGTGTTGTTTTCAAATGTTGCTACGTTGTTAGCTCAGCAAGATCTTCACAATGTGACATTATAAAGGATCAGTAACTATAAAATGAATGCCGATAACTCAAACGCATATTTTTACTGAACATCGGCCAATCTTAAAGATCAGATAACTGAATGAGGTACTCCAGCGTCAATGTCGGGCACTGTCAATATTTAACAGAAAATATTTGAGAAGCTTTTTAGATTCATGTCACTGACGAGCCAACAGCAGTATTTTCTACCAGCCTCTGTGGACGTCTCGTATAAAACGTTGCTTGGCTTAAATATTTGTTCATGAAACTCCAAACTGTCAGTTCAAAACTCCTATGGGTCAAACAAAAATGCTCATGCAAATAAATCAAACGCTTTTTGATGAATGAATGTAAACAAATGCAAGTCAGATGTGGGGGGGGGGGGGGGGCATCGCGGGCGTCCGCTGAGGGCCCGAACCTCATCACCGCAGTAAAAAGATGATCGTTGTTCTAAATGACTTCACAACCGTCAGCGTGTACTCACCGAGTGATTGAGTCATCTCTCTTTGGGGCCGTAGCCTCATATGGCACACATGTTGTGCGCTGACGGAGGGCCTCATACATCTATCAAAACAACCAGAGATCAGAGTGTGATCGTGGCTGCGAGTGCGTCTGTGTCTGTGCGTGTGTCAAGGTGTCTCATGTGTACCGAGCTCTGAAGCATACATGTGCGAAACATACGCAAAAAGGACGATCCCGCAGGCATTTAATGCAGATGGTGTTGAATGGAGAGGAGGTTTACGTGGAGGGTGTGTGCCCCCTTTTTCTTTTTTACCCCCCTCATGGTGGTGATAGATGAAGATAGAGGGAAAGGGTGGAGTCTTAACGGCCTTATCGCAGTGCTTCATCTCTGGGTTGTTGCAGCGCCGACGTCCCCCTGGACCAGTTTTACGACCCGGGACAGCCCTGGGGTCAAGACCGAACCAATAAACCTCCACTATCTATACCTCCTCATACCCCTGTCCCAGCATCCCTCCATCACACACTCACACACTCGTCATCCCCTGGCTCTCTAAATAAGGGCATGTTGAGTCTATCAACATGGGAGTCTTACAGATCAGGAGGGAGTAGAGAAAGTTTTCTGTCTTCATCTGATAAAAGCAGCGTGGAGCAGAAATTCCTCGATTGGTTGTTGTAAGATTTGGGTTCCAGGCAGAACACGAATCCTCCCTGATTTGTGCTGCTCTTGTGTCAATCATTGGGTTGTTTATACTAAACATATTCATGCTAAAATCCTACTTTTCATATTCAACCTCTCTTGTGCTGATTATATCATTTCTTTGGCAGAATTCTTTCACATCTGGCTCGCTACTTATAATCTCATTTCCACCATTGCAGCCCGTTGGCACTAAGTTTGCTCCCCGCCGGGCGGAAACATCAAGAAATTATGTGTTTTTAAGATGTTTTTGAGACAAAAATTTGCACAAATATTTGGACATTATGATGATACGGACGTTTGCTTAACGACATTTTTCTCCAATCGGACCTCTATGAATTTGAATTGAATACCCGGTTTAGGACTGTCGGTAAATAAATGCTACCACTCCTCAAGGCCCAAGCTTAGCTCCCGTGTCTTCCTTTCTACCTGCTGATTAAATAGAGCGGTTAGCCTTGAAGTTATCAATATTCTATTGTCTCGTAATCGATAAATGAAGTGAGGAATATGTACCCAGAGTCCAAGGTGATGTCTTCACATGCTTCACATCGACCAACAGTCCACAACCCAAAGATATTCATATTACAACTGGAAAATTGTGAGGAAATGACATTTGAGAAACTGGCAGCTGCAAAAGTTAATTTGCACCATAAACAACTTAATAAACGACAAAAACATTTGAGACATTTATGACATTTGACAAAGAGCTTGAACATGCTTCTTAGTCTGCAGGCGAGAGAACACAAATAGTTGTGGTGTGTAGACATTCGCACAGCTGTTTTCTTTTACACTTTTACACATTATTGGGTCCATTTAAAACCTGCCTATCCACAGAAAGACGCATCAATAATCGTGTGTGAATGCACCGTTTAGTCTCGCCCATTACACTCTTTGCTTATACATTCCACCAATCTTTGCTGAAACATGGCTCCGCTTTCATCGATAAACCCACTAATTGTGTTATTAACAGTGCCAACCCCTTAGTGTATGATAGGGTTCTTTGGGGGAACAATGGCAGACATCCATCTCCCAGCGTTGTGGACAGTAGCACAGGAGGTGAGCGTGGGGGAGAGCTGGAGAGAGGTAGTTTTGAGGATTGTAGTTTGGACAGCTGATTGATGAAGAGAAAGATAAGATACATTTTTCAGCTGCCACCCTGTGCTGGCTTGGCAACGTGGGCGTGACCCACCTCGACCTGCAATTGTAATATATACACGCACAAGCACAGATGAACCACGTTGTAGATTACAGACTGAAATATTGGCTGTCACACTGGTCACTAGCTGTGTGTACCTGTAGGGTTTATGTGTGTTGAGAGTTGGTCATGTGGATCTTTTAGTTCCGTTTTCAAGTTTCTGGTTTAACAAATTCAAGCTGCGTCCTGAAGCTTCCCCGTCCGTCCCTTGTGCACAGACTCTTTCCCCCTCTATACATCAACTAAACGCAGAGCTTTAGTCCCCCTGCTCCAGCAGAGGGGCTTTACCTTGATTCTGTGTTGTTCTGCGACTTAATGGCAGAAAATGTAGTAAATGCAGGTCCAAATGAAAACCAGCGGCGTTTGTCAGTGTGCATTACACGTCAGCCTCCTGCTTCACCTCTCCCATTGGTCGCAGAGAGCCAGTAAACTGCCCAGAGACCCGGGCCCTTCCTAGAAATGCTGTTGAACCATCACAATCCATCCCAAAGTGTTTGCATTCAAAGTATTACTGGTCAGCCCCCATCAATTACATTCTTGGCAGTCGCCGGCAGTGGAGCCAAATTAATTTTTTAAGGTTGGTGCCCGGTGGAGATGCTTTGAGGAGGGCTTTTAAAGATTCCAAGGTACAAAGGGGGTGTTGTGCTTTGAACTGGCCCCCTTTATCATTTCAGCTTAACATCCATTAGAATGTCGCAGACATCAATTGAGATACTCTGCCCAGAAAGTCTGTGCTCTATTTTTTGACATCTTAAAATGATTACCGGGGCTGAAGAGGCCCTTTAACTGGGTGGGGTGGGGTGGGGTGGGGGTGTAGGAGCCCTCCCGGGAAAATGGCACTCGGCTTCACGCTGTGGGAGTCTGGCACGTCAGTTGACCCGCTCATGCTTTGCATTCATTTTGGTAATCAGGGCTCTTCCAGACGCAGCTGATGTCATGCCACACAACATTGCACGTAAACAATGTCACTTCACACCCTCTGATGTCAAATGAATGCTTTAACAATGCCAAAAAAGAGCTCTCAGAGACCGGCTGTTATAGTTCATTGAAGTAGACAACAGCAGCCACTTCTGAGTATCTGTTGACCGTGAAGGACGACCCCGTTGCCTCTCGGATGTTTGAATGCCACTTGATCCTCTCCTATTCTGTTCCTCCTCGTTCTACAGGACAACACCCAGGACAGGATGCCTGATTTATGTCTTTCTCACCCACTCACAGAATTTAGAAATGTTTCCACAGCCCAGCTCGAATGCCTGTTGTGCTGCACTTTGTATACCTTCATTTCCCACACACCTTGAATCACATTTTCCTGTGTTTGAGGCTGTTTGTTCTCCTTGACCCGCCCCGGTGATGAATGAAGCGTCTACCGTCCCTGCCCCGGGTTAGGCGTCCTCGCCAGGATGAGTGTGTGTGTGTGTGTGTGTGCGTGTGTGTGAACCTTCATGTGAACACATGTTTGAATGTGTTTGTGCTGTTTTGTCACTGATGAGGGACGCGTTTTGGAAATGCACCTTGCTTTGTAAAATCTGGGAACTTTCTCAAATCTTGGCATTAAACAGCAC
The DNA here is from genome assembly GCF_949748355.1 of Melanostigma gelatinosum. Lineage (NCBI taxonomy): Eukaryota > Metazoa > Chordata > Actinopteri > Perciformes > Zoarcidae > Melanostigma > Melanostigma gelatinosum. The sequence goes on along the minus strand of NC_136654.1, from coordinate 14,473,458 downwards.
AATCCATTGCAACTCTTTGGCAAGTAAGGCGATCAGAGTTATGTAGCTTCCAGCATCCTGAACTCGTAGAATACTCGATTCTTCTTTGTGTTTCCCATGCATGTTACAAACTGGAATGTTTTCAATATTATTAAAGGCGACAGAGGCACGGACTAGTTATTCAGGTTGAATCCAGAGCTCCCAAACCCCTTCATAGTTTATTGGTTTGCTCCGCTGTGTGTGCATTGAAGTGATGTTGATATTTTTGATCGATTTTTGTTCATAGTCTCAATCGTCGCTGGAAGACCAATCCTCGCCACACAGATTACATTTCTCCAATCAAGGCTACAGACTTGGTGTTGGTAAATAAACCCACGTGGTCCCTGATCGATGGCGTGTTCACTCATGTCGATGATGACCCGGTGATGCTTTACCAAAGCTTATATCTCACGTGTACAATAGTTCAAACAATAGTTTGAACACTGGAATTTGTCAAAAAACATACATTTTATTGGACACCTGTGTGTCCGGGGTATTCACTACATACTATCAACATCCCTGGCATTGTAATGCTTTATTTTTCTATCATCCTCTGGTCCTCTTTTGTTTATTTGAAGCTAGCAGCATGACTCTTTCAGCTTCACGGAGCCGATGGATTGTATGTCGACTGTAGTCTTGACTCCAGCTCTCTCTGAGCGGCCTCCTCTCCCGAACAGTCAAAAAGTGTGCTCATGTGGATCCAGGAGGTGCTCGTGGTCTGTAGGAGTAAGAGGATTTAGTGATCCCTGTGCTCTTTGAGTGGTAACAAACCCACATGCAGGTCGCTTTGTGAAGAATCTGCGATCACTTCTTCATCGAGCCAGTGTTTACGCTGGTGCAGCTCCAGCCTCTAATTGACTAAATGCTCCGATCATTTTCACCATCCCTTCTCAGTCGCTCAGCGGATCCCTGGTGATGCCTCGCCTCATTTGAAATACTGGATGTGAGCATTACTAAATCTTTATCCCCTTTCCATCATGTACAAAAAAAACAAATATTCCACACCTGCAGTTTCACCTTTGGACAAAACCTCTCCAGTGATTTCCATGAAATCTATATGAGGGCAGATGCCAAGCGTCTTAATTTGTATGCAAATGATCACAAATCATGGCTGGATTTGGGCTTTTTTAGTTTTTTTAGCAAGTAGATTAAATTGATGATCATGTCATGATTTTCACACACACACACACACACACACACACACACACACACACACACACACACACACACACACACACACACACTAGTGAAATCGACCCGAGAACAAAATATCACTGAAATGATGAAATGATTGACTTCCACAGAGGAGTCATTATTCTCAACATCACAGTCTGAGAAGAGACAGTATCTCATCCCTTTATCTTCTCGTGACGGATCTCTCTGTTGGCTCACTTAAGAGGTCATCCGAAGCTTCTTGGCCATGAATCTAAATTGAAGGCTGCGTCTCTCAGAAGCTCAGCGATGTCAAGACGTTTAGCCCCATTACCGCAAGATTAAAGGGTAGAACCAGCCCTTCTGCCACTGTGTTTATGAACCAAACAAACCGCATGGCTTAAGTCGGCCCTGCTCTGCTCTCAGATACGTGGTCAAATTAATGACTGAACAACACAGCGACCCCAGTAGATGATGGTCTTGTCCACGCTTTGAAAGACTTGTAAATATTTTGTTTGCCGCGACAAAGATGGAATCGCCTTCAACGCTTTCTGTGGGAAAACGAGCTCACAGGGATGGATTTGGTTCTCCCAAATATACTCCCCCTAGCCTAGCTAAAGGAATGTGATCCTGTTTAATTAGGGGCCGCGAGTGGGCTCATGGGAAGCCCCCCCCCCCCCTGCTTTTTTAATTACTGGTCCCCATGGCTCCCTGGGCCGTCTCTAGCTGGTTGGGGGTCAATGCTACAAGGCCCAAGTCATAGTGCCATGCTGCCAGAGGTTACCAGGGCCAGCTGGTTCTCAGACAGGGTGTGTGTGTGTGTGTGTGTGTGTGTGTGTGCCAAGTCCAATATTCTCCCTACCCTGTCAAGACTCCTTTCAGTAAACAGCATGCCACAGGCCCGTTCAAAAACATGTTCAAAATATTTGTAAACCGAAATGTCTTCAAACATTTTGACAAGCAGACATGAAAGCTCGTCTACCAAATCAGCCGAGGAGATGAAAAGATGAGTGAAATGAGCATTTCCAAATATTTTCAAATGTATTTTTCTAATACGGCCCAGCTCTCGTTTGTTTATGCCACCGCCCGAGTAAACACCAGAAACTATTTGGCCGTGTCACAGATTAGAAGTCATTCAAATGCTAACTTTGATCGAATTGAAGAAGGAGGCTTTGGTTCAGTGTGGTCTGTAATCCAAGACCCAACTCTACGTACATGAATGGCTTATTTTACAAGAACGGATGTAACCACAAGCACACATGGAGAGGAGCTGCCCACCATGCAAGAACACGTCTCATGCCTCTCACCCATGGACTCCACCAGTTACTCAAAACGATGTTGAAGTGGGGAAATAACAACAAATTGACCTTTTCACAACATTAACTGTATTTCTAACAGCAGCGTAAAGGTTGTGAAGCGGGCTACGAAATACACAGGTTAGAACCCCTGGATGTGTTGGTACAATGTAAGTGCTGCTGTCACCTATATTCATTCTTTAAAGTCAGATCAAGTGCTGCAGTTGGAGATTAGCTGTCGGAGTAACACTTAAACATTGACAGGAATACTGATTAACATGTGTTATCCTGAGAGATAAATCAATTTTATGAGTAGCTGCTTAAACCACGTTTGATTCCCCCTCTAGTCAGTACATGTGTCTTTTCGAAGATAACTGTGGGACCTTTATTATTAAAACACTCTGCATTAATCAAGTAACTACTGGCGTTGCCAAATCTACCAAATCTGGTTTTGTACTGTTTATTCTTCAGAGCTGTTTCTGCTGCTGGATACTGGGTTGACGGGAGCAGTGAGACTGAACCAACACTGTAAAGTTTCAGGCTCTAAAACCAAAACCATGCGCTGAAAGACACTAAAAGAGTTTGCCATGCGCTAGTCCCTACAACCAACCTCTTTCGCATTTATCCATTTGATCTATTGTTGACAAGTCCATAGTGATTAGAGCAGCTTTCATGTAAAGAAGGGTGTGAAGATACCCTTTAGATTTGTGTGAATTGTTCAAACACAACACTCGGTGCGTTTGAGGCCAATTAAGTACAACTTAACATGAGTGACACCAGTCGCAGTAGGTTGGTGGGAACAGATGATCAGAGGTCAAAGGGTCTCGGTGTTCAAACATGTTGACGATGCAGCTATTTGACCCGACAATCCGCCCATCAATCACCTCCTCACCGGCGAACACGCACCGCGTCAAAGACGTTTAATGACGCGGTGACACTTAATGAACCTTCTCAAGATGGAGTTCACATCAACTCACAATGGAAGCGTGATTGATTTCGAAGTAATGAGTAGTTCAAACTAGTAGAGTAAAGACTTCAAACATCAGAATCAGAAACCGTTTACTGCCATTGTATGTTGAACATACAAGGAATTTGACATGACGTAACATGACATGACATCAAACGTATACATATAATATCTAAGTTACTCCTGAAGATGTTTACTTTTACTCCCCAGCAGTGTACAATCGGTGTATCAGTCAGTAGAATTAGAGCTGACATAGGCTCTGAAAACTTCTGCGTTGTAAACAAAAAAACGTTATCTTCCCACAGGCAGATAGAAAAAACAAAGAGGGCGTAAGAGAAATGAGCTGAAGGATAAAGGTGAAAAGCTGACGACAGCCTATGTTTCTATCGAATCTCCTCCCCAGGCACACACACACACACACACCGGACAACCTGTTCGAAAAGAACCATTGACCCTGTGTGCGTGAAAGCCTCCAATAACAAAACGAGACATCAATAAGCTGAAAAGCGATACTTCGCCGGCGGAAATCACCTCGGCGCATGGAACAGCCTCAGAATGGCTGTTTGGAGCACAATTGGCACAATGCTGTGAAGGAGGGGATGTGCTGCTGCATTGTGTGGGCCAACAATGGCCGACTGTAAACTCACAGCCGCACCACCCTATGGATGTAGCAGCTCTTCATAGGGCGAGCTATGTGCTTTGTGGCTGAGGGCCAATGAGTGTGTGTGTGTCAGGTAACAGGTGGTGAAGATCAGTGGAGATACGAGAGACAGAAGGAGAAGGACAGAGAATGGAAAGCAGGGAGAAAGAGAGAGTGAGGAGGAGACAGAGGTGTTTCTTTACTTTCTTTTAAAAAAAATAATATTTTGATTGCTCTACAACTTGGGCAGAGCAGGGTTTGATATGTTCCAGTGGTTCACAAAAGGGCCGTCACGGTGGTGTGATACCTCCATACACTGGGCTGCAATGCTCTGGAAACAATCCCACAATACCCAAAAAACAACACCACACCACAGGCTCACCTCCTCTCTTCTTCCACTTCCGCTCCTTCTAAATAGAGTGGGTAACCTCACTGCATATAAGTCAGATTCGCACTACTCTTCTGCATGAAAGCTTTGGTTTTGTTGTATTAACAATGGATCAAAAGACGATGTGTAATCGCCCACTTTAAGCTCATTGTTTTGGTTTGTCAGCCTGCAAACTCAGCTTTCATCGACCTTGTTTCCAGACACAGATGGCATAAGCAAACTGTACACTACCTGAATATAACCAAACGGCTAACAGGCGAAGTTACTGCAGGTGGAGAAAGTAGGAGTATAGATGCCTAAAAGACATAGTGATGGACATGCATTTATTTGGAGGCCAGAAAAACAACTCCAAATGAATGCTGATATTGCTCCACGTCTTCTGAATGAGTAAATGCTAACATACTAACATACTAACATACTTAGCTTCGTCAATCAGAGAAGTAGTCAGCCCGCTACGAAGAACGTGACTAAAGTATCGCATCAAGTACAACGTGGTAAATGTGCAAGTCAAACAACGCTATTTTATTCCATATATTTCTACAAAACCAACGTGCAGACTCTGCTCTAAGAACAAACTGAAACTTCAGACGTCTGCACACAAGCAGCGCGGCGCCTACATCAACCTCTGAGGACCTCTCCCCAAAGCACCTGGTCCTAAACAGACCCAGAAGAGAGCCTGGTCTGGTCCAGCGAGGGTCAGGTCTGTCTTGGACTTGGGAAGATAAAGGTGTGCAGGTAACGTGCATAATGGCTCCCGCCTGCAGAACGATGAGCAAAACATTCGTGGATCTTACCCATTCAAATCACACGCTATCATTCAGCCCCCGAATACTTGATCGGCATCCAAGAGGGTACGTCCAGCGGGACAAAGCTCCTACACATACGGTATGTACGGTATGTCAGTTTTAAGACGCTTTAAGGTCTGGTGAGCATGCTGCCATCATCCTCTCCAGCTTCCAGGCAACAAGCTCAGCGAAGAGGGCTGAGCGAGGTTTATTTTTTTCTATTATTGCTCAGTATACGGAGTGGAGAACATCAGGGAAGATGATTGACTCAGAGGAAAAATAAGAACAAAAGCTCATGAGCCAAGTTCTACGTTTTACATCACACGAGAACAGTTTGCACCTTAGCCTGCTGATCCTCCAGCACACCCCGGAGTGAGGGAATTTGGAAGCAGGGTAAGAGAGTTTGTGTCTTTGTTCCAAGCATTACATCTTGCTTTAGTCACCAAACCCCTGAGCCTTCACTCTTGGCTCCGTTCGGCCCAGAGCACGACGGACACTGAAACAAATGATTCTTGTTTTTAACACAACCGCAGAAACTGGAGGGGGAAGAAGAAAACTCAACAACTTTCAAATAGAATGAGGATGTTAGAGTTCAGATCAAAAAACTGCTGAAAGAACACAGACACATTTATTTCATTTATTTGTGTGTTTGCTTTCCAAGTCAGCATCAACAGTCTTTCACTGTCGTTGGGCTTTAATGTTTTTACCATTTTCTGTCAATACGTATAGTGATCTGGCAAAGAGTGAAGCTCAATTACAATGAAGAGCTTTTGGAGGCTGAAATGTATTTCTTTAATTCGATCGGTTTGTGTCGTCTCACTGAAAGGAAAATGTTGAACGCAAATGTCCCTGATTTAAGGGCCACGTTAAAAGAGCTCTACAAACCAAAAACATTACAGGCAATACTTTAGACCGCTGTTGATATGGGGCACCTTTTTCTACACTTCTGTTTCATTGCACTTATTATTAAAGCTAGTGTAGCACATTTGACCACACGGGGACAGATACACCTCTATCTACAATCGACTTATCAAGTTCTTATCGACCCATTGACAGTTTGTAAACAATGATGACGTAGGTAAGCGTTAGCAACGGAAATGCAATAGCATTAAACAACAGAGAATGCTAATGCAACCTAAATACATTGACTTTCCAGATCCGTGTGCTATCAGTGAGTGAGTAGAATACATGAGCAAGTAGCGCAGAATGTAGTGGCCAAATATATACATGTATTTGAAAACACCAACAGAACGTGTAATTGTACTCGTAAAAGCCTTCAATCAATTTTAAACACATACTCATCTGCGTTTATTATCCACGTTCAACTGAAGGCCACCAGGTAACACGGCCACTCGTTGAACTGAAACACCTGTTGCTCTGAAACGTTTACAATCCTGTTGGAATTCTGGAGAACTTGAGTCCGCTGTAGGAAATCTCAACGCTGACAACCGAACACGCACCAAAGAGACGTTTGATCCTGGTAACGGTTTTAATTCACTGTTTAAAAAAGTTGGTTAACTTGCCTCGATGTCTGGGGCAAAACACGTTGGCTGTAAAAGCCTGTTTGGTGTCTAAAAAGTGTAAAAAGCTGCAAAGTGAAGTCTTCATTCCCAGTGGGTCTGGATAGAAAATCGAATCAAACTGCTGGGACTAATTTAATTTAGAGAAATATTGGTTTTAAACAAGATAAACAGAGAATTGTAATGTCTTAAAATGATCGATGAAGATATATTGCAGACACACTGTATGTGTTGATATAACTCTTGAATAGCTTGCGGTTGAGAAAGTATTGCCGGCTGTTCATCACATGTGTTTCGCAGAGTCCCTCATTGCCTTTGCAAGCAACAAAGCAAAATTGCTCTTGACATAGATAGGGCCCACTTTGGAGTTTGTTCAAAACATGCTATATCTAACAAATATGTGTGCCTTCAGTATGTGAGTGAGCGGTATGGGAACAATTGCTCCGAGAAAGAAAAGAAAAAGAACAAGCAATGTGCTTACTGTCATGTGAGGCAAGCTAGATTGAGATAACAAAATGGCCTAAATTACTGCAACTCCAGCATGTTCACTTTTGTTTTTTTTTGGAGCAAATGACAAACCAAAGTAATATGATAATAACAATGCACATGTGCTGCTAAACAGCTTCAAGCAAGAGCTGTTTAGACACAGCTTCAAGTAAAACATATATAGAGTTTCTCTAAAGGGTTCTGTGTCCGTCTGAAAGAGTATACTTTAGCTCCTTTTATGTGCGCAGGCACAAAGAAAAGCCATCACTTTGACAAAATGTGTCATGAAACGGAAGGTCCCACCCATGCTTTACCTGAGTTACATTGAAAGAAAGTGTGCAGAGCAGGATATCATGGCTATTAAAGAGGAAACAAGGCTTAACCAGCGCCAACAACCTGCTATTAAATGTGTGAATACCTCATTGTGTTGGTGGTCTAAGGCTGGATCTTAAAATAACAGGGTTTTACATGGCTCTCGCTCCCTCTAGGCAGTGAGTTGTGGCCACAAAGATTTTCACTTTCCCTGTAATCGACGCCCTCATTCACATGCTTCCTCACAGAAAGACCCTAAAAAAAGATATTTAACAAAAAAAGAGGGTTGGCCCACTCTTGCTCCTCGATTAGTATTCTGAGAGGCAGACAAAGAGAAGAATTAATAGCCTTTGACGTTTTCAACTTCCTCTCCAGAATCCAGTTTGATTGGTGGGGAGGTCTTGTGTGGGTGATGATAAGAGTGCCGGAAGGCAGGCTGACATTGCAGGTCCCCAGACGACTGAGTTCATTAGTAATGTCTGGTGAGATAGGTCTTAACCTGAGTCCGCGTCTCTTAAAGTCCCCCTTCTGTTCCTCTCTGGGGCAGAAGAGTATGAATTCCAAAGCATTTATCACCGAAACATAGAAGCCAAGAAAATAAATTTGGGGGAAAAGGGTTTTTTTTTTGGAGGGCCAAGCTTGATGAATCAAGCACTTTCCCCCCCTGTTCGCTGTGCACCAGGTTGGTTATTTTCTCCAGGCTGTCTGAACCATGAAAATGATCCGGTCCCTGCGGATGTCGTATATAACTTTCAGTATTTAATCACGGTCTGGTTTGCGAAATGATGAAGGCTGATCAGTAGTGATGTATGAGAAAGATACACAAGCAAGATGACTTGTTTATTAACTCCCATCTCCTAAAATATATAACAGCCGCACGGGAAAAACAAATTCTATGCATCTGTTGTGGAGTTGTTTCAAGAGTTTCTACTGTCCCATGTCTGTGGGAAATAGTTTGACTTTGTATATATAGCGAGTGTTTTGTTGCCCGTTTCCACGTTTTACACACAATATATTTACGTTTGACTACTTTTAAGCCAACAAAAGCAACTAAACAGGGCTCAACAATATGGCCCAGGGCAAGTAAAATGCCACATCGGGCTAGTAAATCCTGTCCGATGTGAAACTTGAGCCACCTCCCTTCCATCACGTCTCTGTTGAGAGTTACACATGCACAGTATTGCGAGAAAATGGCGGCGCATAAAGACAAAGTCTATGCAGGCGAGCATTTAAATCTTCAACAGGAGTTTAGTTTGGTGGCGTTACAGAGGATGTAGGTGAAAGTCCAACTAAGTTCGAAAGCAAGGGGTATAAAACATTGATAACCGCTAATATATAGAACAATTCATGGGTGTAAGGAAAAACTGACTTTGGGCGAGTAGATCTCTGACCCACTTGACGACTGCTCAAATAAAGAAATACCTCAGCATGCTGCTCCATAGTTCTGGCTGGAGCCCTGCACACAAAGGTTGTTGATGGAAACATTCACATTTCATTTAGCTGAAAATTTGAAACACTTGCTTAAATCTTGAGCCACATTTTACTGGAAACATTTTGTCTGGCTAGGTTTCCCTGCCTGCTTGCAGAGCTTTCCTGCGTCCCAGCATGCTTCACTGTTTGTAAAACCTTGCAGCGTGCCCATCAACCACGCAGACCACCTTTAACCTGTCCCAAACCTCACGAATGATCAGTTCTTCCATCCTCCGGATATCTCAAAGCCTTCCCTCTCCTCTTTGCCAGTCAGCCATTTATAAACCCCCCCGAACGCAGCCAAAGACAAATCCCGCCACATATAAACAGGAAAGTCAGTGAATAGACCTGAACTCCGTCCGTCTTACATGCCAACCGGCATGCCGTCTGTCAGTCAGGAGCTGCTGGTCCATAAAGAGCCCTTCAAATGCGTGTGATTTTTATAGTGTTATACTAACATGTCCGGGATTTTAGTTATTTTCTCTTTCTTTTTCTTCAGAGAACCTTCTCCCACTGCATTTGGGACGCGAGGAGCGGTGGGAGAGTATAATAGTTGTTGACAGAGGAATATCTGTCACAAGGGAATAGCAGCTCTGTGGTCAGATTCACTAAGAGGAAAGTTCGCTGCATTAGATTGGAAGGATTTGCTCGGGAGTTTTGGAGTTTCCAGCCAAGATGCTGACTTAGAGGGTACAAACGCAGCACAGTTTGACTTCATTCCAGGCATTACTTGCAGTGCCGAACACTCCGGCCAAACAAAGATTCGTAGTTTTGATCAGATTTTCCGAACTTCTGCCGAGGACACAACAAAGATGGAGGCTTCTTTTTTTAAGACGTTACTTTAAATTCAAAACAGCACCATTCTCACAACGTACCGATTTTCCAAAGGAATGTAAAGGGCGGATCCCCTGAATGTTGCACATAAATATGAGGTAATGTTCACCACGAAGGGTGCGCTCAGACAAATCTTCATCAAATCCACAAAATACAATCGTTTGACGTCCAGTTTGTTTATTTCTTTAATTTTCGTGTGATTAGTCATATTTTTTTTGTGGTGGCAAGGAAATGGATTGTTATTATTTGGGCCAAATATTTAATGTTCCCATTATTTGAGTGAGCGCATAAACAGATGCGTCATCAGCGATTCATTGCGCGTACAATAACACAGAGGCTGTTTCCCACAGCGGGGCCAGGCCTGGCAGCCTCTACCCCGGAGCTGCTGGGACGGAGCCAGCTCCGGGTTCAGACCACCACCGCACTGACACACACACACGCACACACACACACACACACACAGACCACCACTGCAGAGTCACACTCTGCCCTGCAATGCTCATGCACGCAGCAATACATCTGTGGTCACTGAAGACACACAAACCACCGCTGCTTTGCATCATGGGCACTGGATGTTGTTACCGTCAGTACATCTGTTTCAACCTTCTTTGGTAGCGAAACAATAAATCCGTTCTTCAGTTTGTAAGTAATTGTCTTTTAAAGGTTCTTAACTACTGTTGAAGTTGAGTTTCGTCTGAGTAGATTGTTGATTCTGTAAAACCTACACAATCTATAATGATATGTTTACTAAAGGATCACAATTACTGAAGTTGTAAACTTTCAAGTGTACCTTTTTATGTTGCAAAAACTACAACTATTAAGTGAGGCATGAAGCATGGACACTAGGCTACAAAATAAATAAACTGTAAACTACCTGTTGATTAGAGTTGAAAGTTAAGCCTTGTAAACAATTGATATGGTTGTATAGATATGAATGATGACACGGCAAACAAAAATGACACCCACAAAGCATGGGTGCGCATATTATATATCCCTCTTATATCTTTTGTAATATATACGTTATGTCTTTTTATATTTACTACTTATTTTCTTTTTTGTGGAGCCTCCAAGCAAAAGCTTTTCACACGATTGTACTTGTATAACTTGTGTTTTCGCTCTTCTCCCGACTCTCTTCGGTAAGAGTTTGATTGACAGATGGTTCATCCAATCACTTCACAAGTATTGCTTTTAGAGTCCCGGCCCTTTTCCAAACAGTTTCCACTGACGGCCCCTCAGATGGTTCACATGTGTAACAAACCAGCTGGAGCGTCAGGTCAGCGGGTCGTTGTTTCTAGTTCAAACTAATTGCATCACTCTGTTTTGGAGGTCCTCATTGATGGACCAACAGGTCACGACCAGGTCGCTCTGTCGTGACTCGTGGTCATCATCACACAGAGGACGGTGATGTCACCTTGTGGGGCCTCCAACACATTCCTGGATCGGACCAAAAAACCTCCAGCAAAGCAAAATGACATACGGCTGCACTCTCAATGCACGCAAACGTCGCCGGCTACATCTACACACTCGGTATTTAACCTGCCATGTTACCCAGAGGACTCCAGGCTGTATTGACATGGTAACACACATCTGTTTTTAAGCATTTTGTGGCACCAATGCGGCGGCCTCTTACAAAACACCATTTTCATGCAGTTTCCCATTTTATTTTCTCAGTAAGGAGAAGCTCACTTTCATGCCAGATCTTTAAATTTAATGTCAAATCAGTATGATAAAAGTCGTGCAGCCTGGGTGCACGTCTGACTTTGAAAAGTGACATTTACTTCTCCGTACCACAAAGAGTTAAAAATCTGAAAGTTTGGACCTGCGTAAATAAGCCCTAGTTAAGACAACATAAAATATCAGATGCGTGTCACCTAAATGGAGTGGAAAGAGAGATTTGAGTCAGCAGTGCAGCCACAGCGGAGCCATTGTGTCCCGTATCATCAAGATTAACAGCCACACTGTAGTCTGGATGTGGCCTCTGGGACCTAAAGCAAGTGTGTTGTGAAGTTATTGTAGCATCTCAATTCATTTTGGTGGGAGCGTTTCCAGAGGAGACCCCGCTGATCACTTCTTCATTCTTTATGCTCTCACATGCAGCGCTCACACCGAGGACACATCTGTAATGTGAGCGAAACATATCTAACGCGCGGGGAGTACTGAGCGGTGCCACAGCGCCGGTCATCTGGTGCATCGGATCTAAATCAAAAGTGCGAACAGGACACGTCAACAGAGGCTGCCGTGATTCTCCTTCAACTGGCAGTGAAGCGTTGTGGCAACAATTTGACAACATGTACTTAGTCACTTGTTAACACGATCCTAGCAAAGGTGTGGTTGAGTCATCACGTCAGCAGCCTTTAATCTCAGAAGACGAGACATCAAAAAATAAAATCTGACGTCGGTAATGTGTGTGTGCATGCTCAGCAATCATGTGGTTGTGACTGTGTGCGTGTGTGCTCTCTGGTTTGGGAAGTGGTTAGAGAGAAATTCTGATTTGATCTGAGATATTTCCTTTAGGTGGGTTGCTATTTACAGAACTGCTGTAATGACTCAGATTGCAAGTGCCAGCAAAGCATGCCGATACCCATCGCCAGAGCCTTGGCATGCGGCCAAGTCTGAGCTTTTCACCGGGTGCACAGACATGCGGCGTGACCTCCAAGTAACAGTGTTATTGTACGGCTTACGAGGCAACGGGGAGGAGGAAAGTTTCTGCAGCGTTTGAAGCATTTTGTACGTGTTTCGGTGAACTCTGGGTCTCTGCTGGGCCATGACGGATGGGTTGTAGGTAGATCTGCTGTCTTATTTGCAGACTTGAGGGAATAGTGGAGAGTTAGTTGAGAAGATAGATAAGCTTAAATATTAAGCCGCAGTTGGTTAGCTTAGCTTAGCATAAAGACTGGAAACAGGGGGAAACATCTAGCCTGTCTCTTTCCAAAAGTTATAAAATGTGCCTACAGCATCTCTAAAGCTCTCTAATTAATACGATATAACTTGTTTGTGTAGTCCAATCACAACCTGGAAGTGTAAAGACGACAAGTTGTGGTTTTAAGGAGGGTTGTATGTGCCGGACGACTCTTTGAGTGTGGAAAACGCCAATAGTGCCGCTTTCATCTCTTTTATTTACGGTGCTTTGGGGGGTTTTTGCCCCTGGTTCGGGTTTTAATGCTAAGCTAAGCTAACCTGTTGCTGGCTGTACCTTCAGGCTGCAGGATATATACTCTCAGTGTGGATATTGCGATGTGCAACTTTGCAATAGTCCGATTGCAGGATGTGTGATATCTGCAAATTCATACTTTTCCCAAGAAAACAATAGTTTGACATTTCCTGAAATGTCAAACTATTGTTTTAATGCGCGGCCAAACCACAAATAGATTTTGTTTGGTTCTTGTTGAAGCAACAACTTGCTACCAAAGCACTTCTCAGTTGACAGAAGGAGCTTTTAGATCAATTATTTCTAACCTGCTCCCTGAAACTAGCATCCAATTATCCTCCTGTGCTCACACAGTGACACACACACACAGTGACACACGCACACACACCTTACCTTACACTCATCAATCATCTTTTTTTCCACAGGAGTGTCCTCCAGGATTGAGTCTTAATGTCTCTTATGAAATCTGGACCATGTGTTGTAAACCAATATTAGTGTACAGTGCCTGGGCCCTTCAGCGTAGTTTGGTTCTGTTCCTACTTCTCAAAATCAAATCCATTTATAATGCAGTGGTGCGTGAACATTTGCTTTCCCTTAAAGGACCGAGCTGGAATTGAATCTGCATCATTAAAATCATCCTGCCAGCTTTGTTATAACACACGTCACTGTGCTGAAGACATTCTTTGACTGACGGACTGACCCAGACTTTGCTTTTAACATGAATTTTACCACAGGAAGCCAAACGTTTCAGAGAGCTCATTTTCCGCCATAAAATTATAAAATGTTTATGCATTTCTTCGACTTAAAATAAAAACCGTGCTGGGGCTTTAAAGTGGCAGTCCTTAAGATTTCAGTCCAGGTTGATTTGTAGTTTCTATTTGAGGGAAAATAAAATAATTGTGCTTTGAGTTTAGCAGCCTGGAGTCTTGGGCTGCGTCCGAAATTACAAACTGAAATGTTATTTGACAGAATTGTGTACAGAGTGCGACTTGAGTTGTGACATCACCGTAGAAAATGGAGGAGAAGCTCGTTTCGGTCGTGTTCGTCTATCCTGAGCTTAATATTTCACACAGACATCACAACAAAGACCAAAAAGCTGTTTGGGAGCCGATCGGCCGGGCAAACACTGATTACTGCTTGTGAGTGTTGTGCTTTTATCAGCTGTTAGAGTGGCGATATGTCATCACAATGTTGTCATATGCACTTTGGATGAAAACACTTCATCCAGAAGTCTCTCTCTGGCACTTTTCTGCCAGAAAAAGTCGCTCATGTGGACACAGGCTCAATTATAGCATTTTTTTCTGGGACTGTCACCACAGACGCCCGGTTGTTAATTGTGGAAATATATAAAAATGACAATACTGTCACCAGGGAGGCATAAGCTCAATCGACTCAATATTTACTGACCTTCTTCAATGCAGGAAATATTTAAATAAGGATGTAATCCCTTTTTCTCTCCCCTCCCTTCATGCTTCTCAACTGCCGCGGAGGGACCGATGGTTCCCTCCCTCAAACTAATTTGTGACAGTGATGAGGGAGAAGGCGTGGGAGACACCAGGGCCTCCGCTGGGTGTGAAGCTGCGGTCCACTGGGCTGACAGGAGGGAGATTTCTCCCTCAAATTTGCATTATTTAGCTGGACGTCTGCATCGTTAACACATGCTCTAAGCAGCTGTCTTTGTGGCTGGAGGGTTAGAGACCACTACATCCCCTACGGTGCCATGACTCCGCGACATATATGTTGACATGAGACCTAACAGCAAACACAGTGAAAGAAAGAAGAATAGAAGAGAAGAACTACAAAGAAATTATAATATGACAGATAGGCCCTTCATTTGCAAGCCAAGCGGTTTCCTTATCACATAATGGACACGTCCAATGGCTGTAATCACGACTATGGGTGTCATCATGTGTTTTTGCATTCAGGTATGCTTAAGCAAAAGTAAAATATGGTCTCTGCCCCACTTCGAGAAGGTTTCCCCTCCCTGACACCGCAAGAGAGAGAAGACAAGAGAGCAAGAGGAGGGTCCCCCGTCTGACAGCACCATGGAATGACTCCCACCAAAAGCTATGCAGGGTGACATCTGCAAACCATAACAACCATAACAACCCCCCCCCCCCAAAAAAAAGTGATACAAAGAACAGGACCACGGCCTTTTCCCCGCTCTCATAATGAGACCGGGATAAGCATCTTCACGGAGAAACAGAGAAGAGGAGAAAGGAGAGAGAGGCTCCTTGAAGTTCAACCCGGGTGTCAGCTTTGTTTGACGCAAATTAATTATTAAGATGTCACTTTTTTGGGAAACATTTATATTACACCTCAAGTGCGTGTAATTAAGACGCGTGACATACACCGTAAGCATCGGCGCGTTGAGCGATTCAGCGTGTTGATCCGGAATTATCCCAATTGTCACCTTTTCCCCGGGATCTTATTTATCACAATTATTTCAAACTGTTGCTCTTTTGCACTGCACTCCACTTTTGACAAATACGGGCCATTATTGCACTCTTTGATACGATCTAGCCGAGCCAGTAGTGAGCTCGGGAGGAAATTCACTGCATTTGTTCCCATTGTGTGGGTGCGTCGAGTCATGGCAGGTCTAAGAGCCGGGGCGGTTCTTAAATGGAGGCCGGCTCCTTCAAGGATCGACTCCGTCCGACGCCAAAGCAGCCTGAGGACCGACTGCTTCACAGCCACATCATTTGAGCACGGAGATCAGTTTACCGCCAGCTGTCCGTTTACTGTAAAACAAGCGAACTAAATCCAGTGGACCTGGTTTTTATCCGATATAAGAAATGTATCTGAATACCTGGAGAATTTATTTGCATTGAAAACATTTTGGAGGTGAATGATGAATCGTCAAAGCTGCTGTTGTTATCAACTTGCACAAAGTGGTCTGACAGTTCACAAAGTTCATAGAAGATCTAGAATATCTGATCTTAAGCTGTGCATACACTGTACAACGTCAGACATGTTGTTGTTCGTCTGCGGTGTGAAGCCAAATCTCACGATTCGTGTGCTCACAATTTACGGTCCGATCGATGGTCAAGCTTCTCCCGGCTCACGCTGTACTGAAATACGGACCGTTTTTGCTGTTGACAGGAATCAATAAAGATTTGTTTGAAACCTCTGAGTTAGGTAAAAGTTAGTTTGCTCGTGGAGGTCTGACGTTACACCAGTACGGTTAACAACGATGCTCACGAGGCTGCCAGCGTTTCTCCGGTTCATACCGGCCGTGATAGGAGGAGGAAACCTCAAAGAGACACGTCACGTACAGCATGCTGGTGCCACAGATCGACGAACATGGCCTCCATGTTTTCTGTCCACGTGATGCGCCTCGTCGTCATGGCACGAGAGCCTGAAACGAGCCAAACTTTCTGACATAATCCGGAAGTCATCCGAATGTCTGACGGCCGGTTGGGAGCAGCTGATTGGTCCTCGCTACCTCCTGCACACACGTACACTTCGGTTCGACTCTAAATCGAGTCGTGGATCTCAAAAATCAGGTCAGAAACGAGCTCAGGTGAGAAGAAAGAAGCCTGCAGAGCTCAAATCACTGCAGAATAACCCTGCATATGAAAGCATACGAGCTGTCAAAGACAAAGTGATATTCAATCAGACTGAACTTGGATAAAGTTTGCTCATATGACCCAGAGAGGGAGTCGACCAGATATCTTATCTCCGTTAAGTCAGTTGAGGATCGGTGTCACAAAATGGCAGCACGCTCCACCAAAGCCCCCCGGCGAGTCCCGATGCAACCCGACCTCGATGGCCGACTTCCACACAGCTGAGGAGGAGCGCCGCCGCTGCTCAGACTCCACCTCGGCTTCCTCTCTCATTTCCTCCTCTGGTGCCATTTTTTTGTTTTCGACACATGTAATTGCGGTGTACTTTTCCCCTTTTCCCTCTCTGGCGAACAGGGAAAGCCCTGTGGATTCACAGGCATTGAACCCTAATTGGTCTAATGGCGGTGGTGTATCTAAATGACCTCCCTCCATCCGTGAGGGTTGCTGTGTTTATGTCTACTGCCTAGAGTTAACCCCCCCCCCCCCCGCTCCTGTCATTTATCGGGGCACTTGTTTGTTGTAGAATGCAGCTCCACTACAGATCTTTATCTCCGTGGCCAACTGACCTGTCTGGCCCACGCAGACAGTACAACACAGCACTTCCTTTTTGTTAATGTCTGCATTTTGTAACCGCTGTGTCCCTGAGAAGTTCTGTTTTGAAAGGTTTGAAATAGATATTTAACTTTGTTTGGACTGTGAATGTTATATATTATTATTATTATTGCAAAACACAACCTAGAATGCTCTTTAATGAAAAAACATAACTTACAAACGTCAAAGTGAAGAACTTATTGATCTTAATATTTAAAGGAATATTTAGACACTGCGGGAAACTTATTTCTTTAAATGTGCCACTTCGGCACAAATCTTTCTTTTAGCGTTGTTGCTGTGTTCACAGATCACAGCGAGCAAGTACAATGTTATTATTAGCCACAGAAACAATTGCCAAAACTTGTAATAAATGATAAAAATAATAAAAAATTGTAATAAACTGAGATGGTTCTTTGTCTTGAGGCACATTTACTGAAACAATGTAACACTTGGCAAGAAAGACAGCAGTTTATGTGATGTGTGATTTCTTTCATGCAGAGCTGCTTCTCCCAAGTGTGATTAGATCACATTTGTTGAAGTGAAAGCCAAATGAAAAAGACAAAGCAAACGCCAAGATCTTCTTAAAAAGAGCACTTAACTCTTCTGACATCCACTGTGCGTTTCATGACATGTTATTGTTCTCCTCAACTATGAAGTAGGAGGAAGAAAAAAAAGAGAAAGACGCAGAAATGTGTCGAACGGACTCGTAGTTCCCACCGAACAGAAGTCCTGTTTATAAACCAGCACATTGAATACTAACCCAAATAACACTTCCGACCCCGACGAGAATGAAAACAAAACTAGGAGAAGGGAATCTCAGAGCGGTTCCATGCCATTTTTTCCTTCCCTTTGGGAAACCTCCGCTGCCTCTCCCTCATGACTTCACGGTTGCATGTAGCTGTACTCCGGCCACTGAGCAGGAACAGTTGCACTGACAGATGGGATGTGTAGGCCCGCATCAGCAGGTCCTCGTTAGGCTGCAGAGTCACATCCTCCTGCCGAGCTTTGCCGGTGACCTGAGGGGAACCCTGGTGGATCCTGCTGTTGATGCCCAGAGAGGTGTTGAAGGAAACCCTTCATGATGGAGCAAGTTCCAGACGATTGAGAGGAGGAGAGAACCTCTTTTTGTTTCGTGATTTGTTCTCCTGCTTCCTCTTTAGCTTCTACTTTGGGATAACAAAGACAACACAGGAGGCTAGAGTGTCTTTTTTCCGGTCCTCGTCCCGCCTCTCTCGTGAGTTTTTAAACGTCTGCCCTCAACAACACAGATTCAACATGACAGTGAACGTCACATGGATAACGCAGGAGATTTTGTTCTGCTATATCCACGACAACAAGGAAAGAGTGAAAAGCAGATAATTCAAGATGTCATCGTAACCTGATAAAGTGGAGAGGACATGACATAGGACATAATGAGATAAGACTGTAGGAGACGAGAGGAGAGGAAACGAGACAGAAAGACATGAGATGTGACAAGATGAGACGAGACAATGTAAGAGGAGACAAAACGGAGAGAAAGGTTGGGAGAAGCGAGGAGAGGAGACAAGACGAGGAAACGAGGGGACAGGAGAGAGGAGGACCATGAGGATTGATGAGATGGGACTTAAGAAAAGGCCACAAGAGGACACAAGATGAGAGGAGATGAGACGCGATGAGAAGAGAGGAGACAAAACGAGCAAAGAGAGAAAACGGAAGGAAAGGACACAAGGAAATGAGACGAGATAAGGAGAGATGAGACTAAAAGGATAAGAGAGAACAAAACTACATGAGAGACAAGACAGGACTACAGAAAAGGAGACGAGGAGACAAAAGGACACGAGACAAGATGAGAAGAGTGGAGGCGAAAGGAAAGAAGAGGAGAGGAGACAAGATAAACAAATAGAGATGAGACAAGACTAGAAAACAGAATAGGATAGAAGATGAGACAAAAGGAGTCAAGGCTAGATGACTTGAGATGAGAGCAGAGGAGAGGAGAATAGACAAGAGGAGACAAGGAGATGTTATGAAAGGAGACTAAACAAGCGGAAACAATAGGAGACGAGATGAGACGAGACTAGAGGAGAGACAAAGGAGCACAGAGGTGTGTGAAAAAACACGTTTTCGTCCCCTCACTCCCTCCTTGCTCCCTCCAACTTGCTTCCTTCCTTTTTTTGCCTTCTTTGTCGTCATTCCTCCTCATTTCCTTGCTCCCCAGTGCCCGGGCCCGGTCCAGGTCTTGGAGTCCTGGAGCGAAGTTCTGCCTCAGAACCTGCGAGGGGAAAAAAGGTGATTGAAACCATGTGAGATGAAGAAAGCTCTGGAATCAGCTTTCCATATGAGCTAACCCCCCGAAATCTTAGCTGACACAAATCTGGAGAGGATGAAGAGGTCCCAGTGCCGCGCCCGAGCATAAATAGAGACGCAAACAAGAACAAAAAAGGAAAAACAATAACCCTACACCGTGCGCACACTGCTGGAGTAGATTATCTTGTATACTGAACGCAGGTGCCGATACACAAACTATATACACTTTGACACAAAGGCTGAAAGAAATCTGATCAAAGTGGCATTACAAACACACTCTGGTATCAATTTTACACCCTTGTGTGCTGTCGGGAGGACACGCCCTTCCCCCCGTGGCAACTTTGTACCTGGGTTTCCAAAACACACACACACACACGTCCAATGCTATATTTGCAATCACTGCCAGTGGAGGCAGCGACAGCGTGATGTTGAGTGTTAGGAATGTGACCAACGCGTCTCCATGAGATTCCCAACGAACTGAAACGGCGCAAGATTTGTCGAAGCCCCGTGTCAGCGTTACTTCAGGAGGTAGATCCATCCATTACACGTGTGTGTGTGTGTGTGTGTGTGTGCGCGTGCGTGCCTGTGTGTGCCACAGTGAGATTCATGGAGGTTGAAAAATCTCTCACCGCTGCCCAAAAATCCTTTTATTTATTTGTTTTGGGTGTAACCATGGTGAGGGCCACACATCGCTTCAGTTTCAGATGGCAAGTCCGACATACCAGACCTGAATAGTTGTCTTACAGTATATCTCACTCCTCTTTTTCTCTCCGGTTTTATTGTTTCTGAGTCTGCTGCTCTTTTCCACACACACACACACACACGCACACACACACACACACACACACACACACACACACACACACACACACACACACACACACACACACACACACACACACATCTATTGGAGCTGGGGAAGCACCACAGCTCAGCTAATCACACTCTTCTGTGAACTCAACTGTTCCGGTGACGTGGCCAATCTCCCATCTCCATCGCCGCCACCTTCTTTCTTCTTCTTGGAAAACAAATAAATAATTAAAATCAATGGCGTGCCATCGATACCAAGAGTTGAGGCGAAACAGGGAGGGATAGTATCATCTCTAGCAAATTAGCCGAGGCTTAAAAGGTTTTCTCTGGGTAGCCCGTGCTCATCCATTACAGTTCTGGAAAGTTACTTGAAACGTGCAATTAATTACTCATTCATTATTCATCGTTAAAGAAGTAAATACATCACTTAATACTCACCAGCGGAAGTCATTTAGACATGTTTTTTTCCACTTGGGGGCAGTGACATTGACATTTTATCACCCTGTAAAGTTGTTGTGATGAATCCTTTTGGCAAAGCTTAGCTTGTTTCTACAGTGAAACATTGATGTCTACAAACACCATTTCCATTGTTATATGAACGTTTTAATTTAGCATTGTCAAATATAGATCGGATCCATGGGACGCCAAATTGTGCCAGGCGGTGTGAAGTTGGGGGTCGAATGGCCCCTTGCCCTCTTCCTACCCCCCCCCTACTTCTGGCGCCCTTGCTTGAACCTCATTTTTTTCTCAACTACACACCTGTGAAGTTTTGTGACTGCGTCTTGCGCGGTTGAGACGCTATCACGGTGAAAATATAAACACCTAGTTCACTTTGCCAGGAGGACTCACAAAACCAGCGTCACTGCTGGTAAAAGTTGAGGTTGGTGGTTCACCAAACAGCCAACCTACAGTTTGGAAGTACGAAGTGACTATCAACAGCTAGCTTAGCCTCACGACTGGCAGTGATTCCTGAGTTCTTATTGGAAGACAACTTTCTGGCAGGGATGTTTGCCTCCATCTCCGGCCCCCATGTGGATACCACGTGCTGGACCCAAATCAAACAATTTCACCTTGGAAATTGACATATTGCTCGAGTGTTTGGCCTTCATTGTCAAGTCTTGTCTTTTCGACCAGAAACCAAACCACGTCAACAGATGCCGACAGATACTTTCGAGTGGCGTCGGCTCGTTGTGGTCTACCGCCGTGTAACCAGCCCGGGTTCACACAGATCATATCCGTGGTGCTGTGGTTAATCCACCAGGTTGTCCCCCCTCCTCTCATGCTCAACCGGAGGATCACTTCATCATGGTTCGCATCAATTCAGGCTCTTTTGAAAGTGGTCGGCCCTCGGTTAACCGCGACACAACATGTGGTACCGCAGGGCCCTGGCTTGCCTGTGTTGAAATGCTGACACATTGGCTGATGTTTCACAGAAGGGTGTGTATCTGGTGATTTTGTTTCAGGGTCATAGAAAGCAAACAGTGTGATGCGCTTGTACAGAAGGAAAGGACACTTTTAAGGATGAGGAATTCCTTTAAAGATGCTAACAAAGGGCCACGTAAACATATTTTATTTGTTGCATCACTGCTATTTGTTTGCATCGCCAGTGGGCTTTAACCAAAGATGGAGCTGAAGCAGATTACATCCCCTTTAATGATGCTTTTCATGTTGGAAACGTCAGCCTCCTGCTGATGCTGTGAAGGGTGTATTTCACGTATATTACAGGGTATAATGAGCCCTCGCATACGGGAATGTGTCTGGCTCTGTCTATGCGTGTTCTACGTATTCCTGTGGGCATTTATTTCCCCGCGTGTCAGTGTGGAGGCGGGGGCCGCTCTTACGTTTAGGAGGGGAAGTCAGAGCGAATTCATAGTCTCCCTATCAGAAGTCTATTGGAAGTCAGCAATTACAGCGTTGGGAGATAACAAAACGGGAGAGATCAGAGCGCCACGATTTAGCTCAACAGGCAAATCCCCCGAAGGCTTCAGTGAATGCAGCTCCACACGCACAGCACACGCAGACTTCATAACCAGACACGTCTTCTGACATTCTGTCACTCAGAGCGATCATGCTGGAGTGTCCAATAATTAACACGACTTATTCAGCAGGAACTCTTGTTTTCTTTAATTAATATATATATATATATTATATATAATATATATATATATATATATATATATATGTTCTCTTTTTTAGCTATTTCCTTCGTGGCTTCTTTTAATGGTCTGTTGTATACGTTGTTGGAAAGAACAATATTTCGCTTACATACCGTATATATGCTGAGTGGGTACTATTCTTGTGACCATTTTTGTGTTGAAAGCCCACGAAAGCTCTGGAAAGAAGGCTCTTGCTGAGGTGTTGAGATTGTCTAAATATTTAGAAATGATTTTAATTAAAGTGGCAACAGCATCTTCTGTACCGCAGCATAGCAGGTGACTGGTGTTGTTGTGTGTATCATGGCTACAGCATTATTTTTTTTATTTTGTTGGTTCATTTGAACGGGACAGTGCACATTAATAAAACATTTCTGCAAATGTGCCAGTTAGCCAAAAGGCTATTTTTCATCTGCAGTCCCACGTATTAGCAAAACGTCCTCTATTCTTTAAATTATCGAATACATTGTCAGCTGGGAAATTAGTTTAATGAACACAATAAATGGCTGTTATTTTAGTTTAACCTTAATTAGTACGTCAGCATTAGTGTATCTTATCAATGTGCTATCCATCGAGATGAAAGATTGTATCGTCTGGGCTCAGAGAGGAGTAACTCTTCTGTGAAATGCCATTCGTCTCCGTGGTTGTGTTTGCTGTATAAATAGAGGAACTCTCAGGAAGAACTGTTTATGGGCGCTTCAATAGCAGACTCAACCCCACTGTGAACTCTGCTTCTTCTCAACGTCTCCTCAATTGTTTAAATGTTATTTTTGATATTAATCTCCTCCTAACATAATATCGTTAAGCCGGGTGAAACTACCTCACCTATTGTGCAACACTGTTGCTTTTCAGAAGGTTCCATATTGGATTTTCCAAATATTTAGGCTTGTGTCTTAAATTATTTGCGTTACGTTGTCTATTATTTAATAAGGCATTTCTATGAACAAACAGTTGTACAAATAGAAGGCATTAGTGTGTGTGTGTGTGTGTCTGGTGTGTACCTATAATAATAATAATATTAATATTTAGCTGTGTTTCTATGCGTATTTATGTGTGTGAGTATGAACACAGTGGTGCAGAATCTTTGTGTATCCGTGTCACAATAACCGAGTTTCTCTTGGCGTCCTTCCTCCGCTCTCTGCCAGAATAACCACTCACTTAATCTCTCACTCCTCTTCTTCTTCTTCTTTCCCCCCTTCATCAAAGACTAAGATGTCTCCGAGCACTCCATGTAAAAGAAGCCTCGCAGCACACAAACAAACAGGAGTTGTAGTCATTATCTTCTTTGCTAATCCACCATTTTCATTGTTCCTCGTCATGTTTACGTCTCCGCTGAGGTCAAGCTCGGGCCGAAGGTTCTGATCGGCTTTTTTTTTTTATGACGAGCTCTGTCCTTTGCATTTGGGCCAGCTAGAGGAACGCTTTGAAACAGTTTGACATTTTCCTCTGAGCAACGACATAGTCGACAAGCAAAGCATGATTCAAAACACAATAAATCAATGCGGATTTCAGTGCGATGAGAAAAAAAGAAATTCTCGGCCCAGTGAGTTATGGACTGCCTGGTTTCACCAAGATCCTGAATCTGTATAAATGATCATCTGGGAAAATTAGGACTACTTTGAGTATATAAGGTATCGGTCAAGGCCTGTGAGCACCATATGTTTTCGAGCGATGCCGAATAGCAGCGCTGTTATGACCCCGACTCACAATGTAAAGAAGTGTCCTTTTGACATGACCCAGCTGCAACCGATTGACAAAACAGACAAACACCTGTTAATATCTTCCAGTGAGCCAGCGAACAGCTTTTTTCATTGCACAGAAATAGCAATAAAGGGATTCACAGCCTCGCAAAACCATGACGCACATCAGGCTGACATCTGAAACATGATTGAGCCGTAATTTCTTTACAGCCAGCGGAGGCTGTTACTATGTTCAGGCGCCTTCTGCTGCGTTTCTGCAGCTCCATCTGGGCTTTGTTGTGCTTTGAATCTTCAACTCCATCGTAGTAAAACACACTGATTTGGCGAGCACATTGTCTGTGGATGCTGTGAGGTATACGCCTCTCACAAAATGATGACTTTAGTGGAGAAATGTGTAGAAGGAAATAACAACGGGGTAACTCATTTATCTCAGACATGTTTAAAAGTTGGTTTGTTCCCAGCTGATGTGTCTTTCTCCATCTTATCTGTGCCTTTGAATCTGTGAGCAGCAGGTCATTTGAGGGGCAACCAGCAGTTATCAGAATCTACAATCTTTCCAAACACTGCAAAACCAAACAAACACATCAGCCTAATAGTTTTTGTTATGAGGACTATTTCTCTCTACAAATATCAATAAATAGCAACTAAGAGAAAAGATTTCCCACTTAAATCCCAAAAAATATTCATATATAAACAAAGCGAGTTGCCGAGATTGAACATTTGATGTGAAGATCTTATTGATTTAGTTCAGTGCACATACAGTATGTTCAATACAACTACAAATCCCATAAGTAACTGTGTCTGGGACAGAATTGTTGCTATTGGATCCTATATGATATGACCTAACATATGACTCCTCTCTGTCTTTGCATGATTATGTAAACAGACAACAATATAAACACCCCGACACACACAGGAAACACGGGGCATTCGTCTGACTAGTAATCACCCTTAATTGTGTGCTAATAGTGAAAGCAATGCACGTTTAGGGGAAAGGAGGAGCACAGCGGGAGGAGGAAGAGGGGGGAGCACATAAACAATGGCAATAGGAAGGGGAAAAGGGCAATTTCAACCCAAAATATATTAATGTAATCAGGGCAAATTAGTAGGTTTGGGATAACATTCCTGTGGCGCGGTGTGTTTATTTAGCAAGTAATGGAAAGTAGGTAGAAGGGCACATCTACACTCACCTCATGAATGCTTGCACTGTTAATGCCACTATGTTCTTAACTTCACCGCCTTCTGTTTACTGTATGAATAAGATAAGATGACATATAAATCATAATGCATGTGCAGGTTTGAGACTTGGAAAAAATACAGTTTGTATTAGTCTTGATCGTGTTTCTGAAATGAACGCTGTTCTTTTTCAATCTGTCTGCACAATTAGTCGAATTCAGGGCAAACTATTGTTACTGTCTCTGTCGAGCTCATTGTCACTGGTTTTAACAGACAACATCGCCCCAATCCTGGCTTCTCACCATTGGCTCCCAGCTCATTTCAGACAGACAGACAGACAGACAGACAGATGTACTTTATTCATCCCCAGGGGGAAATTTGTATGTTACAGCAGCAAGACACACCAAAAAGCAAAGTAACAGAGTAACCAAAATATTAAGTATTAAAAATTGCACAATATATACAATAGAATAACAGAGTATGACAAATTAAATATCAGAATATAGAATATATAAGATAAAACAAAAATGCACAGTATATACAATGAAATAGAGTAGTGTTAAATGATCTGCCTAGGTGAAAAACAGTGAACAGTGCAAAAATTAAAAATCAACCCCACAACAGTGTAGCAGTGTGTAGTTATGAATTGAATGAGTTGAGAATTGATTTTAAGATTTTACTGATCATTTTTAATGTCCGTCTGGGTCTGGCCCCAAAATATACAGCAGAAATGTTGAGCTTGCAGCCATAGATCCTCGGGATTATTGTTGTTTTATTTATTTTATATATCGAACTAATTTAATTTATTAATTTGTTCTTTACGATCGATGATTCAAATTGTGATCAGGGTGTACATTTAACCTCAGTTTATCTTGCTGTTGTTGGGCCTCACTGTTGAGCTTTCTGTTGACAAAGTGCTTCGCTTTATAAAGCACTTTGTAAACTCTGTTTTAAAAGGTGCTGTATAAATAAAGTTATTATCATTATTTGAATTAAATCGTACTGTAAAGGATGGTGATTTAGCCGTCAGGATAGACTGTGAGCACATCCTGTTTTCTCTGTGTGTGTGTGTGTGTGTGTGTGTGTGAGTGAGTGAGTGTGTGTGCTGGCGTCTCAGTCGGTTTTATTCCTCCCCTGTTAGCAGCGGCTGAGTGATGAGCAGCGGGGAGGGTCGCTGTTATGCTTAGCTAAACAAGATGTGCTTTGGGGCACCGTCCCTCATCCGACACAAAGCTGTCAGAGTTGCACATAACCACACACACACACACACCCATACACACAAACACACCAGCGACTCCTGTTTATTGAGTCGGATGTTGGATTCTCCTCCAGCGAAGGAGCTTCTCAAGTGTTAAAAACAGACGGTGCCTTGTGTAAAAACATATCCAAACACACGTCCAACTTTACACCGGAGACGGTCCTGTAAGAGCTTGACCAGGCCTCATCCCAGTCCTTCCTCCACATCGATTCAAGCTCCTTTCTGTTCAGCAGCGACAACAATCCGTCTGTGTGCTGTGTGATGTGAAGAAAAGCCTCTGGCCTGCTATGAAATCATGTGGATTCATACTTGTACAGAAGTCCAAGAAGCACCTGTGGAGCAGGTTTGTTTTCCCCAAAACCGACATACCTTTATTCATTCTGTGCATTTAACATGGCTGGATTCTCTAAATACACTCAGTCATTATTTGACATCTGTGGAAATACATGATTGATGAGCTGGAATTCAGGAGGAAATAGGCGGGAAAGGTGGTTCAGGTTCGATGGCTGAACATGAAGAAGAGTACGCAGTCACACAGCTCCCACTGGTGGTTGGACAGAATACTACCTTCCCTGTCCGTCACTAGAGATGCAGTAGAAACCACCGTTGCCCCTCACCACAACAAACTCCACAACAAATGACAGCAACCTAACAAAATCACACTTGTCATTACTCTTCGTAAATCAGGACGACCCTCGAGAGGGAAGCTCATTTTGGGGGAAATAGAAATCTCAATAAACGTTTCCCAATGTGACCTCTCACGTCGACATGGGGCTCGTTGTCAAACAGCATAAACAAATATGACGTAGCCGGACTGGTGTGAAGCACGAAAGCAACTCGTTTATGAATAATGAGTGGTCACGGTCTCGGTTGGTTTGCCGTCGATTGGAGACAGATGTGGGGAGCGAAAGCAACGCATGGGTGGCGTAATCTGGGTCGACCTCTGAAAGGGGAGAGACGCGCAAATGCAAAGGGTCGTCTCCGAGCATCGCGGGACCTCGTCCTGGTGGCCGGTGAGTCATTCTTCTTCACTTTTTGGCAGACAGCGAATATTAGGGCTCTTAAAGAACACATCGAGGTCAAGACTGAGACTATATTTAGTTTCTTGAATAAATCTCTTCACAAGTTACATTCAAACATTGTACCTCAATTTCTATGCAATGCAATTTTTATTTGTGTATAGAAGTGACTAATGCAGGGCTGCATATGCATGATAGTGCACATCATTCTCAGCTCTACATGCACCTTTGCACGTGACTGTTCAGAACTCTCACGTATTGACTATGAGACTCACACAAAGAAGTCCTGATTTGATAAAATAGTTTCCATAATAGGTGAGAAACTCAAAATGCCCGACTGTGGCACGTCACAATTTGAACGAGTTTCCCCCGTACATGACTGAACAGAGACTCAGCTCACTGTAGCCAAAGTACAATACAGTGAAAAGTAAATCTTTGGTGCAGGTAAGAAAATGATGTTGGTGCAACTAGTTTTGTGCATGTGCACAGAAAGAAGTATTTGGAGCACTGCTAATGTTGATAAATACTATAAAGAAATGAAAAGTGAATGAAAAGGAAAGAAGGAAAGACAGTTCTTTAGTTACATGTCAAATTGTTTTCCTCCCAAAGATGGTTTCTGTCATTTTAGATAGATCTTATCACGCTGATGTTAAAATATTCTTTTTTCAGATAAGTTTGGTTTTGAGCAGTTATTTGATGCAATAAAAAAGGGGGTGTGACTTGATGATTGACAGCTGCTCTGAGGGAAGTCGTCACACACAGCAGGAGCGTAATAATTACAGTATATAAGAGAGATGAGATGCAGCTTTTACTCGCCATAACTTTCACGAATCGGTGTAGTTGAACACGTGTCTATTTGACCTTAAATGTATTTATTGAGATGTTATGGTAAGCTGTGTCTTGCTAGCCAAGCAGCTAACGTAGCAGCTAGGTGGCTCACGCTGACAAGCTGTGGCTCAATTTAAATCTCAAGATGGAGGTTCCTGTATCGGGGCTATTTCAGCTTCACTTTTAGGAAGTTGAGACTCGTCGTCCATCTAAATACAGTCTTTGCTCGATACTATATAAAATCCATACCATAAAACTGCTCCACACATGGACGTCCTTTATGGAAAAATGAATTATCATAAATAGGCTCAATAAAACAAAGTAAGCCATTGCAAGTTCACAGTTGTGGCTGAAGCCACACCTTTATAAATAATAAGGACTTCGTTTTTCACCCAGTATTAAGACAGTTACTAAGATTTCATGTTAAATATACAGACCGAGGATCATTGACAGACTAATAAAGCTTCTCCATGTTGAACATCACTGCTGGATGTTTCGTCAATATGACACCGAGCGGTTGTTGTTACTAATAATAGCTCTGCTTCACAGATGTGGGTGTATTAATGTGAGTGTAAACAGATGGAAAGATGATAATAGGTGATAAATGATATCCGTGTTCACCTTATGAAACCTTATATATACGAGACACGACGAGAGCTTATCTCGTCTGGTTTGGAACACGTGCAACAATTTGTAAAGTTGGACATTATTCACAATGACAGATTGATTTAAAAGCAGTTTAGTGGAGTAGAGTTCGAACAATGGACTTGTTGCCCAATCAGGGCTCCGTAACAAGGCGGTAGATTTGCATGAAATGGAAATTTGTCTTTGGCAGTGGCGTTCACGCGACTACGTTTTCACTGTTGCTTTGTTTATGCCAAGTGTCCACACCACTCCAGCGTCATAGAACCCCTAAAAATAAGAACTTTGAAAAAGCTGCTGACGCTGTTTTAGTTTGAAAACTCCGTCACATTTTAGTTTGGACGGTCAGAAACGGAGACCTTTGAATACGATAACGGAGACTACGTTCACTTCTTGATTGGGTCTTCTCAATCATGACGTGTCCTTCCTAGACTAGTTTGAGACCAAAACAGAGGGAAGATTGGACTTAGATCTGGTAACAACTTTAAAAACTTTAAAACTTTAAAAATACAGGTTTTTTGCCAATTTTGTGTTGTTCAGCTTGTTCCAAGTGTCCAAAATCTAAATCGATCTCTTCCAAATCTGGTGTGAGGTATTAAACCATTTACACCTCGTAAAAAAACAAGTTTTAAATGTTTATAAAATATGACTCTTATAGGAATGGGTTCTTACTGTAAAAGACCATAATTAAAAGTTTTTCTCTCCCCAAAATTAAACTATGCTTTTTCCGAGGGAATAATTCTCCGCTCTGTAAACCGTGATTCATTCAGTCTCTGTAATCTATCATTCCTTTTGCATACTGCGAGAAGGTATTATTTTATTATCCAAAAAGCTTCAAGCTCCATTCGTACGGAGGAGTTTCTCAAATAGTGATGTATGATTACCTCTGCCAGTTCCAATTACAATCAGAACGAGGTTTCAGCATCCAGCTGTGGAGATCCACAATCGAGCTCATTTCGTTTTGGCCGGGAAGAATCGTCGGTTGCTTTCTCCTTTTTTTCCCCTGGTTCGCTCTCTGCTTTTGACTTGAAATATTTTTTTGGTAAAAGTGTTCGCGGGTCACTGATCGCGGGGTCAGTAAAAGGAGCCTTAAATGTTTCTATTGGCACGGACGAGCATGTCAACAGGAGTTTGGCAGAACAAGAAGCCGCCGCACAACTTTCAGGCTCGACCTATGAATCCACATACCGGAGGCTCCACGGTGCACCTGACCTGCAAGGAGTCGGCGATGGAGGAGGTGAAGGAGTTCTAGGTTTAACTACTCTGGGCTTTTTCCCTTTCTCTTCCAGACATCCAGCCATCACTCTGTGCTCCCTGCGGGGAGCAGAGAGGTCACGACGAAGCCTTTATTCTGGCTCGGGTTTTAGCAAAACGCAGTTCTGGCCTCCAGAAGAACTCCTTCTCTCTCTGGCACATGTTGAGGCTCTCTATCATCTCTCTCTTTTACTCTCTCGTCCCTCTTCCCTCCTGTCAGATCTGTCTTCACAGGGGCTTGTGAAATTACCTGGCAAGAACAACTCAACGCACTGGACAGGACCGATGTCCCCAGTGTCCCACAAACGTTTACAAAGTTATTTTCTTTTCTTTCATTAAAATGAAGAGTTCAGTGAAAAGAGGTCCCCTTTTTTGTGCCAAAGGGTCAAGTATTACTGAATTTGCTGCAAAAATTGCAAGGTGATTCGATAAGAATTGATCCAGTTCCAAACCGTTCTAAAACAATAGCTATTAAATTGAATTTACTGAACGCCATTGTGGCCAAATGGGGGTGCATTTTTATGTTCTTATGTTCTTGGACAGGATCGCCTCTTCAGCGTGGATTCTGACAAAAAGAGAAGGTTTGACTGTTCGGGTAATGGTTCCCACCGTGTTCCCTAAAAAGATGATTATCAGGGGCTTCAATTCAATTCAATTCAATTCAATTTATTTTTGTATAGCCCAAAATCACAAATTACAAATTTGCCTCAGAGGGCTTTACAATATGTACACGTTTTACATCTTCTTGTCCCGGGACCCTCACATCAGAACAGGAAAAACTCCCCAAAAACCCCTTTAACGGGGAGGAAAGAGGAAGAAACCTGTGGGAGAGCAATAGAGGAGGGATCCCTCTCCCAGGATGGACAGTCGTGCAATGATGTCATGTGTAGAACAGGATAGTGAATTACAACACATTCAATGTAATTACAGCACATTCAATGTATGACACAGCCATGACAGGAGGCAACACCTGGTCCAGGTAAACCCGGATACACAGGAACCTGCGAGGCGAGAAAGCACAGAGACTCTGGTGAAGAAGCAGGTCAATAATGTGCATTAATGGTATCAGTAGTATGAAATAGTAATGTGAGTAATAATAAAAGGGATATTAGCAGTTGGAGTCAGCAGGGCCATGGTGGAAGGACCAGGGTCCAGATGAAACCATGCTCCATGGAAACCTGTGAGGAGAGGAAGCACAAGGACTCCGGGGAAGAGACAAAATGAGTACTGTGCATTAATGGTATCGGTAATAGGATTAATAATCAGTACTGTGCATTAATGGTGTCGGTAATAGGATTAATAATGTTAACAATGAAGATCGTAGTAGGTGTCAGCAGGGCCATGGCTGGTTGAAGAACCAGTGTCCAGATAAAACTGCGGTCATCCTGTGAGGCGAGAAAGCACAAATACTCCGGGGAAGAAGTAAAGTTAGTAATCAGCATTAATGGGACATCAATGCATACAGACGGAGGTGAAGAAGAGGAGGAGAGAGGTGCTCAGTGTAGGAAGTCCCCCTGTAGTTTTTGCTGATACCAGTTTGTCCATGGGCCGGTCCAAGGCAAGCCAGAGCCAGCCCTAACTATAAGCACTATCAAAGAGGAAAGTCTTAAGCCTACTCTTAAATGTGGTGAGTGTGTCTGCCCCCCGGACTGAAACGGGAAGCTGGTTCCACAGAAGAGGAGCTTGATAACTGAAGGCTCTGGCTCCCGTCCTACTTTTTAAGACTCTAGGAACCACAAGTAACCCTGAATCACTGGATCGCAACTCTCTAGTAGGGCAGTATGGTACTATCAGCTCTTTAAGATATGATGGAGCCTGACCAGTTCGGGCTTTGTAGGTAAGTAAAAGGATTTTAAATTCTATTCTAGATTTTACAGGGAGCCAGTGCAGAGAAGCTAATACAGGAGTAATATGATCTCTCCTCTTAGTTCTTGTTAGTACACGAGCTGCAGCATTCTGGATCAGCTGGAGAGATTTAAGAGACTTATTAGAGCAGCCTGAAAATAAGGAATTGCAGTAATCTAGTCTAGAGGTAACAAATGCATGAACTAATTTCTCTGCATCGCTTTGAGACAGGATGTGCCTGATTTTTGAAATATTACGTAGGTGAAAAAAGGCAGTCCTAGAAATAAGTTTTATCTGAGAGTTGAAAGACAAATCCTGATCAAAGGTAACTCCAAGATTCTTGACGGTGCTGCTGGATGCCAGTGCAATGCCATCTAGAGAAACTATATCATTCGATAACTGATTTCGGAGGTGTTCTGGGCCTAGTAGAATAACTTCAGTTTTGTCTGAGTTTAACATCAGGAAGTTGCAGGTCATCCAGGTTTTTATGTCTTTAAGACACGATTGCAGTTTAGCAAACTGGTTGGTTTCGTCTGGTTTGATCGATATATATAATTGAGTATCATCTGCATAACAATGAAAGGTTATAGAGTGTTTTCTGATAATATTGCCTAAAGGAAGCATATATAAGGTGAACAAGATTGGTCCAAGCACAGAACCTTGTGGAACTCCGTAACTGACGTTGGTCCTCATTGAGGCTTCATCATTTACATAAACAAACTGAGATCGGTCCGATAAATAGGATCCAAACCAGTTCAGTGCGGTTCCTTTGATGCCAATATAATGTTCCAGTCTCTGCAACAGGATGTAGTGGTCTATAGTGTCGAACGCAGCACTAAGGTCTATCCATCGGGTAAAGTATAAAGCAGGGGTATTCAACTCAAATTCCAAAAGGTCCAGATTGAGAAAATCTCCTTGGACAAAAACATTACAATAATATCGAACTCGCGCTATTTACTGCCATATATATATATATATATGAATATATTCAAGAAGCCTAATAGTAGTAACAACGTCTCTGTCTGGTCAACAACTGTCAAATCAAATAAAGTACACATCAATTATATTTTCACAAGTTATTACTCTCAGTTTTCTAATTCAACTGGATGGATTATAAATAACACATAGACATACATAAATAACTGTTCTTCTCATTTAAAGTGAAATGAGGTCTGGATTAAAGGATATGAATATGTGTTTGACTCCGTAAGTGTGTGTCGATGTGTGAATGAATGGCTTCATGCAGAGATGCATGCATGTACAGCACTGCAAACTTCAACGTCAATAATAAACACACAGTTGAATCAACACCTCTGTGAAAGTTTTTTACAAAAACTAAACATTGATATCTGAGCTGTTGTAGTGGATTGTATTAGATTATATAGTGCCTAACAAAGTGACCAAGGAGTTTAAACTAACAGTAAAATGACTGAGTTGCTTATTTTACTGGTGGACATCTGTAATACATGTAAAACATAATATGTTTTACATATGTTTTTTACATTATGTTTTACATATTATGTAAAACATAATGTGCACCATTCAGTGAAATGGCTTCTGTCAAAAGCAAAATGACACTGTTTACAGTGTGGACATTTGTTTTCTGTCTGTTTTGGATGTGAAGCCGCACAACTGCTCTGTAAAATACAAGGCTTTATTCCCCACTTGTTTTCGGCTGCCTTGCTTTCGTTCTGTGCATGTAAACGTTACATCCTGGTTTTCAGACACCTCGGTTAAAACAGCTCGAGTATTCTGAGAGGAACCAGGAAACTGACAACCTGATCCAGGTTTCTGATGTTCTGGTGTTCCATGTGAGGATGATAACATGTAAATGCTGTGGTGTGGCATTTGAGACGGTTTCTGGTTGACTTTTCACCATCAATTAGTCACATGACAGCTCTGGAATGCTCTGCCTGCAACTCTACGCCGCGCAGATACTTTTAAGAACCAGCTCAAAACCCACCTGTTTAGGCTGGCGTTTGAGTAAAAAGTAAACCCATGTCCCAGACCTGCTCTTAAAATATGTTTTACATTTATTATTTTTTATTATTTTTTATTTTTCTCTGTGTATGTAGTTTATTGACCCTAGGGTCACATTGTGTTTTTTATGCTTTTAAATGTCTGCTCTGTTAAGCACTTTGTGATACTATTGTCTGTGAAAAGCACTGTATAAATAAAATTCATTCATTCATTCATTCATTCATGACTGGAGAAGACTGTAGACAAGAGGAACATAAATTACCATAAATACAAGATATACAAAACCATACAGGTCTTTCTTTTACAAAATAAAATATCACGTTTTTTATCCATTATTGGGTAGAAAAGGTTGAACCCTGTTCATACAATAACAACAATAACTTTCACTGCTCTTTAAATCTAAGTTTGTGGACAGTTGAAATTGAATTGAATAAATAACGGTTCACCTGGAAACATCCCTATTTTGATGAAATGCACTGTACTCACTGTATGCAACAGATACCCCCAAACAATATGCTGATGGTAGAATATTTTTGCACACATGTTACTGAAGTCAATTTTGTGTGGATTTTCTATATCATATTCGATATATCTTGCGCTCCAGTCCTGTTCTGGAAGAGATGTTTTGGTGTGATGTCAAATCACATTACCAAGAACTTTACGTTCAATTTCAGCCACATTTAAAAGTTCGCAGAGATAAATTAGAGGACATGCCTATAAAATGATATGAAATAAAAGACATTTAATTGATTCAACTGAAATGGTGCAGCAATAAACATGACATCTTGTGTTTAAGCAGTTCACTCAACGAGTGTATCGGTTCGGCGAATGTTCTACGTTGGAAACGTCAGTGTTCTAGTGAAAAGCTTCGACCGAAGAGCACACGGCATGCTGTTTAGAGCACCAGTGGGTTTGTGTTTGGACCTTCTGTCGCCCATCAGAAAGGCTCAAGTAGTTTAACCCTTGAACCTCTCAAAATGTTTGAATTTGAGGCGCACCTTCATGCTGATGCGACCTGTTGTCTCCTGTCTCGTCTCAGGAGCTGCCGGGCAGTGCGGGGAGTTTCTGGCTGTGTCTGACGGGCGTCAAGCTGTCTTCTGACCAGAGTCCCGCTCTGCTTCACTAATGTCTCACAAGCGGCCACCTCCGTGTCGGGGGGGGGAGGAGGGGTCAGCAAGCAGCGCCGGCATCCTGGACGGGGCCTCGCCTTGACGGACCTGGAATCGGCTCGGGAGGATCCAGCTCGACTCGTATCCTGTTCCTCCTCCTTGTCCCCGCAAACAACATGCACACGCAAACACATGCACGCACACATGCACATCTGCACTGACGTAGAGCCTCCCTCAGCGCCTGCAGCACCCCGCTTAGCCTCTCCTTGCCTCCCTCCCTCCCTCCCTCCCTCCCTCTCTTGACCTACTATTCTGTCTATGCAGTCACTCTGACCCCCAACTACAACCTCAACCTTCCCCCCTTACTTCCCGGGACTGTTGTTTCTTGTCTCCCCCCCTGGGTTTTTAAGAGGGCTTCCCTATGCAGTCAGCCTGGCGAGCATGCCGCTGTCAGTGGTGTCGTCGGCTTGGCCGCTCACTCGGCCGGGTCTGACGGGGACCTGAGCTCCCGGCAGACTTGTCCTCCATCCTATGGGACCCTCAGCTCAGGGGGGGAGGGGACTCTTACCAAGTAGCTACGCCTCTTCCTCTTTCTTCACGGGCCTTTCCTGTTGGACGCACACATAGCAGAACTGGGTCTATTTCAGATGGACAGCCATATTTTTTCGTTTCTTTCGTTTCTTTCTTCCTGTGTGCGCGCACAGTAAACCCGCCCGAGACCGAACTCACTAATTACTAAACGTCATGTGCAGAAACACTCATGTATGAAACCTGTATGTTAATTAATAAGACCTTATGGAATGTTGACAATGATAATTAACAAATATTGATGAACTTAAAGTGGTAATTCCTCATGTCTGCATTTCAAATAGGAGTGGAGTGCACTTCACAAGTGTCTAGCAGGAGTTTCCACCCCCCCCCCCCCCACCCCCAAACCGCTCGCCGACCTAATGACAGCTCTCCCGTTTCTACCGGGAGATTAAACAAGAAAAGCGCTTTCTTTTTCTCTGCTTCTTTCCTCGTTCCCTTTTTTCCCTCTTTCTCGCTGTCGTTTATTCGCGCTCTTTCTTTCTTATTTCCAAACTGGAAACGGTAGCACTAGAAATAGGCCAACAGGGGAGGAAAGTCACGACGGAATGAGACGTATGTAGGTTAGGAAACCCTTCTCTTAGGCTTTGTCAATGAATGAAAGAGATGACTCAAGTGCGCTTTACAAGGTTGCTCGGCAGAAGTGCACTTTCCGAAGGCTATTTGACTGAGAAGCAGCTGGAGAGAAGTCGATGGCGTTTGTTTTACTTAACGGCCTCAGGTGAACTTTAGTGGCACTTATCAATTCACACTTTATTATTTCTCCCTCAAACTGAAACTGGTTTTGAGACCTCAGATGTGAATAGAAAATGCTCATCTTCAGCCGGACAGTGACATGTCCAATATGAATATGCTTTATATGATATATATGTATTAGAGGTATATTTTCAGCCAGTGAGCTATCTTCTTCAGAGATGTCAACCATTCCTCAGTTGTATGAACAGTTATTATAAAGTGTCGAACAGTTATAACTTAATTCACCCCCTTTACTGAGGAGCATTTTGACATGTGTAGAGTACATTTATTATATACTTTATTCTAATTAATATAATATAACAGAGTCCTTATACAACAATTGGCCAATATAAAGTTCTTTAAGAATTTTAATGATGTTGATTGATCGTTGTAACTAAACCAAAGGTTGGCACTTAACTCAGAGAGCGTATTTAACATTGCTGTTTTTATTTTAAATTTAGGTTCAGATTTTGTTGTTGTTGTGTTTGTTTGTTTGTTTGTTTGTTTGTTTGTTTCTTGGGTTCTGGATGTGGGAGAATGTAGCCAATTGTAGCGCATGAGTCCGCTATGCAAATCAACCTTCCCTCACGATCCTGTATCAGAGACAGTCAGGAGGCAGACACACCCACCCACGGGCGCTCTCATGGACTCTGGCAATGGCAGGCAGAGGTGCAGGAGATCTCATGTTTAATGCTGCTGGGGAACTTTGTTGTTCTGCAATCTAACTGCTAAGTTTCAACCGACGGAATGCAAAAAGAGAGCAACAAGTAGGGAGCGAGCAAAAAAAGGGAGAAAGAGAGCGAATGAATGTAAGCCAAAGGATGAAAGTGTGTGTTTGCGAATGCTGTGGTGGTCAGAGACGAGAGAGGTTTGGAGAATGCAGACGGTTCACCGTATGTGGGTGTGTGTAGACTGTGTGTGTCAGTTGTGGGGTGGTGTTGCTCGGGGAAAGAGGGAACCTGTATTTTTGCAATAAAGTTATTACCAATGCACTCCCACAGGGGGCGTAACCACCGTACAACGTCTGTCTCGTCATTTGTTGGTGGAAAGATCAGGAGTAAAGATGATGTCCACCTGTTTCAGCCTGAGAACTGCAGTGACCTAGTACAAGACAAACAAGCATGTTCCACTTTCTGTTTGTGATCATTTATAAAAATCAATGACTTTATTTCTGCATGGAATGTTTACAATACTGCATTTAGTTTATTCTCTGAGGAATCCTTTAATACATTGTCATGGTGTTTGTCATTTCACACCACACAGGTTACTTACATTCTAGAGCTCAGAAAAAGCTCCTGCCTAAATATTTGAACAGGTGTCAGCGCTTACACATGAAAAATTACCTAAATTACATGTCACATCACTCATTTCTGTAGAAATAGTATGTTAGAAATGACAGGTATTAGAAATGTAAAATTAAAGAAAGCGCTCGGTTGTGGGCTGTCTCAAGGGCCTTGTGTCGTGATAAGAAACAATATCAATCATATCTTTGAAAAATGCACATGCACACAAAATATCCAGATGTTTTCTTAATTAGCCATTGTACTTAACTCCTATTGTATTCGGGGAGTGATGGCTGCTTGGGCAAAGACATACAATTCTAATTTAATTACATAGTTTTCATGATACAAGTAATGCCATTTATACTTTTAATTGGACAAAATGCAACATGCTGAGTCCTTTTCTTCATCCTCCACAGCTGAGCCACCCACGCCCGCCACCACATACTCTTTCTGACGGGACGTACCTTCCAGATTTTCCTTTTAGTTACCATCATTACAAATATTTGTAGCCCATTTTATTGCAGTGTCACCTAATTTAAAGTGCTTGCAGGTTCATTAGTAGCAATTTGATGAACAGACGTTGGCGTTAACCGTCTTTCTGCAGCAGGTACGCACAGTAGAGCAGAGCTGCTTTTTAGCGGAGGACAGGAGGCAGAGCCTGGAGGACAGATTGCAAACTGTTGATAAGGTTGTGAAGGAGGTCAAATGCTGCGTCCTTACCCAGAGTAAGGGAACTGGTTACAGTGAGACATTGTGGTGTATCTTGAGATTCATATTTCTTAGGATATCAGTGATTTCAAAACTGTGTGCATTTGGTATTTGTTTCAGTGCAGAAAAGTATCTCATTGATTGTAAAATATATTGTATGGAGATCACTGGCTTATAATTTAGAGCAGACCTACTGTGTAATTATGCACAATATTTTTTGAATTATGAAAAAACACAATCGGCAACTGTAGTTTAAAAACAAAATGTCAACAGTTTGCAAATGTAAACAACTTTATTAAAGCGTGCTGCAGACTTTATTTTCCAAGGTTAATTGGAGCATCAACGATAGATATTTTGCTTGATCTTAAGCATAGTCCGTGTATATACTGGACATAATGTTGGTCTAAAGCAGGGGTATTCAACTAAAATTCCAAAAGGTCCAGATCGAGAAAATCTCCTCGGGCAAAGGTCCGAAACATTACAATAATATCTAGCTTGCGCTATTTACTGCCATATATATATAAATATAGTCAAGAAGCCTAGTAGTAGTAACAACGTCTCTGTGTAGTCAACAACTGTCAAATCAAATAAAGTACATCAATTATATTTCAACAAATTATTACTCTGTTTTCAAATTCAACTGGATGGATTATAAATAACACATAGACATACATAAATAACTGTTCTTCTCATTCAAAGTGAAATGAGGTCTGGATTAAAGGATATGAATATGTGTTTGACTCCGTAAGTGTGTGTCGATGTGTGAATGAATGGCTTCATGCAGAGATGCATGCATGTACAGCACTGCAAACTTCAACGTCAATAATAAACACACAGTTGAATCAACACCTCTGTGAAAGTTTTTTACAAAAACTAAACATTCATATCTGAGCTGTTGTAGTGGATTGTATTAGATTATATAGTGCCTAACAAAGTGACCAAGGAGTTTAAACTAACAGTAAAATGACTGAGTTGCTTATTTTACTGGTGGACATCTGTAATACATGTAAAACATAATATGTTTTACATATGTTTTGTTACATTATGTTTTACATATTATGTAAAACATAATGTAAAAAACATGTAAAACATAATATGTTTGGTCCCCCAATCGCATGGTCTACAGATTGAATTGGAGGATGTCAGTTCATCAGTGACGTCATAGGTCCAGGATTCCATTCGAGAATGGAATCCTGGACCTATGACGAGAATGACGAGAATGACGAGAATGGAATCCTGACTAGAATTCTAGCACCTGACCGTGATGTGTGGTCAGTGTCTCTCTTTTGACTCAAAAGACCTGTTGAGACCCTTGAGACAAGTCATCGACCAAAAAGCTCACTCAGAAAATGAAGATGAGCTACTGGAACGAATCTTCACTCGGGTCAAGCGCATTGTTGATTTCTCCCCGTCTGGAGGGAAAACTTTGCGACGCAGTCGTCAATGTCGAGGACGTAACGTTTGAGATCAACAAGGTCTTCCTGTATCGATGCAGCACGTACTTCCAGTGAGTTGGCTATCTGATATATATATATATATATAGATATATGCTGTGAATGTATATCCTTCAAATGAGCAGAAAGTAATTGTTAATGATGAAGTCTGGGAGACTAATCACGATATGTGATGAATTACATACGTTCATGGAGCATTTCTGACAAGTTTGACAAAGAGGAGAAGATATAATATATCAGCTGTAGTCTCTCAGATCCATAGTAATGTGCTTTTAAGCAGATTAGTGTTGATTAGTAGCATTGAGTAGTTTGTGTGTTCAGAAAAGTGACTGAATTAATTTAATGCAACAAAATGAAAAGTAATTGCAAACACTTGAGATGGTTAATTCGACACACAAATTGAAGGAAGAAGCTGTTCACTGCTGCACAAAACCTGAGATGAATTGTAGATTGTGGTGAAACAGCTCCAGAGAGATCACAAAAGAAAACTAAAATAGCATACAACATGAAGTATTACATATTTGTGACATTTATTTGACAGCGACATTCTTACTGCTAGTTACACTCGGAATGATGTCCGGCGGTTTACGTATTGTACAATTTCCCTTTAATGCAAAATGGTGTCATATGTTGATTTTGTGAATGCTTATTTGAAAACGTGATCATTGTTATCAATGAGACAATGAGAATGAAAATCTGAATTCTGTTTCCAATCCTCTGCTCTGTGTTTATTCTGACCCGCAGGGCTCTCTGGAGTCGCTGGTCACCTCCAGACAAGGAGGTCTTCCACATACCCGGCCTGTCTCCGGACATGATGCAGCTCATCATTGAGTTTGCGTACACCGTGGGGGCGACCGTGGCGCACTGAGTTAAGAG
This sequence comes from Melanostigma gelatinosum, assembly GCF_949748355.1. Classification (NCBI taxonomy): domain Eukaryota; kingdom Metazoa; phylum Chordata; class Actinopteri; order Perciformes; family Zoarcidae; genus Melanostigma; species Melanostigma gelatinosum. The sequence continues at coordinate 14,432,585 of NC_136654.1, read as the reverse complement.
GTCGTCCGTGAACCGGAAGGTTCACGGTTCGATCTCCCACTTGGATGTGTCAGATGTCGAAGTGTACCTGAGCAATACACTGAACCCCCGGCTCCCCGGGCGCCTGTCATTGGCAGCCCACTGCTCCCTATATACAGGGATGGGTCAAATGCAGAGACAAATGTCCCCCTTAAAGGGATAAAGATAGAATGAATTCTATTCTATTCACCGGCTTGGTCTCTGTGACGGAGGAAGACGTGCAGGAGCTGCTGCTGGCAGCCGATCAGCTCAACGTCATGGGCGTTGTGCAAACTTGCTGCGACTTCCTGGGCGAGCAGCTCTGCCCAGAGAACTGCATCGGCATCTTTCAGGTCACCGACACCTGCTTGTCCATCGAGCTGCGGCTCAAGGCCTACCACTTCATCGTTGACCACTTTGAGAAGGTGGTTTTGTCCGAAGAGTTCCCGCAGCTCTCCGTGCAGCAACTCGCCGACATCCTCGGTAGAGACGACCTCAATGTGAGCGAAGAGAGCCATCCTGTGCTGGATCTGCGGTGCTGAGTCGCGAGTGCCCGTCAAAACCTCCCGTGGCGTAGATGCACTCGCCCAGCACAGCGATGCTCACGTAGCATCGGCGGTGGTACATGGGTGGCCCCTCGTGCCAGGTGCACGTGCTCACGTCAAACCTGCGCACGCTGTTGAAATGATCTACCCTGTTGAAGCTGCCGACGCAGTAGATGCTCCCCTTGAGGACGGCGGTGCCGTGGTAGGCGCGAGGACCCACGTCTTGGTCTGTCACCTGCATCCAGAGGTCGGTGCTGACGTCGTACGACTCGATGCTGTTCGTTGGATCGGCGCCGCTCCAGCCCCCTATGGCCAACAGGAGGCCGTTTGCCAGGCGAGGGCGGACGAGAGGGTTGCTGAGATGCGCAGAGGGTCTGAACCTCATGATGGGACTTAGGATTTCGATGACTGCCCTGACCATGTGCAGGCACTCAGCGTTGTTCTTCACCAGCTCATTGGACATCACGTTCAACCTCAGGTAGTCCTTACTCAACACCAGTCGCACATACACAGAGACCGCAGCACCGCAGCGAAAAGCAGACATCGCAGTGCTCTTGTCTAAGGTATATGTTAACCTTCTGTCACCAGATTTAGTTAAGACCATATCCTCACTACTCCGTGTCTAGTTGGCTGGTTACATGGTTGAAAAAGATACAGTCCGCAGTAGTGCGGTCATGGTGTTCTTTTTGCTGATACTGTTTCTTGCGTACCGTCTCCTTGGTACAAGGCTTTAGGAAATCCAACCTTGTCCGGATATGTCTGTGAAGAAACAGATCAGCCGGGGACTGTCCAGTAGTGCAGTTAGGCGTAGTCCGATATTGTAGCAGGAACAGTGAGATCTTGTCCTCAATGTTCAGTGAAGCAAGCTTTTTCATACCTGTCTTGAACGTCTGAACATATCTCTCTGCCAGACCATTTGTTGCTGGATGTCCAGGTGCACTTGTGGTGTGCAGAATCCCATTCTGCTTGGCAAAAGTCTGGAACTCGTCTGATGTGAATGTCGTCGCATTGTCTGTCACAATTTGTTCAGGGAGACCGTAAGAGGCAAACAGTCTCCTGAGCCTGGTGATTGTTGCTTGAGAGGTGATCTGTGACATACGAAACACTTCCATCAGCATTACTGTGCTCTTCTGATTTGCGATAGACAATGTGGTAGTCATACGCTGACAATATAATCGCCCACCTCTGAATGCGTGCTGCGGCCAGTGTAGGCAGGCTCTTGTTCTCCCTGTATGTACCCCATGAAATGATACTCCTTGCAGCCCCAGTATCTATTTCCATCTCTAACCTCACCTCAGCTACAGTGAATATTTCTTTATACAGGTCAGCATCTTCACTTGTGACAGTCAAAATTGTGAACACACCCAATTCAGCGTCTTCTTCAGCTTCCACATATTTTGTGTGTTTCTTTCTTCTGCCCCATGAATGCCTTTCACTCTCTGCCTGTGCCTTGGACCGACATGCCTTTTTAATATGCCCAGTCTTGCCACAGTTATGGCGTTTAGTCTCTTTAAAACGGCACTCATCTGGCTCGTGATTCTTTCCATTGCACCTGTAACAGTTCCTTGTCCGCTGTGGCCTCACCTTGTGAATGCTTGCCGCCCCGACACTTTCACTTTCCATCCCTCTCAACTGACGTGCGTCTCTGTCGGCAGTCTCCATGTTGAGCGCGATCTCAAAAAGTAAGATCATTTTCCGAAAGTAGTCTCCTCTGGCAGCCCTCGTTTCTTATTCCACTGACGATCTCGCAGTGATGCGTCCAAGTTGGCGCCGAACTCACAGTTAGATGCGCATTGTTTCAACTCTGCTACATACTGAGCCACCGGCTGGTTAGCTTTTTGGTTACACCGGTTAAAGCGAAACCTTTCAGCTACTAATAAGGGCTTGGGCTCATAATGTTCCTTTAGAACGGCCACTATTTCGTCAAACGTCTTATCTTTTGGCTTCCTGGGCTGCACCAGATTTCTCAAAAGCCCATAAGTAGCCGCACCCATGACACTGAGAAGCGTAGCTACTTGCTTATCTTCGGCTACGTCGTTAGCTTCGAAGAATTGTTCCATCCGTTCAATGTACGCGGACCATTGTTCATTTTCTGGCTTGAATTCGTCAATTCTCCCAAACAGGGCCATCATACTCACTAGTACTGACACCGAGTGTCTCTCCTACCCTGCGAGAACGTAGTTTTATCCTCGTCGCCAATTTCTGTGATGTATTCTCGAGGCGGACACACACGTAGCGTTGTTACTTTTATTTTTAATGCTGAAGATGCAAGTCTAAACTAAATCTGGTGACAAAAGGTCAACATATACCTTAGACAAGAGCACTGCGATGTCTGCTTTTCTGTGTAGGTGCGACTGGTGTTGATGAGTAAGGACTACATGAGGTTGAACGTGATGTTCAATGAGCTAGTGAAAAACAACGCTGAGTGCCTGCACATGGTCAGGGCAGTCATCGAAATCCTAAGTCCCATCATGAGGTTCAGACCCTCTGCGCATCTCAGCAACCCTCTCGCCCGCCCTCGCCTGCCTAACGGCATCCTGTTGGCCATTGGGGGCTGGAGCGGCACCGATCCAACGAACAGCACCGACCTCTGGATGCAGGTGACAGACCAAGACGTGGGTCCTCGCGCCTACCACGGCACCGCCGTCCTCAACGGGAGCATCTACTGCGTCGGTGGCTTCAACGGGGTCGAGCATTTCAACAGCGTGCGCAGGTTCGACGTCAGCACGCGCACCTGGCACGAGGGGCCACCCATGTACCACCGCCGATGCTACGTGAGCGTCTCTGTGCTGGGCGAGTGCATCTACGCCACGGGAGGTTTTGACGGGCAGCGCTACAGGCCCGAGACCAGCCAGTGGAGTCTCATCGCGAGCACGAGCATAGGGGGCATGTTGGAGCTGTAACGGCTGTAAATGAAATAAATGTTTATTGTGCATTGAACTGCTGTTCCTCCAGAGATTTTCTTTTCAACTTCTCAGTTTGTGCAACTTCTAAGTTTTATGTTCTGTGAGGGGGGTGCTGTGTTCCACCTGCAGACACACACGGGTTGATCCAGAGTGCATCATTGTAACATTAACGCCTTAATACGACAAATACGAATTGCTGTGTTTCATGCGTTCAGGTTTTCACATCGGCCACCGTATTTCTCCTACTCGCTTGGCACAGCTTGAAAAAGTTTAGCTGGTTGCAATCTGCATCCTCCCCGCTAGATGTCGGCAAATCTACCAAATGCACAGAGTACCTTTTCAATACATTGTATTCATATTTGAAATCACCTTGTTCTGAGAAGTCAAAAAATTGCCTTTCTGCAGTGTAATCAAAAACAAAATTGGTGTTACAGTATATCTAATATCAGTTGTCACATCATTTCAACACTCTTTTGTAGTTCTCATCGGGTAAAGTATAAAGCAGGGGTATTCAACTCAAATTCCAAAAGGTCCAGATTGAGAAAATCTCCTCGGACAAAAACATTACAATAATATCGAACTCGCGCTATTTACTGCCATATATATATATATATATATGAATATATTCAAGAAGCCTAATAGTAGTAACAACGTCTCTGTCTGGTCAACAACTGTCAAATCAAAAAAAGTACACATCAATTATATTTTCACAAGTTATTACTCTCAGTTTTCTAATTCAACTGGATGGATTATAAATAACACATAGACATACATAAATAACTGTTCTTCTCATTTAAAGTGAAATGAGGTCTGGATTAAAGGATATGAATATGTGTTTGACTCCGTAAGTGTGTGTCGATGTGTGAATGAATGGCTTCATGCAGAGATGCATGCATGTACAGCACTGCAAACTTCAACGTCAATAATAAACACACAGTTGAATCAACACCTCTGTGAAAGTTTTTTACAAAAACTAAACATTGATATCTGAGCTGTTGTAGTGGATTGTATTAGATTATATAGTGCCTAACAAAGTGACCAAGGAGTTTAAACTAACAGTAAAATGACTGAGTTGCTTATTTTACTGGTGGACATCTGTAATTCAATTCAATTCAATTCAATTTATTTTTGTATAGCCCAAAATCACAAATTACAAATTTGCCTCAGAGGGCTTTACAATATGTACACGTTTTACATCTTCTTGTCCCGGGACCCTCACATCAGAACAGGAAAAACTCCCCAAAAACCCCTTTAACGGGGAGGAAAGAGGAAGAAACCTGTGGGAGAGCAATAGAGGAGGGATCCCTCTCCCAGGATGGACAGTCGTGCAATGATGTCATGTGTAGAACAGGATAGTGAATTACAACACATTCAATGTAATTACAGCACATTCAATGTATGACACAGCCATGACAGGAGGCAACACCTGGTCCAGGTAAACCCGGATACACAGGAACCTGCGAGGCGAGAAAGCACAGAGACTCTGGTGAAGAAGCAGGTCAATAATGTGCATTAATGGTATCAGTAGTATGAAATAGTAATGTGAGTAATAATAAAAGGGATATTAGCAGTTGGAGTCAGCAGGGCCATGGTGGAAGGACCAGGGTCCAGATGAAACCATGCTCCATGGAAACCTGTGAGGAGAGGAAGCACAAGGACTCCGGGGAAGAGACAAAATGAGTACTGTGCATTAATGGTATCGGTAATAGGATTAATAATCAGTACTGTGCATTAATGGTGTCGGTAATAGGATTAATAATGTTAACAATGAAGATCGTAGTAGGTGTCAGCAGGGCCATGGCTGGTTGAAGAACCAGTGTCCAGATAAAACTGCGGTCATCCTGTGAGGCGAGAAAGCACAAATACTCCGGGGAAGAAGTAAAGTTAGTAATCAGCATTAATGGGACATCAATGCATACAGACAGAGGTGAAGAAGAGGAGGAGAGAGGTGCTCAGTGTAGGAAGTCCCCCTGTAGTTTTTGCTGATACCAGTTTGTCCATGGGCCGGTCCAAGGCAAGCCAGAGCCAGCCCTAACTATAAGCACTATCAAAGAGGAAAGTCTTAAGCCTACTCTTAAATGTGGTGAGTGTGTCTGCCCCCCGGACTGAAACGGGAAGCTGGTTCCACAGAAGAGGAGCTTGATAACTGAAGGCTCTGGCTCCCGTCCTACTTTTTAAGACTCTAGGAACCACAAGTAACCCTGAATCACTGGATCGCAACTCTCTAGTAGGGCAGTATGGTACTATCAGCTCTTTAAGATATGATGGAGCCTGACCAGTTCGGGCTTTGTAGGTAAGTAAAAGGATTTTAAATTCTATTCTAGATTTTACAGGGAGCCAGTGCAGAGAAGCTAATACAGGAGTAATATGATCTCTCCTCTTAGTTCTTGTTAGTACACGAGCTGCAGCATTCTGGATCAGCTGGAGAGATTTAAGAGACTTATTAGAGCAGCCTGAAAATAAGGAATTGCAGTAATCTAGTCTAGAGGTAACAAATGCATGAACTAATTTCTCTGCATCGCTTTGAGACAGGATGTGCCTGATTTTTGAAATATTACGTAGGTGAAAAAAGGCAGTCCTAGAAATAAGTTTTATCTGAGAGTTGAAAGACAAATCCTGATCAAAGGTAACTCCAAGATTCTTGACGGTGCTGCTGGATGCCAGTGCAATGCCATCTAGAGAAACTATATCATTCGATAACTGATTTCGGAGGTGTTCTGGGCCTAGTAGAATAACTTCAGTTTTGTCTGAGTTTAACATCAGGAAGTTGCAGGTCATCCAGGTTTTTATGTCTTTAAGACACGCTTGCAGTTTAGCAAACTGGTTGGTTTCGTCTGGTTTGATCGATATATATAATTGAGTATCATCTGCATAACAATGAAAGGTTATAGAGTGTTTTCTGATAATATTGCCTAAAGGAAGCATATATAAGGTGAACAAGATTGGTCCAAGCACAGAACCTTGTGGAACTCCGTAACTGACGTTGGTCCTCATTGAGGCTTCATCATTTACATAAACAAACTGAGATCGATCCGATAAATAGGATCCAAACCAGTTCAGTGCGGTTCCTTTGATGCCAATATAATGTTCCAGTCTCTGCAACAGGATGTAGTGGTCTATAGTGTCGAACGCAGCACTAAGGTCTAACAGGACAAGAACAGAGACGAGTCCTTTGTCTGATGCGATTAGAAGGTCATTAGTTATTTTTACCAGTGCTGTCTCTGTGCTATGATGCTTTCTAAATCCTGACTGAAAATCCTCAAATAAACTATTGTTACACAGAAAGTCACACAACTGATTTGCAACTGCTTTCTCAAGGATCTTAGAGAGGAAGGGAAGGTTAGAGATCGGTCTATAGTTGGCCAACACCTCTGGATCCAGAGTGGGCTTCTTAAGAAGAGGTTTAATCACAGCTACTTTGAAGGACTGTGGTACATGACCTGTTACTAAAGACAGGTTGATGATATCTAATAAAGTTGTGCTAATTAATGGTAGCACTTCTTTAAGCAGCCTAGTCGGTATAGGGTCTAAGAGACAGGTGGACGGTTTAGACGTAAAAATTGTTGAAGTCAGTTTGTCAAGGTCGATGGGAGTAAAGCCATCTAAACATATATCAGGGTTTACAGCTGTTTCTAAGGTTACTCTATTTGTGGAAAGATCGGTCGAGGGCAGGAGATTATTAATGTTCTCTCTAATAATCATAATCTTATCATTAAAGAAGTTCATAAAGTCATTGCTACTGAGGTCTATAGGGATACTCGGCACAACAGAGCTATGACTCTCTGTCAGCCTGGCTACAGTGCTGAAGAGGAACCTGGGGTTGTTCTTATTTGTCTCTATTAACAATGAGTAATAAGCTGATACATGTATAAGTTCAAGAAAACAGTTCAAGCAATTGGTGTAGTTTGAATTTTGATATATATATTATTATATTATAATATATATATACAGTATATAGCCACCTGAACTTTGGTTGAATATATATACTGTGTATAAGAAGTGGACGTAATCACCAAGATGTCATGATTGGTTTGTGGACTACGGTTTTGAAGCCTCGAGTTTTGCTTTTTGGCCTTTCGCCATTTTGGATTTTGCAACCAGAAGGGACACGAGAGGGTGGAGCTAAGTACAACCTCACACTGAACGAGACATTTTTTGGTCACCAAAACATTTCAATCAACTTTGATGAAGTCAAAACACACCGTGAAAGAGTAAAAGTCAGAAGACGAAAACACGGACAACTCTCAGACGGGACAACGCCGTGTAGCACCCTGTCAATCACAAGATTGCCTCTCAGATAAGTTACCTCTCTGCAGTCGTACAAATGTGCACGAGTCTTCCAACTAACCCTCCTAAATATATCTCATAACTGCATCTTTTATTTCAAAATGACATAAACACCATATTGTGCTCTCCCACGTATCATTGAAGATCCTTCAACGCGCGCTAGAGGGCAGTGTTGTATCAAAGCTTGTGTGAAAGACACGAGGAGGCACTCCACTGTGTAAATGTATTGGTATTCTCCTCCACCGGTCCTTGAGCTGTCCTCAGGTTCAAACAGACCTCACACAGGTTTAGCTTTATTCATAACAGAGAGACTTTAGAAGTATCCTTCAGATCCATTAGACCGTTCATGTCAGTACAGTAGATGAAAGTGATGCATGTGTTGTCAATCTGCAACGAATCATCTGAAATGTAAATTGAAGGGGATGTGAAAGTGTATCTTTAAATGTAACCTTGAGAGAAACGGAAGAAAAACTAATCATAGTTACTTGTATTTGTCAGGGTTAGAAGGTAAATGTATACAATGCCCTGCTGATTAAATAAGCAAGCTTGATACTTTCAGGCATTTCAACCAGAAAATAGTCTGACTCAAAGTCTGCTTCAGTGACTGCAGACGATCTGATGCATTTCTCTCCCTTCTTTACTTTACTGCTTGTTTTTCTACCTAAAAAGATGAAATTCCCACGGAGGCTTGACTGCTTTCTTTCCCCCTAAACAACAGTAACACAGAAGGGTGTGACCGGTCAGGATTTTAGCAGAAACTATAAAACGCTTCACAGACAAAGGACAACATATGTCTATATATATGTCTAATGTCTCCTCAGTCTTGTGTTATACAGGCCTTCCCCTTAAAACTAAGTCAAAAACGGTTTCATTTCAATTTCTTGTGACATTTTAACGTCGCATTCATTCATCAGTTTGAAATGTGGCAATATTAGCTCATTCTTTTATCGCACACATATGCTGGGAACGTAAAGGAGCGTGTTTGGGTTATCAGCATCGAAGAAACTGAATTCTTGACATCAATAGAATTATTGATGTAAGTAACAATTATGAATGATTATTAATAATAACGGGGCACCACCCTGCGAACAGGGACCAATAACCAAACGATAAAACTAAGTCTCATAATTAGTGTTCACTCATAATGTCAGTAGTCTGAGTACTATTACACATTCAGAGTGAAAGTGAAGGTTTAAGTTCGAGCACAGACCACATGTACAGTTATTATCACAATACGCATGCACAAAGTAATCACAGACAGCTGCTCTTTAAAATATAACAGTTTATTAAGTTCTAATACTAATGATCTGGTCAACTAATATCTAAACTACCAACAACTATACATTCATGAGCACGCTATCTAAAATCAACAGACTATTGAAAAGAGGGGGTGTGTGTGTGTGTGCGTGTGCGTGTGCGTGTGTGTGTGTGTGTGAGCAAAGGGGGGGGGGAACGAGGGAACAGCTCAGTGACGTGTGACGTAGTTGGGACGTGGTGACGTCTCTCATGCGTGGGACCCAAAATGGCGGAGAGCCAACAGGAGACCCGGTGTCTACATGTGCTGCAGCTGTTCAGCACGTAGCTAGATTAGCTCAAAGCTATATGTGTGTGTGTGTGTGTTAGTAAAAGAGAAAGGAACAAAACAAAATTAAATAAAACAAAACAAAATTAAATAAAACAAGCGATTACGATCCTCTGCGCCGCGTGAGAGTACGGAAGATTGCTCTCTCAGCCCGGGGAGAGAACAGCGACTCTTTGTCTCAGCCGGCGGTTCTGACCTCCTGAACTGATGAGAAGCAACTTCGACCTCACTAGGCGGCTGTTTCAACACAGATCACAGTAGCATGGAATACACGCTACTTACACACGACCCCTACGATCTCAGCGATCGTTAGTGTCGGCGATTATTAAGCATACACCACGTTATAAAAATGAACAGTACTTTAAGCACGTAAACAAGATAAAATAAACACAAATGAACTCTCTCTAACTCTGCCCAGACTCTCTGTTGCCTTACGGTACGATGCAATCATGGTGATTGAGGGGAGTCTTCTGAGCTTCGGTGGGCTCAGGCTGCCGATGCTCTCGATGGGAGAGGATCGCTGTCGTCTGGAGAAGGGAGGTTCGTGTCCTTATGGCCGGAGCAGCTGAGGCGTTTGGTGGAGAGTGAAGAGTGGAAGTTCTCGGTCTCTCGTTCTGAAGAAGTCTGCTTCTTCACTTCTGCAGGATTCAAAGGGTTCGCTTCGTGGATGAGAACAAAGATAAAATAGACAGTTTGGTGAATTCGGCCAGCGAATATAACTGAAACCTAGGATTTTGGTTAAAAAGAGGAACAACGTTGCTGCGTGCCTCCTGTTACCCCGGAGGGATTGGTGGAAAAAGCATTGAGGTGGGAGCTGCAGGTAGTTTTGTCGAACAGTGGCTGAACCACAGGGGTCCTGGGGTGTCTTGGCTCTCGGCCAATGAGATTGCAGCGGTGCATTCAGGTGACTTCAGGAACGCATAGTTTTTGGGGGGGAGGAAACTCACACCCTAATGTGAAATTCCTTCAGAAGAGGTTTGCTCTCATCAAACCACAATCAGGATGAAACCTTTGCTTGCAAAAGGGAAGGCCTGACTCTTTGTTCCACAGCACATGTTGAAGCCATATGGTCAGATCCCAACATATACAACAGGATGCTTGCACTTTGAAAAGTGAGGTTTTATTTAAGAGGCATCATTAAAATGTGATGGAAAAAAAGAGACCTTCATATCGTCGAGTGACGTTTTGAATGCCTCGCTCGAGAGTGGGTTAAAGAAATAAAAAATAAAAAACAGTGAAGATGATTAGTGTCATATTTCCACCGACTTGTTTGGCAGTTGTCTCTCATTTCATGGTTGCAAAACATCTCAGAGAGAGAGAGAGAGAGAGAGAGAGAGAGAGAGAGAGAGCCCATGGTTGGATTAGATACACGAGAGAGCCACCCAGGCTTCGTCATCACATTATACTTAGCGAGCAGCGTCTGGCTCGGCTCAGTTCACAGTGAAAGTGATGTGGACCAGGAGGGATGTTGTATCGAGGGGCAGAGGTAGTGGTGGTGGTAGAGGGGGGGGGGGGGGGGGGGGGGGGTGGATTGTGGTTAAAGCGCGGCCATGGGAAAAAAGAACATGGAAACATTTTTTTGTGGATGTGAAGCATGTCCACCCACAGAGGTGAGCAGCAAGCTGAGCAGGACTCTGGAAGACAGGATGATGATTTTGGAGACCATCTGAAATATTTTCTGTATGACACCAACACACACAGACACGCAAAGACAATAACGTGCACACAAACAGATGTAACAGGAGGCACGTAACTCACTGTGACGCTGTGTTCACACCAAACGCAAAGTGGACTTTCGCCTTGTGTTACTCTTTATGGTCTGTTTGACTCTAAATGGACCATCATGTACTAAATGAACATCATGCTGAATTGAAGAAGACTTGAAACCATAAACTCATGTTTACAATGTTTACTGAGGGAATAAATCAAGAGAGAAGTAGAGTACTTCATAGACTTCTATACAATCAGACTGAAGTAAGTACATAATGATGCAAATGTGGAAAAAGTCTGAACTCATGGTTTGTCAGGTCTGTCCGCAGGACGACAAGCAAACAACTTTTAGCACGCTTGTTTTCTGAATGGAGTTTGGGTTGCACAGGGCTAGGCTATGCTAACAATGTAGCTTCTCCAGCAACACTTAAAATAACATCATCGAGGCATAAATACAGCTGCAAAGTTATTCCTTCCACAGACAGGATGTGGTTTATACACTTATACACAGAGTTTAGTCCGGTTTCTGTTAAAAAAAAGTGCTGAAGTTGTATCTGCTAGTATCAAAAGTATTCATAATGTTTTAATGTGCAGGTGTCTGTATACTTCTATCCCCAGAATATGTTTTGTAAGATGATGTTTTCCTGGTAAAATCGTGTTTGTAGTGCAGTAAAAAAGTACGTCATCATCTCTGAAATTTAGTAGAGTAGAGGTTCAATTTTCAAGTAAAGTACCTCAAGTTTGTGATAGAGTATTGCAGTAGTATGTCCATCCCTACAATGCGAGAAACACACACACACTCTCTACTGATCCAGGGAGGTAGTGTAGGGACACGCTCAAACATTACACACCGGGATCAGGGCACACACACCTTCTTCTTCCTCTTCACTTCCAGCCTGTCACATTACCAGCGTGCTCAGAGTGCCGGGACGACGTTGGAGAGCTTGATTGAGGGGCTTCCGAGAATTCTCTGGCTTTGTTGTGCAGCCGGAGGTAATGGCTTTAGCAGGAGCAGGTACACAAAGCTCCAGTGGCCACAAACCGGAGCTGGACAAACTTTACTGTTGACATCTGGAATTTCTTTCCTCCCTTTCTTTTTTTTTATTATTTTCTTCCTCTTCTTCCTCTTTTTTTTCTCCCTCTTGTGATTGAGGACTGACTCACTCGGTACAGTATCCATCATCGTGAAAGCCTCAGCCAGCTAAATATAGACATTTGCTTTCTTGTGCCTGTTCTGGCGCTGCATATTTTAACCACACGTGATAGCATGCCCTCCTCTGCTGTTGGCTTGACCGCGCACTGAACCTCTATACGGTTTCACATACACACGGGGTAATTATCATAATGGAGGCTGTCACTGGTAATTCATCTCACATCACAGATACTTCGGGTCTTATCGTTCCCTCCTCTGCTGTGGCTTTGACATTAACCCGACATTACTCTGACTAAAACCCCAGAAAATGCAGCGCTCACACATTGCCATTATAGAGTGGTAATTCCAGTGGCAATCCATGACATGCTTCGACTGAACATGCTGCTCTTATTATTGCACTGCAGCGATCATGTCTGTAATTCGGTCTCACATCTCAGAATATGAAGATAGAGTTATGTATTCTGCTGTTGTGGGTTGAAGTTTGACTTCAGGAAATTATTGTAATCTCACAACTAAGGTGACGAAGGAGATTTTTAAATACCTAAGAGACACAGCCAAACAAATATAACACAGACCTGCGCATGTACCGTACTTAAAGGTGCAAGATCCGACACTGGGAGCATTTCCGATTGCCTCATCAGCGCATCGCTGTACAAACGCACACACACACACACACACACACACACACGGTCACATACACAACAACGATACTGTTCACAGACAAAAATATTCCCAGAGAGGCAAACAGGATGCAGACAGTTCAGACAGGACTCCCCCTCTGTGGTTCTACTGGCTCCCTCCTTTTACAGGAATCACATGAGGAAAGATAAAAATACACAGATCACAATACCGTTACCTCCACCACCGCCGGTAAAATGCATCACTGCCGCTAAGAGGAAGGGATGCGCAGGGAAATGATGTATGTGTGCCTGTCTGTACTCCCCTCATGGTTATGTGCCTTTCCTTTCTCTCTTTTTATGTCTGCAGATTTTTTTAACCACGTGTGGGTGTTTGCTTGGAGGGTGCTTCCTTTGTGTGTGTATGGTTTCTTGCATACATATATGAACATATATATGAACATGAAAACTTGATGGGGAATAAAGTGCCATGCACACCACAGCAGGCAAGTTGTTTGTGTTAATATAATTTATATTGTTCATTAGAAATAAATTTAGTAGTGCTGGGCAACGATTAAAATATTTAATCGCAATTAATCGCATGGATTTTTTGCGATTAATCGGGATTAATCGCATTGTTATGGCAAAGTTCAACAATGAATTCAAAAGTAGTGTATTGCGCACTTTTATTTTAAAAGTACTGCTATATGAACAAAAGGGCAATAACATTTGGTTCACGAGATGCAGGTAGCATGTTTTATACTTAATGTGGATATAATTCATACTTTGTTTGTTCGTCTGAAGAAACCGGATGTTGTCTCACGCTATTCTTTCCGCTAACTTTCAAAGTCCTTCGCTCGCTCCCGATCTGCGCCGTTTAAATGCGTTTACCGTGAATTTCAGCAGATAGGTGCACTAACATGTGAGTGTCTGCTGACTTTACCTCAGCGATGCCCAGTAGTCTCCAGGGAGAGCAACAGCTGGTGCAGCTTCTCTCTTTATTTCTGCCCCCCCATCGACCAGAAGTCGCCTTTTCTCTACGGCAACGCTGAAGGGACATCATATCTCCAATACAAAACGATAAACATGAGACAGTCTGTTACAATAATAAAAAAACACAAAAAAAAACAGGTAAGTATTTTGACCTGTTTTTTGTGTTTTTTTGTTGTTGTTTGTTAATTATTATTATTATTCTTATCATTTTTTTCCCATTTCAAAAGGCTCAAGGACACACACACACACAACTAACTATAGGATGTTTGCTGGCTTTTATCCCACTGTTCTTGTCATCCTCTTGTTGTTATGTATATGTATTGTCTCTTGTCTTTCAATTTAAAAAAAAAAGAATTATAATAAATTTTAAAAATGCGTTTAACGCGCGATAAAATAATTGTCGGCGTTAATTAATGAATGCGTTAACGCGATAATAGCGCGTTAACTTGCCCAGCACTAAAATTTAGTTTTAGTTTTTTTATCCGATTTATCAATTATCTAAATAGTTGTGTGCATGTGCTCACATGTGTTGTTGCCGCCGTCGTCCTTGCGTGTGAACTAAAACTAAACTCTCCATGACGAGCATCAGGGAGTCGGTGCCCCTGGGCCTCTGGAGTGGAAACCCCAAAGGGTCTGTTCAGTGATTGAGGAAATGTTTGGCCATGCGAGTTTGCTCCCTTTTGAGGTGTTTGTTGGCCATGATCCTGACAACCCTCTAGGGAGCGCGCTCAGTAGGCCTCTTCAAAGAGCCCCAGCTCCCAAAGCAGGAAGTCCAGCCCTGCGCTGCTTGGAAACAAGATGAGGCCGACAGGAAGGAAGGTAATCCATGAACACGCAATAGTGCTACTGTCCACACACACACACACAGGAGGAGCATGATCAGTGCCTCCTGACACCCACACAAACATGAGTATTCCTTGGACCCCACAGACATTTAGCTTGATTTATCTTGTGTTTCGTGCTGTTGAGTAGTCAAGGTGCTCACCAGCAGCTCGGAGGAGATGATTCTGGTTTGCTGTAGGGCAGCTTTTTGTCTGTGTGCGTGCAAATACTCTTTAAAGATCACAGCTCAAAGCATTTTCACCGCAGAAGCAGCACACAGCTCTGTGGCCAGAGTCTTACTTTCTAAAATAACCTGAAATGTGAATGGACTTTGGTCGGGGCTATCAAACATGATGGATGGGAGGGTCAGGGTTTGGAGCCGGATTGATTTATTCGTCTCTCGCCAAAGTACAAAAACACATCAGTTGCACATTATTGGAAGCAAGTGAATGTATCTAATTGTTCCTCATGGCAGTGATGGTGCATCCTGCTAAGCTGTTGCTCACAAAACCTCCCTATATTTATATGCACGAATAAGACAAACAGCCAGCATTTGAAAACATGCTCCTGTATCGAATACATACGGAAATTATGAACGCCACGAATCCAATCATTGTCTTATACATTTTAAAACACCACTGACAGTTTGTCTCTTCTGTGAGCGAGGGTTTGGGCTTATTTCAGCTGTTCCAACTGAAAACCACTAGAGAGCGGTCTTCAACTGATTTTCCATGAGCAGAAGCATGAACTCTGTCTGTGGGCCGCAGCTGAGTGAGAATGTGGCTGGAACTGAAGTCTGATGTTGTTGCCAATGAAATCGGTAGCTTGGCTCCCCAGTCTGGTGCTGCTCATATGTTACAGCATGCGGTGATATTGTGGAAGCGGGGAAATTAGTTTCTGTGGTGTAGTGTCGGTGAGGTAGAGATTAGCTTGTTTTCATAGTTGTAACATGACTCAACACGCTGTAGCTGCAGACCTATGATATAAGTCAAGGCGTCATGTTCGGGTCAGTTGATTGAGAATTGAGAAAGTTCACTCTTGATTCAAGTATTTCACATTTTCGTGCATATTCCACGTTTAGTAAATAAAGTAAATACCTTCTGTTGGATAAACCTCCGATTTATTTGTTGAATAACATATTAGTGGACTATCAATTCATACTTTGCACTAACTCTGGTTAAAGTCTCTCTAGACAGCATCTTCCCTTCTGTCCCTCATAAAATATCTTTTATGAGGAAACTATTCGTTACCGTTGGTGTCTCAGTGAGAGACTATTTTGATGAGTTCATTCCACTGAAATAAAACGGGTGTCAGTAAGTTTCACACCTCCTCCCAAAGGTTAAGTTGTCTGTCAAACACCCAGTTGGACTACAAACAAAAACAAAGTTGCTCAATTTCATAATTTCTGCATCTATAAATGTGCAAAGCAGTAGCTGAATGTGGCTTTAATCACTATTGTTATATTAACAATGGATGGCATCAGTGCAACTCTGCAGTTTCTCTCTGTTTATTTTCTCTCTCTGTGCAGGGTTTTAGTGTCATCAGCTCGTGGTTTTTGTTCCACGGCCTTTACGGTTTTGGTTTACTTGATTTAAACATAGTGGAGCATTGAGTAGCTACAGAGGCAGATATTCCCCTCAAGCGTTGGTGGAGAGACTGTTGGATTTGCATTCATTCACACAAACTTGACTCTAAATGAATCTTTTATCTTCCGTTTGCACGTTGGTAACAGGTTTGTATTTCTTCTTCATCCAAGTGGCCGTGAATTCAGTTATTGCAGGTCAGATTAAATCTCTTTCTGGGTAACACAAGTATATTACTGAAACTGACCAGCTTTCTTAGACCTCTGCGCTCTCGCTATCATTTACTTTTAAGAATGATCCAAAGGCCGGATTTTTCACTCCGATATGTTGTGGTGTAAACTGGCTTTAACCTTGTAGGATAGCACTCTGAGAATCTGACTGTGGGAAAATGG
Source organism: Melanostigma gelatinosum (assembly GCF_949748355.1). NCBI lineage: Eukaryota > Metazoa > Chordata > Actinopteri > Perciformes > Zoarcidae > Melanostigma > Melanostigma gelatinosum. The sequence continues at coordinate 14,415,998 of NC_136654.1, read as the reverse complement.
TAAACAACTTCACAATGAGGAGATGAGAGGCCAAAGCCTCAGAGAGCTCTACTATTCCCTCACAATAGCGCACAACTGTTGCCAACACCTGATTCCAATCATATGTGATCATATGTGATTATTAGCACCTGTGTGTCGTCCCCCCCCCCCCCCCCCCCCCTCCCCCTTCCACCCTCCCACACACACACACACACACACACACACACCCCCTCCCACACACACACACACACACGTATAAATGCTGTAATGCTAGCAGACAATATATTTTCAAGCCCAATCAGCAGATTATTCCTGGTTCTGGTGTAATACTGGGACAAAATAGTTCCTATGATGGATGGGTCAGTCAGACATCCAGAGATTTTATATAAATCTCTGAGCCAACAGTGTTGAGTCCAAGCATTACGTTGCTTATATAAATGTACATATGCACCATTTGTTAATCAGTTAACAGTAATTTCATTTGTTGGCTTGGCTGTCTCGTTTTCGTTTATTCAGGCCGCAAACACTCTCGTACTCGTTAGGTCTTCAGTGTGCTGGCAGCATCCGACTCGGCTACGCAACCTCTAAATCCAGTCCATTTGTCAAAGCAGCAGTCGAACACTTCGCCAACACTGCTAATGACTTTAGGTAATACTGTTGGCAATCGACAGAATACAGTACACACACCATCCATTGCACCCACGTCTCTCAGTGCCTGCGGCTGTTTATACGGCCTATTGTGCCTTATAAATTGTTATTGAAACAGGTTGAGCGTGAGTAACCACTTCCAGCTATTCCTCAGTTTTTCCTTGTTTAAAGTTCACCTCATGAAAGACAATTCATGCAGAAAATAAGGATTGTGGTTCACATAAACATTACACATTCCGTTGCACATGAGGGTTTATGAAGCGTGAGGATTGACGGTTATCGTACGGTGTACATTTGCTCATCTACGGTGTTGAAAAGTAATAAATCTGTTAAAAAAGTAATAAATCTGTTTAAGAGTCTGGTTGCACACACCTACAATATATGGTGAATGTTAAAAACCATCATTTTAAAAGGTCACAGCTGATGCTATTTTTTATTTAGTAGCTACTAAATTTAACTAAGGTACTGCTAACATGTAAAATAACATGATTTTGTTAAATATCATGTTATAGTTACACGCATTCTTTTAACAGGCTTAAAATGTTGTTCTCATTCCTTTATGATGCCAAAATAAACCATAAAAAACCTAATGCATTACTTCACTCCTTTCTGAATTCATTCACAGCTCCTCCAGCATTTGACTGCTTGTACTTTTTAGATTTTTAACTGAGCAAATGATCGACCGCTGTGGCTTCCCTGTTGATGAAGCATCATTTATCTTCTGATGCTCAAGTGGAGTCGTGCTTTTTCATGCTCTGGTTGCACAGAAGCTGCTCAGATTGGGTTCTTGGCTGCACCAGCAGGAGTGAAAGAAACCAGTAGTCCTGTTTATTGGCTGCTATCTGTCTGTCAGCTGGGCAGCAGACTCCGACTCAGTGGCACAAATGTGGAGTGAATTATCTAAACATGAGGCCACAGAGAACCTACAAGGACTCCTCTCAATCGTATAAATTAGCATTCGCTTATTGTGTTGCATTTAAATAAATATGCCTCTTTGCTTCTCCTTCATCTTCCTCATTTCCCATCCTCTCCTTCTCATACTCATCCCCACCAAGACAGTAGCAGAGATAAGGGGGGCTCCCACAGTCCAGTAAGACCCGGGTTAACGTGGGGTCACGGGGTCACGCTGTCAAACACGAGACGGATGGAGATCCCTAATCCTGCCAGAGTCACAAAGATGGATCAGATGAAAACACACACACTCATACACAGTCACACACACATATTCATGCACAAATATACTCGGAAGCATGCAGTATATAACGGCAAAGTTTGCAAAACTTAAACATGTGCACATATATGCAATCTCTTACTCATTTTTTTCCTCCATGTCATACTCTGACTTTTACTCCCCCCCTCTCTCTCACACACACACACACACACACACACACACACACGGTGCTAGAGTGACAGAAACAGGTTGCCAGCAGGGTGAGGGGAGATGTGACTCATGTCCAGCTCATTTATCTGCAGTCCGTGGTGTGTATGACTGAGTGAGAGTTCACATCCCCACATCCCCGCTTTCTCACACAAACACTCTCAAGGTCTTTACACACCGTGGGTTTTTTTTTTTTTAATCTTGCGATTGATTTGAGCTTTAATATATGTTTTGGAACTGTTGAATATTATGCGACAGAAAAAAAGCAGCATCATTTTCTTTTTTTTTTCAGGAATTAGGTTGATTTTTTCTGAGCTTTGCACCACAAACGGAGACATCAACTAAACAAGATGTGTGGAACATATTCAAAATGTGCACTATAGTCTAGAACAGGGGTGTCAAACATACGGCCCGCGGGCCGGACCCGGCCCACCACGTCATTTTATGTGGCCCACGAATCCGCCAGCAAAAAAAAAAAAAAAATTTTTTTTTTTTTTTTTTTTACAAAAATTTAAAGTTAGATGTGAAAATAAAAATATCCCCATGGTCGAAATTATGAGATAGAAAGTCGAAGTGATGAGATGGCATGTTGTCTGTGTGCCGACATTAAAACTATCACAACAGGTGGACAGGAGATGCAACAGCCCATAAAGAGGATTTCCAACAAGTTTCTCAACATGCGTACTTCTCTGTACTGAAACGCCATCAGTCTCAGCCAAAGTACTGTTCCAATTCAAAGTTCACATCGAGCCAAGCACGGCCCTAATGCCCGGATGTGGCTCGCTCTGCCCATTTTACCCGGGATGCATCGGAGGTGACTTGTCTGTACTTGGGACAGCCAAATATCCCAGAATGCATTTTGCACCAGCAACAGGAAACAATGGCGGAGGAGAAATCACACAACTGGAAGTACGTGTTGTGGAAGTCACAGATATCCCGGGAAACTAAACTAACTATGTTAGGAGTACCGTAGTTACATTTACACCGTCTTACATTTACAACCGGCCCTTTGAGGGCGACCGTGATGCTGATGTGGCCCCAGAGTGAAAATGAGTTTGACACCCCTGGTCTAGAACAACAGAAGCTCCATAGTCCAAACCAGGACGGCAAACTTCATTAATACTTTCAACACATGCAGCACAGACCAGATCCACTCCTTCTGTTATGACCTTTCACAATAAAAGCCCAAAACAAAAACTCAAATTCAGTATTTCACTAAAAGGAATCTCAATAAAATAACTTACAGAAGTTTAGGCTATCCAACAGTTAAACTCAGACATACTGTCAGGCGCTGCTCTGGGTCAATAGTATCCTGGTTGTTGGTCTGCACAAAACTATTCAAATATTTTCTTGAAGAAGTGCTGCAACTGTTACAAATTTACATCACTGTCGCTATAAAAAGTTTTGATGCAAAGCATTTGCAGTATATCGCATTTTCTTGTCATTTATTCGTCATTCGTCGTAAAGGCCTTTGTTGTTTTACAAACACAGGGATAGCAGAAACACACACACACACATCTGACCATATATGAGGACAACAAACCAACTTAGATTATTTCCAGAAAAGTGACTTTTTTGGACAATCAAAGTTTCCGCCCGACAGCGACGCAGTGACTAACCTGTTTTCTTGTTGAGTTGTGTTAAGAGACGTTGGAGGGAAAGAAAGCGGTCGTTGTTTTTATTTGTTGGCTCTGAACTGACGGTTCTTCAGAGTTCTGTGTAAATGACAACAATACTCTCACAGATAGTGTGAAGTAACGGACACTCTTTCTCTCCTATCACTTTCATTTCAACACCCATTACCTCTTATATTGAGACACACACACACACACACACACACACACAATGACGTATATTTTTACAGCACACACACACACACTCTCTAATTTATACTGACACACAGATGGCCCCGGCTCTGACCACAAATGCAGTGTAACCTCTGCTCCCTGCGGTGCGGCCAGAGCTCGGGCTGCCAGTAAAAGCGAGGGGATGCTTCATGGCTCAACAATTCGCTGGGTAAATGGAAAGGGTTTGGTGTGCGACCTCAAACACTCTCTGTCTCTCTGTTTCTTTTTTCTTTCTTTCATTTCGTCCCCTTCTGGGTTTGTTGGCTTTCACTTTAATCTAAACGTTCTTTTAGTGGCTTCTTTTCTTGTTTTTTTACTTCGTAGCAGTGGATTTCTTTTTTTGAATGACGTTTATTTTCCCTCTTGTCCTTTTTCTTGAATGATTTTGTTGCAGCTGAATGCATTATGTACAAAAGAGGGTCAGCAGTACGGAGTCATTTTAGCTCATCCGTAGCCCATTTTCTGGCTCTCAAATGGTCAAAAACAAGTTCTCCCTTTTCCTCTGAGGTGCACTCTTTATCTCAGTTTTCCCTCCTTCTTTCTTCTGTAATAGCTTCTATCCTTGAATCGTTCCTTCTCTCTCCTCTCGATGGAGGTCTGATTCCCCCCCCCCCCCCCCCTCTGTCTGAGAGGTCAGGAGCAAAGTGAGGACACACTAGGAAGGCAAACCTCAGCTCACAACTATGAGCAGCATGAAGAGAAACTGCATTTCTGTAAAGTGTGGTTCGGTGGGTTTACTGGGTAACGGATACGCTGAAATTGAGTCCAAATTTTGGTTGAGCCCGAAAAGGTTTTAATGGTATTAGAGACATTACTTCATGGGGAAGTGGCTTCTATCGTGAGTAGCCTGCACAGATAAAAAATCAGAGATCAGAAAATCACATCTCTGTCGATCCAAATGCGGTAAATCCACATGCGACCGCCGTCGCTACTGCTGCTTAAATATCTCAGACGTTAGGAGCAAGAAGGACTCCACACAGAGACCACGCAGGAAAAAAATAGGAGAAGAAGAAAATATTAGCTCGTGTTTTTGAAATGTGGCTCTGAAATTTCATATTGTGTTTCAGTAAAGTGAGAAAACCTCGAGAGGTGTGAGAGCCTGAGCAGCCAATATCAAATCCAGTCCCTCTATCACCTCGGAGCTAAAGAAAGTACAGCCAGGTGGATTTGGGTGTGTAGCATTCATGTGCACACACACACACACACACACACACACACACACACACACACACACACACACACACACAGAAAGTCATAAAAACAAGAAAGGAAAAAAAGAAATACTTTTCAGATTGGAGAGGACAGGCGGGGATCAGGGGTGCGGAGGGAAAGGGTTCGGGTTAACTCTCCTCTAAAGGGTGTCAAAAAAGGAATTAAATTGGGTGTCAGAAAGCCCGAAGGAGCCAACATAAGTCGGGGTCCCCAGCTCTGGTGTGGGTGGGTGCTCGCTTTATATTTTACAGACAATGTCCCTTTAAAAAGCCTCGCGTCTGGAAAGCCCATTAGATGTGCGTATAAAATTTCCCCAGCGTGATTAATAGTTGATGAGGCAGGGTTGGTTGGAGGGTACTACCAACATGTGGCTGGCAGGGCTCCTCCTCTGCAATCTCACGTTACACTCCATAAACTTGCCACTCTTTCCCACCTATATGTTTTAAAAAGGAGGAGGGCTCTGCTTGTCAAGAATGCCTTAGAAGAGTTGTGAAAACAGCCAGCCCGAGGAGGGGAGTCATGCAGTTGCGGATGCAGCTCTCCCGTCGAGCCACAAAGCCAGTCAGGGAGAAGAGGGGTGTGTGTGAGAGCAGGACAGTGAGGGAAAGTGTGTGAGAGTGTGTCAGGACCGGAGGCTCCAGAGGACGTCACACACACATTCACACACACACACTCCCAGAGAGAGAGAGAGAGAGAGAAAGCTGTCACAGGAAGGCGTCTATCCTCACGCGTTCTCGGCTGTGGAAGAGTCAGCAGCCTCTGACAGAAGTGAGTGTTCCTGAGGTGGATGCAGCGAGACGATGATGTGCATTTAGTCGGCTGAAGTGGACGTTTCTCAAGACCGATACAGATTTCCAGTCCTTACTCGCTATCAGTTAGGGGAGGGGAGGATTCCAACTCCTCTGTAAGCAAAAAGACTCGTAACAAGACGTTGATTAAGATCGTGTGATTCTTGCCTCGTCATGGATCAGCCAGCCAGCAGCTGCATGCGGAGCGCCCACCCCAGCAGCCCAATCTGGGGCTGCATGAGGAACCCTCACTCGGGGGCCAATCTGCAGTTGCCCTACCAGCAGGCCCCTTTCTCCCTCCACCAGAAGCCCGACTTCCTGGCCTACACGGACTTCTCCAGCTCCTGCCTGGTGCCGACTGTGCCGCATGCCGCCTACCCACGAGACGACAGACAGTACCAAGAGAGCCAGGGGGGCTACCAGAGAGCCGACTGGCAGTTCAACCCTTGCGAGACACGGGCGAGGGCGCCCGAGGCCTGCCCGGCCATCGTCGCACCCGTAGGTGGTGCCGGAGGCGGAGGGCCCGAGCTGGACAGTGTAGGGGCAGACAGGCTTCCAGGGGCCGTGCCCGGCTGTCTGGAGGGAGAGTACTCGCCTCAGAGCGCGACGTCGGCCGACTCTGACAAGAAGAGCTCCAACAAGAGGAAGAGAGACGTCACAGGTGAGTCGCTGGGATGGATGGGAGTCAGCTGGAGTGTGTTTAGGTCTAATAGAGAGAGACGAGCATCCAAAGACGAATCACAGGAGGCTTAGAAAAGGAAGATGTGCAGTAATGAAATGCACATGTGGGAGTATTAAAAATGACAGTGCACATTCTTCTTCTTCTGCTACACTGGTGAATATGGTGGACATAAAAAGAAAAGACGGCAGCAAAGAATAAAAATGAAAAATAGATAGTAATCCCATGATTTCTTTGAACAAGCCTCTGCACGCAGGTGTAAAGAAAAAGCCACGCCATTGCCGCTGTGTTTTTAAGTGCAGCAACATGTTCAGTACCTCGAGGTTAAGAATGTCTCCCCTGCCCTGTATCACAGCTGGCAGTGACACAAATTCTCCCTCCATTTCCTCATCAACTCGCCCTTAAAGCAGCGCTCTCACCGGATCGCTATGTGAAAGGTGAGTAGGTGACGAGACTTTTGTGTTCGAGACGCACACTTCAAGTAGCAGTTGCATCCTCTTATTGTTCAAAAGGCTGAAATGATTAAGGGGACGAGTGAACCTTTCATTGCGCTCCTGCCTCCGTTGGAAATAGACCATTGTTTGATAACAGAGTGGCCACATTCAAGATGATGGTAAAAAAACATCAGGCTTCTGTGGGGAAAAGTGGTTTCAGGCATCGCAAGGTGCTTCAGTTGTTATTTATTTTAGTGGATTATATTTAGCCACAATCTTGCTGCAGTTTTTTTGTGAATTTTGAATTCATTGAACTTTTTTCACCTAAAACTATCAAAAAGAAAAAGTGTTCATGTTAAAATACTTTTCAGCTGCTTCACCAAACACCATTGAGCCAAGATAAGACAACACTTCTATTGCATGCTATTTCCAGCAATGCTCTCTGAGTTCATGTTTCCTTGTATCCGCCCATAGTTGTGTTGTCAGCATTGCAATAGTATCATTGTATGCTTTTGGATTACAGCACAATTTATTCCCCCTATCATATTTCACGCTTGCTAATAGGAAGCAAAAGTAACCGATATCCATGACGAAGTCATTCCTAAAAGTTTCAACACGTGACACAATAACACAGAGCGTGACGGAATAAAGTAAATGTTTATATTTAAACTGAAGGTGTAAAAGTTTGAATGTGCAGAATGGCTCCCTGGCAGAGTCAAAGATGAATCCACGTCCAACACATCTGGAACGTTCACTTTTCATCTGTGAAAAACGTTTTCTTAACTGAAGAGAAATGTCAGCCTTTAAACTTTGTTTCCCTCACAAAGACGATGATTTATGCAAAACGGACATTTGCACTTCTACACCTAATAAGAAAGAAAATGTAGCAATAAATATTCCAAATCGGTACTTTAGAGAAACGCATGTGATCTCTGGTAAAACTTTAATCTCCAAGAAACCTTTCTGTACACATTTTAAATGAGGTTTGGCTCTTGGGTGACTCAGTTTTTACAAATCCTAATGTTTATTTCACTCCACTACTAGCTGGGTGGAGAAGATACACTTCAAGATATTGTCATCAAGTGCTTCATCGTGATTATCTTTTCTTGTCCAAACGTAACAAACCGTATCTGATTCTAAAGAGCACCAATCATTATTTGGGAGAAAAAAACGACATGACCGATGTCTGCAACAGCCTAATTGAAGGGGAAGGTGGGGGAAGTACAGACCCCCCCCCCCACACACACACACACACACCCCCCTCTCTTACCTTATTGTAACCTCCACTCACTACGCTGAAAACATGCCAGACCACGTCTGGTAAAATCACTTCGCCTGCGAGCCCACTCTTTACATTCTTATCCATTGACATTTTCCTGTCGTTAAGCCGTAACACAATCTCCCACTGAGTGCATGCAACATGTCTGACCACTACATCGCTTCTTGGTTCCAGAAAAAGAGCCATTCAGTCTTGTATTGACTAGCCGGTGGAAGAGCACGTATATTAGGAAAATGCCCCGAAGGCTTTCACATGACAGACAGAGCTGCTATACAGGCTGCTTGTGTCTGTGTGTATTTATTCAGATATGGGAAAGTGTTTCCAAAACCCAGAACTCCAGCTGGTGCCTGATATCGACTTCAGTCCAAAGTTTGATTGATAATTCATTTTATAATAGAGCACGATATAAAACAGGAACATTGATATGAACTCTCTGTGATGAGCAGATATTATTATTTTCATGATGTTGAATTGTCTGTAATCTGTCCACAATTTAAAACAATTTGGAAAATTCATTATATAAGCAAACAGTGACACTTTGTACCTACTACTTAACATTTATTAACAGAATATTAACACTTAAGAAATGGTTTATAACACACTTTAATTAATAAATACAAGCACTTTTTAAAATTCAGATTTGGCTAGAGGCATATTTAAATGTTTATTAATGTATTTGTCACTAAACTAATGCATAGTAACATGGCTGCATTATGACACATAAGAGCAGTATGTTATAAAGCATTTACTAACCGTTTGTATACGTCTACAAATCATTCTCATGTGGGTCTAAAAGTGTTAATAAATGTGATTGAAGACAATTCATCATATATCATTTATGTTGCCGAGCATACATTACCTTTCCATTCACATTAATAAGCACTTTAAAATGTCCTTATACCTGCTTAAAATGACATTATGTGTTATAACCCATTTATGAATTGACTACAACTTACAAATGACAGATAACGAGGTTTTAATAACGTTTTACCAATAAAACAACCTGACTCCCACTTTTACACCCACAAGTTATGCGATCAGTCACACTTGTAATTTTCACCTGCGGTTTTTGATTGAAAACAATCACTTACAGCTTTAATTCAGTCCTGATGAAGACAAACTACTTTTGCACCAGCCACGCCAAACGAAAGGCACCAAATGCTGTTTGTCTTTGGGGACCCTGCTGGGTGCAGAAGCCTTCTCCCTGCAAGTTTACGGTCTCTGGCTGTGCAGGATATTTATTGGGGGTCTGTTTAGTGGGAACCAGTTTGTGCCCCGCCAGGTGTTCGGTCTAACGAAACCTGCTTCACGCAGCTCCAGACCTGACGCGGCCAGGCAGCACGCAGAGCAGCGCGACACTTTAACAACAATAAGAAGGCTTTTTTTTTTTGGCATGACACACTGGTATTCCAGCACACACACACACACACATCAGGCGTTTGCACACACATGTCCTGGTCTGCCCAGTCACATCTGGCCCAGGTACAGCAGTCCATTTCACATCCTGGCCCGCTGCTCTGGCAAGCGCCGTGCAAAACTTCTCACTTTGACAAATTTAGAACCGTTTTCTAGCGATTACATCAGCTGCTAGTGTCGCTACCAGCGCTCAATTATTACCACAAAAACTCTTTTCCCTTTTAATACACGAGAGGCTTTACTGGGAGTTAAATCCACCAGCTTTCATTGATATTCATCCTGGTAAATGAGGTTTAAAATTTTCACATTTCCTCGGAAATATCAAGGCAGGGATCTATAAATCTTAGCAATAAACCGTGACTTTTGTCTTATAAGAGCTTAAATAATCAGTGAAACCGATGTCAGCGTAGTTCAAACCACATTTACCGGTCGCCCCTTGCAGCTGACCGCCACCTTCATAGAGATATCTTCGTCCTGATGTATTCGCTGTCATGTTGAGATGAGTTAATGTGAATCTGCTCCAGAGGGAAATCTCCCCTGACACACACACACACACACACACACACACACACACACACACACACACACACACACACACACACACACACACACGTAGCAGTCGGACCTGGACACATCCGCACCTTTGTTCTTTTGTTAGAGGCTTTAACGGTGTTCCGCTGCATTCCTCTCCTAACTCCGTCCCTCTGTGGCTGGTTTGGTGGGCCCTGCCCTGTGCCGACAATGCTCTCACACACACGCCGTGAATCAACGCTGGAATGCATCAGTTTGGTCGAAAATGTGTAAACAAACAAATAAAAAGGCAGAGCCTGTGCATTAATACATGCACGCTGATGCAGAGATGCACATGCATACTCGCTGCAGGTGAACAGGACTCGTGTGAGCTCAGGTCATGGTGGTCTCTTTTTAAAGTGCTGGTGTTGGTGTTTACTATGTGAGGGGCCTCCCAGTAAAGAGTCTTTGGAGTTGTGGTTTGTTGGTTGAAAAGGTCCTTCAGGGCTATTTAATAGTCAACGAGAGGCTGGTCACAAATCTAACTTTAGTCGTTCCATATTTAAAACAAATGTGATTGAAAAGTACAAAAAGTAATGCTACGAATTTGTCAGCAAACAGTCTTGAGGACAGTTTGAAGAAGAAAGCTGCCAAACGCACTCCCTAATAATCTGCATGAAATGCATTTCCTTTTCTGTTTCCCTCCAGATATCCAGGACTCCAGTTTTAAGGTGGACTCCAGCTGCAAGGCCCGGAAAGAGCGCACGGCGTTCACCAAGGAGCAGCTGAGAGAGCTGGAGGCCGAGTTCACCCACCACAACTACCTGACCAGACTGCGGCGCTATGAGATCGCCGTCAACCTGGATCTCACAGAGAGACAGGTACGCCATTTATCACAGATATCAATATAATACTCTGTATTATTCATCAGTCGAACATGTTAAATATGTTTTTGTTGAACTGTTATTTCTGAGTCAAATGGGACGCATTTAGATGAAAACTAATCTCTGATTTTGCACTTTTTGTTTATGAAAGAATCTTTGCAAAAAATACAAAATATAGCAGAAAAATAAAATACAAAAATATGAATAAAACAAAGGTTATCATCAGTTATTTAAAATAGGCGGTATCCACAGTGTTGTAGATATCTCCTTCATTGTGCAATATTTATCCATGCACATAGATGCATTTAGATCATAATGAACCGTTTTTTCCACGATATTTCTTCGTGCTGCGGTTCGAGCAGAATGACATGCAGCTTTAATGAGTGGGCGGCAGCTCCAGACTCGATGAAAATCGGGCGAACATGTGTCGATGCTGCTGGATGAAACCTCAGTCTGTCTGTCAGGCCCGGTGTCCCAGCTCCTCCTAATGAGGCCACGGTGCCACAGTGACCACACATACTGCCGTCTGCTCCTCAAATCTATTTCCCAGACCTCCAGAAAACACACACACACACACACACACTCGCGTATATACACTTCTGTATGGACCGACACACTCGCACAGCCGGGTTCCATCTTTACTCAGAGGTCCCACTGCAACTGGTCGGCTTTTTCCAGATCATCCTCCAGGCTTTGGCGTTTTCGCCGTCCGTTCAGTCGGCCACGATGTGAAGAAAAAACTCAGAGAGGCTTTTGTATGTGGAGGCAGATTCATTTGAATCCCAGAGTGAGCAGGACTCACCTTAAACGTTCTCGACCTGTCATTCCTTGAGCTGCTAGAGTCATCCTAAAATATAAATTGAATTCAATCATGTCACTCAAAAATGTTACTTTTTCATGAACTGAGACGAAGAGCTTGGAGTTCAGTGTTGCTGGCTTTCGACATAACACGACTGGTTTGAATGGGTTGTATTAGCTTAAAAGATACGGCTGGAGATATTCTATATTTTCTTATGTCAACAAATCCCATTTAAAGACCAAACGCAACAAGCAATGCATCATACGAACAAACTATTAACGACCTGTGTATCCAAAGCCTGATGAACATTGGTACTGTAGTTTAATTTAAATGAATCTACCCTGCTGCTGTAAATACTCAGTAGATCACCACATGTTTATGAATCCGCTGCTGAAAATACTCTCCAACAAATGCACCATTTCCTCTTCAGGAAGGACTGAGATGTGTTAACAAATGGACTAATTGTTTTAGGTCTTTTCATGGGATTTGTTGACAATTAGAAAATATATAGAATAACACGAGGCTAATTTTAAGCGACCAGTTCATTGTCAGCTATTGAAACATTCACACTTCATCTGTTACATCAGACATGGCCCCAGATTCATTTTGACGTTGTTTTGTCTCGGTGTTAATCTGTCACATTATTTTATGAACTTATAAAATCTTGAGTGAATGTTCTCAATCGCACACTTCAACCCTCGGTTTTTTTTTTTGCCGTATTATTTCCCCTGTCATTTTCAGGACGTGTATGTTTGCGCTGCTATTCTTGGCAGCGAAAAATTGGCAAAAAAATAATAATAATTTTGTCAAAATTATTTTTGTTTTGTCAAAAAAAACAATTTTTTCCGCTTGGCAGCGAAAAAAAAGACTGCTGAAGCATGATATCATTCACATTTCAGAGCGGTGCAGTGACACAGATGAGCACCATCCACACTGTAAACTCACATCCTGTGGAGGCCGACATCCTGATAGTTGACTCCTTTGACCCACTGTCCATACGATACTCACTGCCTGCATTTGCAGCGATTTTTGAGCCAGAACCGAGAGCTTTGTACCGACAATTCATGCTTCTTGCAAGGCCAACGCAAACTGAGCCAGTTGACATACCGCGCCGGGAGATTTGTGGGGGATTATTTGTCTATTTTTCCGCTGACCATGTTGTAAATTCTGCAAAAACATTGCAACACAGAGAGAAAAGCCACAGTGATCATATTACAAGTTCATATTTGGTGGAATAATTCTGCACTGTATCCGAGTGTTATCTAGAATATATTCTTATTGTTTTAACTTCTTATGCTTGGTACTTAATACACAGTATTAATTAGTAATATACCAGTATGGCTGCAACTAATGATCGTTTTCATTTAATGATTAATCTGACAATTATTTTCTCATTTAATAGTTAAATACTTATAATCATCACTTCATCAAATGATGTATTCGTCTTCATGTACATATATAATACCTTTTACTTTAGCAGCCTGGCAATTGTCTTTTGAATTGCTCTTGTGTAGTTTGTAGTTTTACTTCTATTCTTATTTTAGTTTTGTAGTCCTCTCGTTATTTATATTTTACTCTTCCTACTAAACTGTATTTATTTCTGTTCTTGTGCTGCTGCAACAACCGAATTTCCCATTTTGGAATCAATGAAGCCTTTTATCCTCCTATAATGTCTTATAAAATGTCAGAAAGTTGTGGGGAAAAATTATTTTGTCTTCAAATTGCTTGTTTTACTTCAACAGTCAAAAAACCCAAAGATAACCTTTTTAAACCAGTGGATTTTTGCTTCAAAAATAATTGATAATTAATAGATGAATATAATAGTTGCAGACACATTTTCTGTGGATCCACGAATCAATCGATCAACAACATTGATCTTAAGTTATGGCAAAGGGGGAAGCACCAAGAGGCAAATGTCAAATCAAAAATCGAGAAACACACTTTAAACTGAAGCGTTTGCTTTACTTCTGTCCAACAGGTGAAGGTGTGGTTTCAGAACAGGAGGATGAAGTGGAAGAGAGTGAAGGGAGGACAGTCGTCTTCGCCCAACGATCTGGAAAATGACGACATAGACTCGGCGGCTTCGCCCAGCTCTGAATGAACAAAATAAAAGGGGGACGGCGGCGTTATGAAAAAGGAGATGACACACACACAGAGAGAGAGACTTGGGGTCAACTGGACACCAACGCAGCGCAATGCAACTGCAGGAATCAAACAACTCTTTTTATTACCACAGGAAGAAATCAACGAGCATCTTCTTTGCTGTTGTAAATAGTTGATTTTTGTCCACAATGAACCGCATTTTCGATACACTCTTTGATAAATACTCTGTTCAAGAGGCCACCTCTTGTTGCATTGACTGTGTTTTAAATATTAGAGATGATACTTATTGGTCATTGTAGATCAGTGACACGGTCCAGATAGCAGCTTTATGGCCGGTGATGACTTATCACACCGTGATGTGATTGTGTTTGAGAGTATCTCCTTTGGTTTCAATATTGTAATCTCTGCCTTTTGACGCTTGACTACAACCACCTGGGAAAACTCAGACTGCACAAGTGTTGCCAAGCCATAAGTGCCTCACAATCAGATGACTTCTGCTTCATTTTGTCCGTTTCTTTTTTTCCCTAGAATATAGTTTTTTTTCTAATCTGTCAAGCATTTTTTTACTATTCTTTTTTTTATACATGTTGAATGTTATTGATAAAACACAGATGTTGCCTGTTTCTGCAAATAGAATAAATCATCTGCTGCAAAATGATGGGAAAAATATCTTGATAATTTCTTCCACCCTGCAATAATTGAGACAGTAGGTACATGTGTGCATTATGGGCTGATGGTTTCATCACATGGAGATCTTTAGGTCAGACATAAGTGCTACGAAAGTGATAACCGAGGAGAAGTTTGCTCCCATTTGCTTTTGATGTCGGCAGCTGACATCAAAGGCAATAAATCCTGCATGTGTGTCCGTGTACTTGCATGTCCCTTTAAGCATGCTTAATAGTATTTTCGCCAGGCTGCAGTTATATGCCGCCCATATTTGTTTTTTGTAGTGATTCAAACCGGTCTGGTGTTGTGTTCATTGGTGGCGGTTTCCCTGGTTGGAAAAAACAACCAACCAATCACAGCTTTGAAGGCGTGTTTAAGAACGGTGACGTCATCTTTCTGTACCAGAGCCAGAGAAACAGCATGAAACATCATCATGACAAACATTAAAGCTGCACTCATGAATTTATTTATACAAACAATGGATCAAATGACTGTGTGTGATGTCAAAGGGGTCGCTCGTAGCGACGAACCCACCGAGAATTATCACCGGACTGAGCTCCCTTCAGCTGGACGTAGTGTTTTAGGGTCTTTCAGCTCATTGTTTTGGTTTTTGCGACAACACTTTAACGTTTTGTTTCATTCTCAGAGCTCTCATCAAGGTTGTTTTTAGCTGAAGCAAGCTGCTGTTTTCAGTGAAAAAAACCTCTGATTCATTGACTTTGCACCTTGTCAGCACTTTATTCCGCTGGTGAACATAGTGGAGCATGTGGCAGCCAAACAGACAGATATTTCCTCAGGAGTTAGTGAAGATTAAAACGGAACTAAAAGGGGAGTGAATATTGAACAGGTCACGACAAACGGACTCTTAAGTTAACGATAATGTTGCTCTTTGTCTGCTGGATGTGTAAATAACAACACTCTTTGCGCTCTTTTAAGCTGGCTTGTCACTTTTTTGGCAAAATTCATGGCAAATCCAACAGCGTGCTTCAGAAGACTCCCAGAATCGTCTCTCTGCGCCACCAAACGTGTCAGTTCCGTCGGGGAAACTTTAAGCTCTACGGCGTTAGCAACATATGCTATTGAGTCAGTCACACTATGGCGAGCGTCAATGAAACACCGGAGCTGGGTTCAGCTACAGCAGCGAGAAAGAGAGTCGCGTATAAGACGAGGACGGTGTCGCTCCACCGCTGTAGAGGATGTGAATGGAAACACATCATAGCATTTTGGTATTTTTAAATTTCACAGCATAACAGATGCTATTCAGGTTTTATAGCCTATTGTGACCTGCAGCCTTTTTGGAAAGTGCTCAGTGTTCTTTATGTTTTTACCAATAATAGATAATAGTTTACCAAAGTTGACAAAGCAGGTTCTATTTCAGTCCCCAGCGGGAGGATTGTGTCTTTGACACTTGTACTGCTGGTGTACAAGTAAAGATTGTCAGTGCAGTCCGAATAAGAGACAGTATGCGGTCACATATCTTAATATGAAAGTGACAAGAATATACGGTACATTTGTTTTCTTGCGCTGATGTAAAAGTCACAGTAGCGTGCTTCTTTTCGTACTTTTCTTTTTACTATTTTATTTTCATTATGGGAGGGGTTATGATGTCTGTGGGGGCATCAAGATGTCACCTTTTCACCCCTGATGCGTGTTTAAAGTAAACTCTTTTGCTTTTGCTTCCGTTTTGACTGAAAACGATACGAGGAACCTCGATACGCCACTTGCTACTATAACATGAAAGCCCCCTCCATGCAAATATCAGACATTGTCATAAACATGATGTCTGACTCGGTATTAACGATAGGGCAGTCCTGTCTGGTTGGACTACATTGTCCCAGGTCACCCACTTCAGTGAAGTCTTCCTGTCTGGGGGTCACAGTGACAAAATCTTATCAGGAGGGATTAGGCAGTCCCTTAATGTGTAACATGGGTGTTCAGTGAGAGCTCCTGCGACGAAGCAAGCTCCACACGAAATCCCTTTCCAATGATGCCATGATTATCGTCACTAATATCTCGCATGGAGGTCGGATATCCCTGAGGTCAGATCGGAATCAACGCCCGACTAGATCCCGTCTGTAGCACCATAATCCTCAAGAATGTTTTCATAATGGCAAGTGGTCTCCTGCAGACCCGCTCAGATCTCTCTGATTGGTCTGAAGTGACCTGACAAGCACTGACAGAGCTATAAGTATATTTGTATGTGTGTGTGTGTGTGTGTGTGTGTGTGTGTGTGTGTGTGTGTGTGTGTGTGTGTGTGTGTGTGTGTTGGAATAGGAACATTCACTTTTGCACACCATCACTGTCATTCCAGTCAGCTCACAAAGGGCCGTTAACCTGACGAGGTGGAGTCGGGCTCCAAAAAGTTTTTTTGGCCCCAGAGCGCTATTTTTTAACGGAAGCATCTGGATGGGGCCAATTTGATCTCAACCTGAGTGGAACCGAGACAAACCCACGCACGGGGCCCCCAGGACCAGAAGAAGAAGAAGAAGAAGAAGAAGAAGAGGAAAAAAAGCTGGCTGACCACTTGCGTATGATGGAAAAGGGAAATAATAGGTGGGTATGGGTGAAAAGACGGCTTCTCAAGTACAGGATGTTGTTGTAGCAGGTAGCCAGTCATCCAATTTCCTGCTTCCCAAAGAAAACAAGAGCTGGAGCATAGGAGTCCCCAGACTTACAATGGTGGGCCTATGCTCAGACTCCGGCCAACCAAACAAAGCCTTCAGAGGTTACTGCCCTTTTTCTGCTGGTCTGCAGGGACCGCAGTTTGGCGGGAGGGCGGGGACGGTTGTTCCACGCACACACACGGACTCGGGGTCAAGTGTTACTGTACGTCTGACCTCTGGGCCCCTGCTGCAGCTGCTGGGGGTGGAACGACTCCAAGTCGATCCTGTGCCTCCCCCCCTCCGCCTCGCTCAGCCTCAATTAGAGTCTATTATTGTATTAGTGGTAATAGTAGTCAAAATAAACCATGTCCAACTGTAATGATAGTATTAATATCAGCAGTGTAAACTAATGAAGCTGGAATGTTGTTCTTCCACCTTTTAAAGGCGCAGAGGGTGGCCAAATTTATGGATTAGATTTAATTGGTGGTATTGTGATCGTGGGATGTTCGACTGTGCCAAAACACCCAAGAGAACATAGGTCTCCCTTTCACCTTGTTTTATTTATTTTTTTGATTCAGGATGAATTGATTTAGAAATAGAAGTACGAGAGGCAACACGTTCCCAGTAATATCTCCCGAGCTTGTAAATGCAGATTCAGCTGCAGGAAACATTCTTGGAATAACTCCTCTTCTTTGAAAATAACCTTCTCTGTGGGCAAAGAGCAATAAGAAAACATTCGGCCGGTGACTTCACCCTTCAGCACTCAACGGGAATATTCTTTAAAACAAGCTTTCAGCACACGGAAGGTATTGGCCACTAAAAGGACAGATTACCGGAGAATTGGGCCAAATGCTCGATTTAAGCAAGCAGGCTCTCGAGCAGACCACGTCACCAGCACAGCGCTGAAAAAACAAGTTACGCTTTTTTGTTCTTTTTACATTGCATGAGCAGCTGTGCTACACCGTTTCCATTTTAAAAAACATTTCCAGTTGTGACTCATCTGGATGAAACGGTATTCATGAAAAATGTGGTAGAGCATTCAAACATATTGTAGTTGACACCACCGTCTATATACAGATTCATTTCACTTTATATAATGCCAAATGCATCACAAGCAAAAAAAGGTTCAGTGAGTTTTTAAACATCAAATGCAACGTTGTAGTTTTAACATGTATTTATAGTCACAGTAACTTAGGAGCACTCAGAAATGCTGTCATTCTGCATGTGCGACAGTTTTCTCTGTCATTTTTAAAACATATATATGAATGAAATATCAGTGTTTAAGTTCTACTGTGTAACAACAAAATAATTTACTTAACTAGTTTAAAAACAGCAACAAATTTCATTTGAGATAGTTCTTTGTAATCGCAGTGGATAACAGAATGTGAGTTAGCATATTTTAGCCTATATTTACTGACATTTACCATAACTTGTGTTATTTGTCATAACTTGTACCGTTAGCACTGTTTAGCACCATTAGCTGCGAGCCGCCAGCTCAGGCGTCCCAATGTACCCAATCTGGTATCGTGCACCTCTAACTAAACAGTTCACAACACTGGCTAAATATGCCATTGAACTTTTTATTTAACAAAAAGTGTAAATATAGCTAGAAGACATTCATCAATCAGTCAGCAATTTGCTAATTCCTCAGGAAGTTATCATAAGGTCTGTCCGAAATCTGCCGCAAACGTTCAAAGTTTTCAACTCAAAGCGAATATTAAAAAATGAAAGGAGAAGTTTTGCAAACTCATCGAACTTTCTGGATGTTCCCATAGGAATGAATGGACTCCCAGTTGACTTCATACACAGAGCTATGTGGAAACAAGGCGATCTGTAAGTGTTGGTTTCGCAACTTTTATTTGACTGAAAACTGGACGAGAAATGACACGGTGACAAGTATCATCAGCTTTATCGTTTACGTCTTAAGTACACGTTGTGCTACTTCACTGCTCTCCCACCAGACATTTATTTTGAAAAACCCCCAGTGCTCTGCTTCGCCTCCAGCTGTTCTTTGGCGGGAAAAGATCTGATGGATCGCTGGAGGTGTGAAGGTCAGCTCTACAAGAGGCGACCGTAGAAATTAAAGCATGTCCTTCTCCTACCGGGGGCCCTTTGCTCTGAGCTCCATCTGCACGCTGTTATTGTGTTCAGGCAGCTCGTTGGTCACATCAAAGACTCGATGACTGGCTGATATGGAAGGACACTGCTGTGAAAACGGTAGTAGTGAGAGTTAGGATAACATCATAATGGGATAATTGTGTGGGGGTGTTTGAAGGAGGGTTGTGAGTGTGTGTGAATGTGGCTTACAAAAATATTTTCTCCTTTTAAACTCAACTGACATGACCATGGGAACAGAAAGGTCTTTAGACTCTTTGCCTCGTCTATCTTTTGAAATTTGACGGAAGAGTCTGTCCTGAACATGTCTGTCTCACCCCGTCGACGGCTACAAAGCAAACGTTTGCTGGTTATGTCAAGTGAAACGGACCCAGGAGCAACTTAATGTAACAAGACTGTCCCCCACCCCCCCCCCCCCCCACCCCCCCCCCCATCTGCTCTGCCCTCCTCTCTGTGATCCTTCATCTAGTTACTGGCATAAAGTGGACACACACATCCTCTCTTTCTTTTCATCCTTATTGTTATTTTTAGGCCACCTGCAAATCCATTTCTCTGTTTCAGCCGCTCTGTGTTGGTGCGTCTGTTTTCAGCCTTTCAGACGAGAGAGAGAGAGAGAGAGGAGAGAGAGAGAGAGAGAGAGAGAGAGAGAGAGAGGAGAGAGAGAGAGAGAGCGAGAGAGAGAGAGAGAGAGAGAGAAGAGAGAGAGAGAGAGGTGGGGGGGATAGAGGAAGTATGTGATATCTACCGCACATCCTCCCCAGGCGGGCCGTTGTGGTTGAGGGAGACTTACAAGGAGCGCGTGTTTGCGTGTTTTGCATGTGTGGGAGCCTGCGTGCCGGTCGGTGTACCTGTGGGGTGGGGAAAAAGCCAGACGGTAGACAGTCAGAGCTGGACACTCACCCACCTCTGCTCATCCTCCCCCCCCCCCCACAAAGCCTCTCGTCTCCGGTGATTAGCGACTCCTGCAGGAGTTATAAATCTACAATTTCCATTGCACAATCAGCCAAGACAGGCCAAGTTGAGGAGTATCTGAGACTTCCTGCAAAAAAAGGCTCCTTTTGGATGTTGCGTCTCAAGCGAAGTGGATGCCACAACCTCAGGCCATGGAAGTCTGGTCCACGGCTCCCTCTGGTTGCTACTTCTGACTTCTGCGTCCCGCCTGGTGCGGAGCCAGGAAATCCAGCAGCAGTCAGACTCTGCGAATCATCACACAGAGGACCACTCAATCACGCTGCTTCGAGTGAGCAAAGTGAACATAGAGGGCCTTGTTCACCCAGAGAGCACACTGCAAGTTCACGCAACGCGAATGCTGGAGGGTGAGGCCTCGCTGTCCGGTTCATAGACGCTAACATAACCAGAGAAAAAAAAACGTTTGTACATCGCCGTGTCAGCATTAGCATCTGACACTGCAGGACACCTTCAGGCTTTTATTAAGAAGTTCTCATAACGGAACAAAAATAGGTAATTTGTATTTTGGCTGTCTGGAGCATTCATAAGAAAACTGGATGCAGCATTCAAAGATGGCACCCAATAAGTTCCAATAAAAGTTGCTTACTACTACGTGCAGATGTCTAAAAAGTTGTATGGCTTTGAGGCAGAAGCCAGAGCAAATTTAAAGGAATGAATGAGGCGCCATCTTGGAATTGGCAGGGCTTATATGCACGTTAGAGACTCATGAGGTCATTTACTGGTCTTCGAGACTTTTTATTGGAATGGATCGAATTCTGATAATATAAGTGATTATATTGAGGAGCTCATGACACTCACAAAAATTGCATTCATTGCTTCACAGCTGCTCCTTTTGTTAGGATTGAAGGCCAGTGTGTGTCACCTGATCCTGCAATACCAAGAGTGGCCACTATGCTTGGTTTGGGGCAAATGGAGATGAAGTGCAAAAACACTCCAGCTGTCAACGTTGCGCCAGAAAATGTGCATGAACCAAACAAATAGGTCTTTAAATACCCATTTAGTGAATTTTGAAGTGAATTTTTAAAATCCAACAGAAAAATCTCATTCGCTTTTTTTTTTTCAGGGGGCACCAATGGAATGCTAACTTCCTTCCTTGTAGTTTGTATTCAATCAATCAAACATTACAGCAGTGTTTTTTGCAAACACACCTGGTTGAGATCTGCACTTTTTTAGTTTTATCTGCATTCTGCCAAGAATCTGAAATGCGTGTGATGTTTATATATGAAGTACTCAGATTTCCCATGGCAAACTAGCTTCCCAGAACTTGGACTGAGGAGTACGTTTTTTTGGAAGTTTCTGAACATTTCAAAACTGCTGCTCGTATCAACGTAACATAGAAGGATCATAAACCTGATCTTATTTAAGTCCCAGCTTTGACTCAAAGTCTTCACCATGTCAGGAAAACTGTACAACAGTAAAACATGTTTATAGAAAAACACATCAATCAAACACATCAGCAGCTTCTCACTCTCTCTGTTGAACAGTAGACATTGTCCTTATAGTAAACCAATCCTACATCTAGGACCTCTGACCCTCTGGTGCGACCAGCGAGCCTCTCCATCACACAAAAGCTCTTTCAACCATTGTGACCTGGTCTTCATTCACCCTCCTACCTCGCAGGTCTCCTGTCCAAACAGCGTGCACCGGGATCAGACTGCTGTCATAAAGGTGTCATGGCTGCCAGACAGCCGAACCTATAGGACAACAAAGACACCCGCATCTCTTGACTACAGGGATCGAACAAGAGTCTGGCTTCTGGAGTCTGGTTGCATCTGAAGACTAAGGGCACTGTGAGGCTAAAATGCAAGACGAGGTAAGGTTTTCCACGTGAATCACACAAAACCTGATTTCCTATTCAATCCTGATTTGATACAGTTGTATTGATGAGATTGCAATCATGCAGAACTTACAGTAAACAAAAGTATTGTGACTTTCAACTGTCTGTAAGAAATTGTAGAGGGAAACTTTAACGCTGCACTAGTCAATATTTCTATATAAGCAACAGATCAAATATCTGTAATGTAAAAGGTTTTCCTCGTAGTGACGAACCCAGAGAATTACAACCCGAGTCTGCATTTTTTTTTCAGCTCATCATTTTGGTTTTCTGGCGTTCAAAGAGTTGGTGAAGACCAAAAACAGAGCTAAAAGGAGAGTGAATATTAGACTTACATTTGTTGGGTGGAACGAATCATGACTTCAATGTTAAACTGAATAACTGCTGCAGTGTTATACTATTATTGTAATGATGAAATATGTCATTTTTGTGTCCATATATTACGTCAGAAGCAGGACTTGACTTCCAAAGAGTCTCAGTGTGAAAGAGTAGAAGTTTAACACTCACCGGCTGATCAATAAATAACCGGGTTACTGAGCATCAGCCGCACCGTTTACTGCCCCCAATAAATTCCAGGGATTTGGGTTTCCATACAAAGTTTTAGACGCAGGACGGCAGAGGTTTTCACGTACAGGTGTCGTCATAAAAAAAGATGACAAAGATCCAACAATGAGGGGCTTGTCAACAAGGTGTTATTTTGAAGTGTAAAAGTCGGTGCTTCTCAGTTTCCCTGTATAGTAAACACAGTTTAGTCATGGGAACAATTTTAGAAACCAGATTCACTCACGATAAATGACAGCGCTGTGAAATATTTAAAATGTAAATAAATGTTTTAACTTGGACTCAAGCAGCGGAAAACATCTGTTAGCATCAGTTACGTTGCTGACCACATGTTAATGCTAAATTCATTTTCAAATACTGTAAAATTTCCATCTGGTACTCGAGCAGGAAGAAAGAAAGAAAAAAATCGACCCAAATATTTCATCCAGGTCTGCGGATGAATTCAGCAAATGCAGAGGCAGCCACACACAATGAGTCCGGCTCCACTTGAAAATATACAGACTCCCCACTTCTGTCCTCTCCGCGCTTTAATGACCTGTGAGCCAAGAGTGTGCCTGCGTTCACCTGTGCCAGCACACTCAGCCTGGCCCGCATCCAAACCAGCTCATGAGCAGAACCAGAAATGAGGCTCAGACCGTCATGAACCAGGATTCTTTAAGTCTTCTCATCCACCACCATGCATCTCCGCTACCCATCCCTCCACCCACCCCTACGCTCCAACTCCAAGGTCTGTAGCCTGTAGCGTGACAATGTGTGGATGTGTTTGTCTACCTTGTGCGTGTGTACCTGCATCGATATGGGTGCTTTCACTGCGTCTCTGCAGGTATGTGTGTGTGTGTAGTGTATGGTGTCAAGGAGCCTGGTGTTTGTTATTCTCTCTGCAGTCACACTGTCTTTCATCAGGCCCCGTCCTGCAGCCCACAGACTCTCGGTATACGGTTTCACAGTCTAGAGCCCCCGTCTGCAGCAGCACGTGGGTGGATGATTTCTAACACATGGGAACCTTGGGAGCCCACGCAATGCTGGAACAATAGAGGACCTGTCAGTATCGGGGCACTGGAAGAGGACGAGACGGCAGGCGGTGATGATGTCAGAATCATTGACACCCACCCACGCTTCATCCACCCTTCTTGGCTCTCAGTCGCAGGGACGCATGCACACAAGTGCAAATGGGAAAAAAAATACTTATTGCATGATAGTTCAGACAAATCTCCCTTAATCTCATCCTTGGCTCCTTCTGTACATCTGCATTAGCATGCATATATACGGAAAAATATCCATGAGCCTCTTTCAAATTCCCAGTTAAAGGAAAGTTCCAGCTTTATTAGAACTCAGGTCTTATAGCCACGCTAGCAACACGGCTTCAGGGATGGCAATGTCCAACGGTCAGTTTACCACTTTGGTCCAGAGTGAAATAGCAACTGTTGGAGGGATTGGCAAAAACTCAAGTTCATGGTTCATAGAAAATGTATCCTAAGGACTTTGATGATGTCTTTTCATCTAGCGCCACCATGAGGTTGACATGAATGGTTTTGAGTGAAATGTCGTGGCTATCAGATGGATTGGCATTAAATGTGAATGAATTCAGACAACTTTAGTGATTCCTCAACTTTTCAACGAGGGCGGATACTAATGATTATTTCCTTTAACGGATTTCTAGTTTTATTGATTGATTGTTTGGTCTGCAAAATGTCAGAAAATAGAGAAAAATGTCCATTCCATTTTCTTAAAGTCCAAGGTTATGTCTATAAATGTCTTTTCTGTCAGTCCAAAACCCAAAGTAATTCAGTTTAACAGGATATATAATGGAAAAAACAGGTAATATTCATATTAAGAGGCTGAAAACAGCATTTTCTGACATTTTTGCATGAACAATGACTTTCTAAAGGAGCAGTGTGTAGGATTATAATGGATTCATTGGCAGAAATGGAATACAATATTCTTGATAGTTTTCATTAGTATAATCAACTGAAACTAAGAATCTTTGTGTTTTTGTTACCTGAGAAGGAGCCCATCGTATCTACAGCGGGTCCTCTTCACGGAGTCCACCGTGTTTCTGCAGAAGCCCAGAACAGACAAACCAAACATTGGCTCTAGAGAGAGGCTCTCACGTTACCTGAAGGCCACTCTAGTTCTCCGACATGCCAGGAAACAGAGAGAGGAACAGAAGTTGGCAGCAATCTGCAAACTCACTACTAGATGACTACACCGCTCCTTTCCCAATTTAACGATTATCAAATTAGTTTGCAATTCTTTTTCTGTAGATTCGTAGACTAATTGTTGCAACAAAATTTCAACATTTGCAAAACTTAAGACATTCCCGTCAGCTTTAGCTGTACTCTGTTTCGTGCAAATGAGCAAATCTTAGCATGTTGACAGGCTAAACTGTTGATTGTGTTTCTTACCCCGTCAAACATCTTTGTTGTGACCGTTTTCTCAGATCTCAGAAATTAACTTGAGGACAAAACTACGTATAAAAATAAGACTCAGGTTCTATGATGCCAGAATTTTCCAATAAATCCAATAGTCATTCTTACTATTTGTTTAGATTTATTTGTATACATACTTTCATGTTGAATTGTTTGGATGTATAAGACATTATACATATCGAAACCTCTTGTAAAGGAAACTGTCAACCTAGATTGAAATACTTTTTGATGTAAAAACAGATGTGAGAATTAACCTCAATAACTATATAAACCCAATTTTCAGGGTCTTCCAGGTCTGCCAGCATGATTTGTGTTTATGTCTGTATACAGGCCCAAGTGTATGCACTCATGTGCGTGTGTGTGTGTGTGTGAGTGTGTGTGTCTGCACCCTGTATGTCTAAAATCCCACTCAAAGCCCAGAGGATTAGGCCTCTGAGAGCAGCCGTTCTCCAGCTGTAGACCTCTTGCACGCCCAGTGGATAACAATCTGACTTCCTGTGACACCTCCGCCTCCCTGAAAGCGAGAACCAGCACTCCAGCGTTATGCGGTGCTCATGGATTGTCCGCATGTTAGCAAGTTGGCAGAACGTCCACAGGATTATGTTGGTTTTATGTTGAACACTATTTGTCAAGTCTGGGCAGGATGTGTGTTTGTGTGGTGTTGTATCTGCAGAACATGAGAAGGCTTTTGTTGGACAGAGAGCAAGACGATAGGCAGATACTTTTAAACCCCTCTTGTTACATCTTTCTGCTTCTTTCCCCACATCCTGAACCAAAGACAGACATTTGCTTAACTTCTCTTTATTGCCTGGAAACAGATTCAGAAGCGACAACGAAATCCATCTTGTTTTGTTTGCCAGTGTTTGAAAGATAACAGGCAATACAATATGGTAGCAGAGGCAAGGAGGGAACGTGGGCTTGGGTTGTGAGTGGAGTTGCCGACTGTTTGGAGGTTTGGAGTCAGGGAGAAGGAAAACAGGGCAGTTCCCAATGGTCGACTGGAGTCCGGCGAGGCCACAGCACACGCCAAGCACCGAGAGTGAGGAAAGCCATCCATCAGAGGAAAAGAAGGGGGGGGGGGACGCAACACTGGGCCAAACCAAAACATGTGTGTGTGTGGCCATTGTTAGCTGGTCAGGGTCATTGTGTGTCGCTGGTAGCCTCCACACCCTCTGATTTCAGTGGGAGTCAGTGCCTGCAGACTATCCCAAGAGGGGAGCCGGGGGGGAGACCTGTGGGAATGTACGGCTTTTACATTCTACACACACAAACACGCCAAGCAATGGGAATGCCCGATTTAAAGTGAAAGGAAAAACAACGTAGTAGTAGGGATTCTTATTCTCCACTTTTTTGTGAAAGTGGGAGCAACTCTAAATATTCAATTTAGAAGTCTATAGTCCTCTTTGTGCAGATGTTCTCTTCATCTGCTCATGCTCTGTGATGATCCATAACCCTAAATCCGAATACATATATGTACATTTAGGAGCTCCTCAAGGCAGCATCCTGAGCACCATACCATTTCCCTCATTGATTTTAACTGCAATACATTGACTGATTTATTGATTGATATTGTTTAATCCAGTAGTTTTACATCCAATCTTGCCCTCACAATATTCTTTATTTTAATTGTTCTATGTTTGACGTTTAACTGCTTTGTTTTGAAGACAGATATTTTATGCATTTTATTTTTCTTATTATAAAGCATTATTATTTGAACCATTATTATCATTCAGAACTTGATCAATCAAGGACATTGTGAGTTGAACAGAAACAACAGTCTCTGACACTTCATGTGATTCTGAAGTGAACTGACTGGTTGTTATGTCAGTCGGCAGGCTATCTGGGCATAATCTAAACAACCGTGGGATTACCTCTGTGTTTGTTTGACTGTTTACTCTGGGTTAGGTTAGCCCCCCCCCCCCCCCCCCCCCCCCCCCCCCCCACTGACAGCAACACGAGCCATTAGTGCAGACCATCTGTGGACACGGGTCAATGTTGACCTACCGCTCTCTAAACACCAGTCAGCAGCATCCAGAGGGAGTCAGTCCGACCAGCAGCAACACAAACATCACAGAGACCGTCTGTACTGTTCAGACCTGACTTCTCTTTCATCAAGCTACATTTCAAATGACATGGCACATTCTGATATGAGTGAACTATTTATGAGATAGAGATACCATGATTAAAACAAAAAAGAAGTAATGTATTGATACTCTAAGAAACACCAGGTACTGACAAGTGGATTCAACAACAAAGAAATGCTTAAAAGCTACATTTAACTTCTGAATTAACAGTAAATAACTGGAACGGTAATGCTCGAGATGATGGTGTTAGAATATCTTATTATTTTGTTGACAATCTAAACTACGCACGATGCAAATCTTAGAAAGATAATGTTTATTTAATATCTGTCCACCAGAAAGGTAAAAAAGTCCATTTCAGGGAGCTTTAAAGGTGCTGAATTATCTTTCTGTGTTCTTCAAACACGTCAAAGAAATTAAACAGCATTCCACTAAACTAGATGTCACAGCCCCTAATACACTAACTCTCCCTGTCATTGCATTAACCTTTGACACCATTACCATCACCTGACCTTACCCGCCCACACACTCACCTGCTTCCAATTTCCCTAATCAGCCTAGAAGTATATATAAACCGGCCCATCTCCACTCAGCCACTGCCAGAGTCAAGCTTGTCAGCCTTTGTTGATTCGCTGCCTCACTGACTCCTGCGTTTGACTCTTACGCGTTACATGGACTCTCTCGTGAACTTTTATCCTGACCTTTGTGCCTGTGTGTTGGGTTCAAGCGGTCAGTCTTCTGAGGCGTTACAGTGGTCGTTCAGACTGAAAACAGCCCTGCTGCTGGGCTGCATTATGGGCCGATTTCTTTTTTTAATGTCCTGGTAATCTGATCCAGGAAGTCCAGTTTGAGTACCGGTAATAGATCCAAAACAGTGCGCAGCAGTTTATCATACTCTTAAACAAACTTACCAAAGATATTACAGCAAAAATAATTTATCTTTTTGTCTCAATGATTTCCAGGTAAACTGTGAGACGGCATTCATGTCACAGAGTAACCCGCCAAGAATGTGAGCATGCACATAAATAATTGGAAGACGCGGCACCTTACCGGAAGCGCTGCATTGCAGAAGTTGAGCCGTGTCAAACTTTTTTCCAATCAAATCAGACAGAGCCGATGTCTGTCTGAGGCCAGCCTAAACTCCTGATCCTTTTTTTTTTTTTTTTTTCAAGCTACACAATCATAGCTTTGAAGAAAACCTGTTGGGTTCGTGAGCTCTGTAAAATAAGAAATGTATCCGAGGAAGTCTTCGGGATAGCATGTCGATTTTGTAGCTCTGACTTGGAATTAATCTCTTTAGGCCTCAACACTTCCTACTGTCAGACTGCCCCGATTATTATGGCCATTTAACACCACATCAAAAAGAGCGCTAGATAAACCAAATACACGCTACAATCGCGGGCACCAGCTGGCGTGAAACCAACTGCCTGTGTTCCTTTTTCCTTAATCCCGTCCTTACTGAGGACAGGAACTCTCACAGAGACTATGTCCAAAAAAAACCTCCAACACCTGGTGAAGCCGACGGCTAAAAGTCCCACCGCCCCGCAATACATCATCATCACCAGGCATTCACAACCGCATAGCCGGCCTTCATCACTCCGTCCTCTTCCATCATCTAGTTTCCATTGCCCCGACTCGCCGCAGGTCTGCGCACACAAACGATCGTAGACTGGAAAGCTACCCTTACACCGATTATATTTAAGCTTGCCTCCTTCTGAGGGGAGAGGGGGGGGGGGGGTGTCTCAGCATCCACAAGTGTTGGCTGCCTTGGCTGGAAACCAACTCCTGCCAGGCTATCACCTTTCAGGCCCCCCCTCCTCCTAGTCCCTGAGTTATTGCAGCGCGGCTGTTTGTAGCAGCGCTAGCCCAGCGTGGTCTGGTCCGGTGCGGCCAGGCGCTGAGCTCTGCATTCAGTCACCTCATCCCTCGGCCTCCCCCCCCCCCCCATCCGTCTCCAACCAAACAGTGTGTGCTGAGGGCTTCCGCCACAGGTGTCAGAAACTTTCTCCTCCTCCTGTCAATCCCTCTCCTCTTTGACGAGAGCTTTAATTCCCTTGTCCTCTCGCTGCCTCGCTCCCTCTCTCGCTCTCTTCTCTTTAGTCGGCTCACACAGATTGTTCTCATTTAGTCTGCAGGGCTCACTATCTCGCTGCAGACCTCAGAGCTTGCATGCTGTCCGTCTCTCTGGCACAGACACACACACACACACACATACCGTTCTTCATCAATCCTTCTGTTGGTTTTACAAGTCTGAGCAGCTGGTTTGGCCACTAAATCTCCGGGGATTTGGGATAGTTAAAAAGATAAAGCTCGAGGAAGGTGACAGAGAGAAAGTTCAAGGCCCGGCACCAAAGGCACATTACAAAGGTTGGTTTTGAGGGGTGGCTGTGTGTGTGTGGTGTTGGATGGAAGTTTGAAAGAAAGTGAGACTTGTTCCCACCTCCTGCTCTGCCCTAAGTGACCCTCTCCTCCTCTTTAACACTGAGTCTGTGTCCACAGTAAACCGGCTCATTACAAGTTAGATCTGCATGTCTGAAGCCGTCCATCCGCAGTAAAATACCTAAAGAGAAGAAGAGCTACAGCTACAACCACCCTATGTTTTAGTTTTTTTAAACGGCGTTCTAAAACACAAATGATCTCCATCTACACGAACGTTTTAGCGCCTTTTTTTTATAAAATAATCTCCGTCCAAACTATCACATGACCATTCAAATGCTCGAATAAAAGTTTGCCTCCTGCAAATGTAGGCCATAGCAGCAACAACAACTGATTTTAACTGCACAACAGCTGCTAGCATAGACAAGAAGGTCATCAGCATTCGTTATCCATGTTGAAATGAACTACTGGTAGTCGAGGCTGATGTTGTTGAAATGACCCAATCAAGAAGCGTCATTGTTTTCAAAGATCTCTGTTTTTATCACTGTCCTTGCTGCGTCGTATTTCAGAGTCTCACCAGCGCATTTCTTTTAATGCAGGGCTGTTTGTGTGGCGGTCCTGCAGTTGACTGTCGTGCATGAGACCAGACAGCCTGGTCTCCTAAAAATGATGTTCCCATACAACGAAACTGCATTCAAGTCAAATACATTTTTGAGGGAAATATATTTTCGCCACAATTCCGTTTTGTATTTGAAGTGGATGGGTGGGTCAAACAAACACAGGAGACCACTGTTTGTGTGAAACCAAGTCATTGTTAACTTATTTTAATTTACGTCTGCAACTTAAAATCCAAACCGTAATGTTCGACTAAACCTAACCAACATTTCATGTTCCCTTTTTTAAACCGTAACCACAATCTTTTTCCAAACTTCCAACACGTTTATTTGAGTTGCCTATCCTTAAAGATACTTTAGTTATCATGTGCAGATATTGTAGAAGTGCATGTTCAATGTTAGGGTTAGGACGCACTCTCAGAGAGCAAAGGTCTTCAGAGTGATTATCAGGACATTAATACTGTAATAAATAACATACAGGTCAATAAAATACATACAAATTGTTTTTATGCGTGCAGTTTAAAAACCAGATTATTTTTCAAACTTTTCTAGACACCAGCTGTGGCACCGCAAACGACCATAAAGTCACTTAAGATCCGTGTAATTTCCCTCCGACACGTTCAACAGAAAGTGAGAAAGTGAGAATCTGTCCAACACGGTAGCACCACCTCTCCCTCAGCTGTCCCGCTGAGTGGGAGGCCATGTTGTTTGTATTGTGTAACTACCGCTGGTGAACCAAAGCGCCGGCGGTAATAAAGCCCCCCCCCCCCCCAAAAAAAAAAAATCACAGCCACTAGTTGAATATTTACCTTAGACTAATCTGACCATGGTTTGTATCATCCGAGCCTCTGAGAGTGAATAGAACCAGACGTCTCTCTTCGACCCTCTGTGAAAACCAGGAGACACTTTTGAGGAAACCCGATCAGCAACGAAAACAAGTGAAGTCAGATCTTTATTTAAGGTAGTCAGCAGGAGCACAGATCTGTGATATCCAGAGGAGAGGAGACAAGAGGGGGAGGGGGGATTGGATGCCCCCCCCCTCCCCTCCTCCTCCTCCATCCTTCTCTCCTCTGAGTTGTTTTCTGAATTCCTGCCAGGAAAGTTTAATGGCTGTGGAATTTGGACAGGAAAAAAGCGGCGCTGGAAGTTTCAGAGGAAGTGGGGATTTGTGCCTCACGAAGGCAGCACCTCTGTTTGTGTTCTCCCAGCCCGGAGAGACAGACAGACACAGAGAATGAGAGACAGAAGAAGAGCGTCAGAGAGCTTTTCCAACGAACAGCTTCGGGCCTCTAGGAGGGAGGCCGACCTCAGACGGGCCGCCATCATTTAACCTCACGTATACACGAACAATACACCGACGGACACACACGTAGCCTCACAAACCGAGACGCTGAACACACGCATATGTATATCCAGATCTCTGCAAACACACACACCACTACGACCGCAAACGTACACATCACACACGGCCGCATACACCATCACACACCATTTACATCTTCTCCTGAGTTGAAACGAGATCTGCAGTTCAACACACACTCACGTCGAACCTCAGCCCAGCTGTTTCTTACTGCCACTTCAGACAGTAGTAGACAGACGCTGCGCCCACAAATATGATTTTAAGGTGTTTAGATTCACAAAGGAACAGTTGAGAGTTAAACGTGATGGCGTTTGTTTGGGGGAATGGTTGGATTGGAAGTTTAAAGAGTTAGCTCACCCAAAGAATTATAATATTGCACTTACACCTTCAGTGGTATTTAGCCATGCACAAACAGTATTTTTCATTTTTTTTGTAGTATGTCTCTGGGATCTCTGCCTCCACCTTAAGTCAATGGAGGTAAATGGTTCGATTGCAACAATTACATTTAAAAAAAATATTCAAAAGCTTTCCAGAACTGATGTTCTGTCTCCTCGGGATAATACGCAATATTTTACCGGCAACACTATTCTTTGGAACAACTTTATACTGAAGAAAAACTCTTGACAGTAGCTGTGTTTCCGTTCACGTATTTTTATGAACAGCAGAAAAGCCATGTGGAAACGGTAATATTAAATAAAACTTGCTAAATTCCTCGCACAAGATTTTTGTCACTGTCGAAATAAAAGAGTTCACACGCTCAATAAATGATGGAAATGCCTTTGCTGAAAAAAGATTCAGACGAAACAAACATTTAAGATGGATCAACTGTCTGCTGTCTCATCTTCCTGAACGTGTATCTATATTGTATCATCTACAGACAACATGAAACAAGTTTGATAATAGCTGACAATCAATTTGACAAAAGAATTGAAGAAAAAAGATTGCAGAAACTGATTTCTTTTTTTTTCTTGTAGATGGTTCTATGGCCAAGGTGTTTTTGTTCGTCTCAACTTCTTCTTCTAGTCTGTTTACTGGCGGGTTACACACATGCATGGACAGCCAATAGTGCCAACTTCTGACGAAACTATGAATTTATTCGCTCCAAACAAGTTGATAGAAATGCGCCTAATTCACATTTCTTTCTTGCAACGTTTCAAAAGTTCGCTTAAAACTCTCTTGACAATCTGAGTCTGAATTTGGGTGAACTGAGCCTCTAAACCGGCAGCAAAAACTGTCAAACTGGCCGCATTATGTCAGTCACTTGAAGTAAATTAGTTTTCTGATAGCTGTAAAAAAAATATAGATATATAAAGATCTATAGAATAAATATAGAAATACCAATGTGTGGGGTCTTTTCTGTTTGAAGGTTTTAGCCCACCAGGTTTACTACCTCGATGTAATCCCTGGCTCTGCCTTCCCACAGGTTCCCAGACCCATGTCACCACTTAATGGCTGCACATCTGCCCGGCTCCCCATCCTTCACCCCACACCTCTCCAAGCCGAGCCCAGAGACAGATGGGTAGACATGGGGACAGACGGGCCAGGCGCCCCCATCCAGCCAGCCGACCAGACCCGGAAAGACGGCCCTGATGCTGGAGACCACTGTATCTATTACACACACTCACACAAACACACACTGTAGCATTAGCTACCAGGGGATTCCTCAACACTCACACGGATGTATAGACACACACATTAACGCATACTCACACATGTGCATCCAGTGCACTCACAAACACAGAAAAAACACAGATGAAGCAGCGTCAGAATTGATGGGCAAACGTCCACCTGTCATCACTCTGAGATGCTTTCAAAAAGCCACCAGGCAGAGCTTATAAAGAGCTTTTATCAGAGGATAAACTGCAGCACATGTCTGGTTTAATGACTGGGATGTTTTCATCGATTAAAAATTAGTATTTAAAGGGGCCCTTCACCGATTTTGATCATTAAGTTCTGTTCACTATAACGTCAGAGTACCACTGGGCCTGAGGGGAATTTATAAAGTCTGAGACAATAAATGTCATCAGGGTTACAAACGGAGACCTGGAGTTTAAAAGATGTGGGCATTTACCAGCCAGGGAAAGTCTATAAAAAAAGAGAGTTCATTGAGTTGCATTGTGGGAGATGTAGGATCCAGAACTTTTGGAGACTGGCCCCTGCTAGGGACCAAAGGTCAAGATATCTTAGCCTCGATTGCAGACTTCTTGTCAAGTCTCTGGCTAGTCTCGCAGCTTTCTGTAAGTGCGATACTAAATCACTGAACTACCCCTTTAAAGGATACTTTTAATGCTACTTAAAGGTACAATGTGCAGCAATTTATAAGAAGAAATTCAGTATAATATTCAGAACTAAGTTTTCATTGGTGTATATTTCACATGAAACTAAGAATCGTTGTGTTACCTTTAGCTTAGAATTGAGTCCTTCATATCTACATAGGGAGCAGGAGGTGGAGTCTGCCATGCTGCACTGCGATGTCCCTGCAGTAGCCCAGAACGGAAAAACCTAATACTGGCTGTAACGTGAACCGCAGAGTGCAAAACCGTAATACCGCCAACCGCCACCTGCCCTCCGTTGCTCCTAAAGTAGTGTTATTATGGTGAAGATGGCCTCAGAGCGACGCGTAATTATGAATTCCACTGCTTTTCTTGGCAGAGGCAGAGAAGATTGGTTAAGGTTAAGCTTTGACCTCGAGTGTTTAAGATCAGAATAGCCCATTGGTCAGGGTACAGGACCTGAGCCGGTACCTCGGCGAGCATGGATGCCCGGCCAATCGTAGCACTGGAATGCAACATAAGGTGGGTCTTGCCAAGAAAAGCAGTAGGATTCATAATAACGCAGAGCGAGAGCAACAGCGTTACGGCTGTTTATCACTCTTGTAAAGGGAGGAGTGAGCAGAGGGGTCTTCAGCACTCTGCAACCACACCGCCAGATGACACCAAATCCTGCACACTGTCCCTTTAAATTAGTGGTGACAATTGTGTCATAGCTGATAGAAATGATGACCAAATCCACCTAAGTTCAAATGAACTGGAATTAAATTAGTATACAAGAAAGTTCACATCTGCTCCGGCTATTTTATCACACTCTCACCTCACAGAGAAGAAATCCACAATTCAGTGAATATTCTGTTGTTAAGAAGTTTGTTTCACCGCCGTCCAACTGCTGCACACAATGTTGTGAGGGGTGCAGGGTGTTACGTTCCACACTTCTAAAGGCAAACACGCCCAAAAGAGGAAATGCCTACCAACAAATGACCCCAAAAGTGAAGTGACCGCTTTATAGCGTCACTTCACCTGTGAAATAGTGGACGATGGTGGGCGTTAAGAGTTGTTAAAAGCAGCTCGGGGCTGTTAGTGGAGAAAGCTCCCCTGCCGGGTCTGGAACATAACATTTGACACCGCAGCCTGACATGAGAAACAAACTTCTGGCACCAGGGTCCGTCCTAAGCAAACTGGGAGCTCGGCTGGACACACGTGGAGGCAAATTCATGATGAGTAGCAGAATACAAGTCAGGAGGAATTTGTCTTTATCACAGATTATATTTGACGCATGGTATTCCTAGCCGCGGAGAGTATTTTGTGCTCTGGTGGTTCTGGGAGCAACTAAATAAAGCTGTTCTGGATTCCATATGCTGCTGGCAATTGTTTTCTACCCGCAAGCAATGCCTTTGTCGTCCAGGTATCTGTTTTGATTAGCCGTCCTGTCAGTGCACGGGGGATCGACAGATCAATCTCCGAACCTGCTGCCAAAAAAAGAAAATCTTTGCGAGAATCTGGCATTGCTCATGGTGGATATCTTTGCAAAAAATACCCAGACAATATTCATCCCCCCCAAAAATTCATATGGCTTGCATAAACGTTTATGAGATTTTAAGAATGTTTTTTAAGAGAAAGCACTGGTTATTTATGGTTTGTGCTTATTACTTCTAATTACCAAATCCTTTCGTCTGACGAGGAAATATATTTATAATCGCACTAAAGTTGGATTGAGACAAAGCATGTTTATGTAACTGCTGCAACAGATGCTTAACAATGATTTCATCTTTGCCAGCATGGCACTGCACAGCTTCTTTTATGTTTTATATTCAGTACATCACGCGTGACATCGCCCCCAGACAATAGCTTTTTATTATTTGTTCTTTTGCAGAATTCTCTCTCTACTTTCTCATTGCATGCATTTTAAAGAACGTGTAAGAAAGTCATAAATCTGCAGCCACAGCATGCTTTTTAAAGTCTCTCATGAACTGCTGGACCACAAGGAGCCAATGTGTGTGTGCATGTTGTGTGTGCCACACACGTTTTGGGAAAGCGTGAGTATTAGGAGGGTTTTCTTGACGTTTGAATGTGAGGATGCTTTTCTCCTTCAAACTACTGACGCCCAGATGACTTTTCGTTGGATCTCTTACACAGGCCATGATATATCTCGACGTTTTAGTGATACGAGCAGCGCTGCAAAGGTCTGACAGATCTCGTGAGTTTCTACCTGCGGTGGGGGTTCCCTGTCGACCCACCTCAGGCCCAGGACCGTGGCAGCGGGGTGGAACAGCGGCTGGGCCTGT
The DNA here is from genome assembly GCF_949748355.1 of Melanostigma gelatinosum. Lineage (NCBI taxonomy): Eukaryota > Metazoa > Chordata > Actinopteri > Perciformes > Zoarcidae > Melanostigma > Melanostigma gelatinosum. Next base: position 14,379,876 of record NC_136654.1, on the reverse strand, counting down.
TTACTCAGCTGTGGGGCTCCCCAGGTCCAGGGGAAAGAGAGGATGTGTTCAGGGCCTCATTAATCATGGCTGCTTCGGAAGAGATAAACAGGCAAGGCCCAGCAGGGATGCTGCAGCTCTTGCCACTGGTGGGGGGAAGGGACAGAGGAGAGGTGGACGGCGGTGGAGGGAAAGGAGGAGGTGTGGTGGTGGGGTATGTGGAAAGGCCAGAGGAGCGCGAGGAGAGGAGACGGTGGACTCGCACTCCAGGGGATACACCATAACACTTGCTCTTTGGTTCCACATCTGCATTGCTGCACGGGCTTGTAAATCTACATTCTTTGTCTGGCCGGATGCAAACAGAGCGCATGAACCCAAAATCCATTTTTTTTAGATGATGCTGAGTTTTTGTGTACGTTCATGAGCACGGATCGGCACGTTTTCCTCTTGAGACAACACATACTCAATCCCAACACAGCAGCTTGGTCAGTGGCCCTACGCTTCAAACTATGACGCTCCGAGTATCACTGTAATAGTTTTCCATGTGTCAATTTAAGCTTGTTACATGCATAGTGTCTTTTCAAAAAAGAAAATAGGTATGTTCGCTACGTAGTTAAGTGGGCTACTCGACGTAAGCGACGCAGTAACTAGACGTTACATAACTTTAAAAAAGTCAGCATTGTCTTTTGGTTTCACAAACAATCTCGTGGTAAGCCTCAATTTGTGAAAAATGTTGACTTGGACTTGAGTCGACATCTCTGGCAGTGAGTACTGTACATGCTGTGGACAGTACTTTTTCGACACTCAGTTACTCAATTACCACAAAGAAAAATTACTTCAAAGAGACAGACAACAACTACAATGAGATTCTAAATGATTACAAATAGACACAAAACAACTACAAAGAGATACAAAATGATTACAAATAGATACCAAACAACTACAAAGAGATACAAAATGATTACAAATAGATACCAAACAACTACAAAGAGATACAAAGTGATTACAAATAGACACAAAACAACTACAAAGAGATACAAAATGATTACAAATAGATACCAAACAACTACAAAGAGATACAAAATGATTACAAATAGATACCAAACAACTACAAAGAGATACAAAATGATTACAAATAGATACCAAACAACTACAAAGAGATACAAAGTGATGACAAATAGACACAAAACAACTACAAAGAGATACAAAATGATTACAAATAGACACAAAACAACTACAAAGAGATACAAAATGATTAAATGATTACAAATAGATACCAAACAACTACAAAGAGATACAAAATTATTAAAAATAGACACAAAACAACTACAAAGAGATACAAAATTATTACAAATAGACACAAAACAACTACAAAGAGATACAAACTAGCTACAAACAGACACAAAACAACTACAAAGAGATACAAACTGGCTACAAACAGACACAAAACAACTACAAAGAGATGCAAAATGACTACAAATTGACAAAACAACTACAAAAAGATCAAAACTATTAAAAAGTGAAACAAAATGACTACAAAGAGACACAACATGACCACAAAGAGACACAAAACCAGAGAGATGCGTAACAACTACAAAGAGACACAAAACAACTATAAAGTCCATGAGTCTCCCTCCTATAGGAGAGGTAGTGTCTGTCCACTGTCTCATAATCCGCCATAATTGCAGCCACAGCCTAAGAATCCGACCAGATATTCAATGACGTCTACTTGGCAGTTTCCAAAACTCCAGTCAGTACATCATATATACTATTGTGTGTTCATATATTTACATTCATCTCAGTCTGCTAAGCAGTGATCTGAGACAAAACGTTGAGTCTGTTTTATTTATTAATGGGAAATTCTGTTCTCCAAAACTCTTAACCACAAATATTGAGCTTATTTGATGTGAAAGAAATGTGCTCTCCAGTGTTCCGTATCAACTCAGCTCTGTTGGCTTCAATCCCACCAGATATTTTCCTTGTCTGTATCCCTTTCATACTTCATACTCACTTTCTCATTAAAAAGAAAAAAGAACGCTTGAGAGATTTGTATTCGGCTGTAGAGAAAAAGAAAGACGGAGAGAAATAGTGTTTCTGTCAATCTGTCATGTGGATGAGACACTGGGTCACAGCGCTGGTGTTATTCTACACCCACAGACTCTGAGGAGAAAGGAAAAATGAGAGGACCTCGGTGAAACCTGCTCCAAAAAAGCCCTCCAATTATTACCTGCTTCTCCTCTCCTCTCCACGGCCTGTAGACGTCCTTCCAGACCTCTCTGTAACAACCTCTGTGTGTCAGGGCAGGCAAGATTTCACTCATCTCCTGCGCAATATTTCATCAGTCTGCAGAAAGAAAAAAAATGTCCAATCAGTTTGAAAAGCCCTGACAAATGCAATAAGCCAAAGGTTTGTTTCAGTGCTCCCTCTAAATGGGTTTTAAGATATTGTATTACTTCTGTTTATTCAAGTCTATTTCTTAATTATAGTGTGCGAATGTGCCCTTTTCACGTGTGTTTACGTGTGTCTGTCTGCGCCCGTGTGCACGTGTCCTCGCGTCGTACACTGATTGGTCTTGATGGGCTCGGAAAAGTGACATCATTACCAGATTGTCTGGATTTCCCCCCCGAGAGGTCAAACCAGTGGGCAAGATTGAAATACGGCTCCGGGATGCGGTGAAGGAAACGGATCCATGAGGCAAAAGATATGTGCTCTCCACTGCCACCATGATAACTCCATCACCGGTGAATGTAACTGACACGGCGGAGGACTGCGAGCAGTGCTTATTGCGTTTCAGTTGTTTTAATCTTGAACCTCCACAGAGCAGTACTTTTTTCTTTTTAGCAATATCTTCAAAATACAAGCGTAACCTAAAGCATGTGAAAGAAAAGAAATAGAGAGAGGCAGCGGACCTCAGCTTCTGTTTGATCTTCTGCTCTCAGCTGAATGTCGAGGGCATCGTCTTGATGTGACAACATATAAATGGATGAAAGCATCTTTTTGTTGCAGGATGGTGATCATTGTATGCAAAAGTGGATCACATTGCCTCAAATCCTCACATCTTTACACTGGTTTCCTGTGACTTTAATACGCAACTTTTGGTTGAAAGATTTAAAGATTCTGATCGGCTGCTCTGTTGGGAACCCAGAAAACTTTACGTCTGCTGCAACTCTTACTTCTTTCAACTTGTCTTCTTCTGCTGATTCAATTGTAGCTGTGCTGTCATTTTTAATCTTTTTTCTGCTATTTTAATTGCTCTTTTTACATTTATGTATCTCTTTATGTTTTCCCTTTTTACTGTTTTACTTCTGTAATTTAGCTTTTATTTACCAAGTGTGTCCCATTGATATCCAATGATCTCTTCTACGACGGACGCCAGACCAAGAAAACTAGCAACACAGAGTTTCATAAATTAAATTAACATAACCATGAAAGCACATCGATTTGAGTGACATTGATGAGGAAAAAACAAAACGCAAAAAGGTCCTGCAGAGATTATAATTGACATGGTTCAAATTTCAAAGAGAAGGTAAATAGGAAGGATTTTAGACTGGTTTATTTAAAGCACGATGGGTTGATGTTGAAGCTGCTGTACAAATAAACTTGCCTTGTCTATTTTTACAGGAGAAGAGATCATCTCATCAGACCGTGTCCTTCGACGGCCTCAATAATATGAATATTCCAGTGACAGGTCAGTGACGAACACTAATAGTGACGTTATTGTTTTATACAAACGGGGGTAAAAATCTGGGCGTCATAACTTAACATAAAAACAAAGAAACATGTGTCTCCTTTGATGTTTTCACATTAAGATGAACAATAAAATGGTATGTTTTAAGATGTAAGTACATTTAACATAATAAATAACATTAATCTTTTTTAACCTGGTGATTTTTAGTGTGCATTATTTACTACAAACACTATAAAACCTGGATGGTTGTTGTTTAAATGTCTATGATTATGTTTCTTTAAAACCTGGCTGCACATTTTAACTGATTCATCATCAGTTTACATTTTGTTTTAGTCACTACAACATTTTAACATTCTTCTTTCAATTGATTTCTGAGACATTTAATTGTTACCTTTAAAATCCTTTTATAACATTAAAGCTTCACAAAGTATTTTCCTGTATCTTCTACTCGACCGGTGGATTTAGAACCGACTTTAAAACGACAACAGCTGGTGATTGGCTCCACCTAGTGTTCAGTTACCGCTCTCGGCTCTTCACGTGACTTTGTTTGAATTGTTGAGAAATGTCTCTGGTCCAAATGTCTTCACTTATATTTAGTTATTGAGAACTGAGACATTTTCCATTTGGCTTCCATGTGTTAATAATTATTATCCCAAGAATAGTTTAGTGGTTTATTGTTTACATATTGCAACATGTAAAGTAACTTTATGTGATCCTAATTAAGAAAAAGAAAAGTTAAAAACAATATTCAATTTACAAAAAGCCTTTCTCACAACACAGGTTCCATTAAAGAGCCGCAGTAAGACGTGACAGTGAGTCAGTGGTGGAAAGTATATTTAAGGTATTCACTTGACTTACTGATTTAGGGAACTTTAAACTTTCACTGCATTTCAAAGAGAAATATTGTACTTTTTGCTCCACTAATTTGATTTTTACATATGATCAAATTATACAACATGATTATAGGTTGAAGGCCCTGCATACCCACACATTTTATAACGCTACTTCGCAGAGCCCTGCTGAGATTTACTTCTGCTCACCAAGAACAATGATACAGCTTTACCTTGTCCTGCAACAAAACGAACACAAAAGCCTACGAAGTCCTTAAAAAAATATCGTTTTTCTTCTTGTTGTGTAACACAGCAACTTGTGTGCACACGTTATTTTTTACCCGTGAAAAAGGCCTAAATATAACACATAACATGAGCCACACACTAAGAGGTGTTGTCTTCAACTTATGCAATTTCCATCAAATCTATTTACTAGAAAGGGGAAATCCAATGGTAACAATGAGAACAGTTTCCCTTACGTTGCATTGCATGAACAGTTACCTGTATTTCAGTTCCTTCTGCATGAACACAGCCCTGTGTTATTAAGTTATTTTCTTCTAGCTGGCAGTGACATTACCACAAGAGAGCTGTTTGTTTTTGCTGCACAGTCACAGAAGTGCAAACAGCCGCATGCCAACAAACAGCGACAGCATATCCGTGACTCACTCGGCTGCACCCAAAACAGCCCGACTGACTGTTTCTCTCTCCGCTTATGAAAGCGCATCCAGTTGCCCTGCCCTGTTATTTTGGATTTAATCATATATTACGTTGTATGCTGTGAAGCTGCAACAGGTTTGAATGTTTCATATTTATTTTGATTCATAAAGGAGCCTCCAATTGATTGACCTTTGCTCTCAACATCAGACACATTGCATCAATAGGCTGGTGAAGATATTCTGCTCTACCAGAAGTGACCTCATGGTGGCGTCTGGGACTAAAACATGACCACTGAATCACATTTCCAGGTCTTTAACCCCCCCCCCCCCCCCCTTCCATTTCAAGAGGTCATTACTGGAAACACCAACCCCAGTAAAACATTATAGAGGTGCTGAATACATATTTTCTCTCATCCATGACCGGTGGCTCTTGATATGACGAACGAGTCACACGGTTTGCTGCCATCCACCTTCCAAAATATTTACTCAAACCAAACACGGCACCAGAATTGTGTGTCACCTGCGCCGCGTTGCCCGGGGACGTCACCATAAACCTTATCGTCCTCTCTCAGTTCATCACCTCGGCCATCTGCTCACACTTACGGTCAGCCGCTCGCTCAGGTAGATACACGGTCACGGACGCGATGGAAGCAATCACAATGTTGTTTTATCCACACGTTTTCCACTTCTCTCTCTTCCTTTGTCACACTCTGCTCTATTTTGAGCTGAGCAATAAAAGTTAAAAGTAAATACAGATCAACAACAGCTGAGCGTCTTTTACAAACGAGCCTTTTTATAACAGAATTTGAATTAAATGTAACACGACCGGGCATCAAGAAGAGCTTAGTTTCTTTTTAAAGGAACAATAAAAATGTTTGGGAATGCGCTTATTTCAACTACTTCCATTAAAGCTACTATGAGGAACTTTTATTTTGTGTGGATTTTGTCGGTCCCTGTGGACGAAAGTGGTAGTGTCTCCGAGCGCCAGACTCCCTCTAGAAAACCTCTCATTTTACTGCAGCAGGGTCTAACAGTTTTCCCCGCTCAGTCCTGGTTCTCCCGTGACCCCCCCCCCCCCATCCCTCCAGCGGGCCCAGCAATATGTCTTGGGTCGTGGTGTCGGTATTTGGCTCCCAGCAGGGACCAGGAGACGCTCTGCTCCTGGAGGAGGAGGAGGAGACGCTGCTGCTGCCGGGAGCTGAGCTCTCCTCCTCCCTCCGGAGCTCCGACTGCAGGTCCTAGACTGCGGAGAAGTCGGATCTGGGTCTGTCCACGGTGGACCGGTCTCTGCTGGAGGATCTGGGTCTGTCCACGGTGGACCGATCTCTGCTGGAGGATCTGGGTCTGTCCACGGTGGACCGCTCTCTGCTGGAGGATCTGGGTCTGTCCACGGTGGACCGGTCTCTGCTGGAGGCCCCGCTGGAGTCTGAGCTGAAGGAGTTTCTGGTGAACCTGCATGATTTCATCTGATTTCAGCAGACTCCGACCCGGTGGCACCGATGACGAGCATTAAGACTATAACGACATAGGAACAGACCATCTTCTCTCTGATGGTCTCCTTTGCTTATGAAAGTCATAAAGAGGATCGGGATTAAACTGAGATGGTTTCATAACCAGTTAAAAGTTCCTCACAGTGACGACCCTCACCAGACACATTGGTACCATTGAAAAATAATTCCATTTCATTTACTGTAAATTATATTACAGACCACAAAAGTAAGCTCTTAGATTTATGAAGCTATTTTTTGTATGTTGCATTCAATGCTTCCTGACTCAAGTCAATCTATCGTTCTATCTTTATCTCACAATCAATTCCCACGTGAAACTAGACTCCGAGTCAGATCAATCGGTGTGACTGTCAAAACAGCTAAATAACAAGTGGCTGGATGACCTATTTAGGGTCACTTGTGCTGATGCAATGGTATGTGTAACTGAATACCGCAGGGAAAATGTTTTCACTGAATCAGACCCGCCCGTATCAGATGTGCTCTGTGTCATAATACGGCGTTTTTAGCTTCAGGAAACAAGGTTTTGTTTTTTTTCCGATTGCGGTACGCTGGATTTCAGCAAGAAAGGTCACTTGCCACATGGCTTTGGTTGTTGAGCCTTTTGCATTAGGGAGCAGGCTTCTGTATGTTTGAGTGACATGTTCATTACGCTTTCATTTAAATTTCTCTGTGCAGGAATGCATCTATTGTGTATCATATGTGTGTTAACAAGACTAAGAGTCTACTTGGTTCAGAATCAACTACAGTTGATTCTGATTCTTAGTTCTGGCCATTAACTAAAATATTGGACACTGAAAGATGAAAAGTCAGAGGATCGACAAAAGTTTTCACAATTCATCCTGAGGGGAATATTCAATTATTATTGTTTTACCGATTACTGATATATTTAGTAAAACTGGAATTATTAGCAGTATTTTAGCCGGTAGAACGATAAACTACCATGCACATGTGAACACATTAAACACATGAACACATGCATGTTGAACACATGTCTCACACAACGGCCGTTAACGTGAGTGGGAAAAAATGCTTTCACTGGATGGAAATCTCCCCATTATTCTGTATGTAAAGCAGAGAAGAGGAACAAGTTCAGTTCAAGTTCGCTGCAAAGCAGGGTGGTTTGCGTACTTTTCAGTTCATCAAAATGATTCTATTTGCCAACAGTCATCCCAGCGTGAAAAGACGGTTTGTAAGAAATAAGTAAACCGCTTCAAATTTCTGCTCCAGCAAACATGATACAGGATAAACTGGAAGTTTGCATTTGATTTAATTGAATTGATATGGGTACTGATACTGCTCCAAGTTTAACATCCGGAAACACTAATGTGCCAAATGAGTCGAGTCCTCACATGATGACAGTATTTTAACAGCTGGAAGGCTGAACTGTACTTTTCTGCTTTACATACAAACTAATGCCGATAATTTCACCATTTTTCTTTTCTCTTGTCTTTATTTGCAGATTTGATATTGAGGTAATCCAAAAGGAACGGAGAGTAAACATGTTATTTTATTACTTTAATATTGCGACGCTTGGATCAGGTTACTCACTACATCGTTTAACAGGTGACTAATGTCATTTTTTGGAATACCTTTTTAAGGTAACCCTCCCAACGCTGCATCTCAACCACATCTCCCATGAGAAAGTAACACGAGGGACACATGATACACCTGCTCTCAGCTCTAGAGAATCCTCTTGTATCATACGTATACGGCAGGAATGTGTGGGAAACATGTACCGCCAAAGCTATAAACAATACAACAAGCAAGCGTGTGGATTACCTGCCAAGAAAGAAACCGGTTTGAAAATGTTGTCAATAAATGACGTCCACTGACGAGATATTACATCTTCTCAGGCGCGTTAAGGTCAAAGGTTCAACTTGTAAACAGACTGTATGTGTGTGAGATCTCTGTGCATTCCTTCCCCAGTGTTGCCAGTAAGGTGATTACTGAGTATCATTTCCTCTGGCTGTGGAAACCCATTTTCTGGGTCAGTGGACCCCACCAAAGGACTGATTGAGTCTTAAATGGGGCTCCTTCAAGCATACGTTTGCTCCCCTTGTACCCGAGACAATGAGCCCAACGGCAGCAAAGCAAAGCGGCAACGCCCTCGCAACATTACTGGGAAATGTTGTAACATCAGAAGAATGGAGCGCTTCAGTCAACAACACGTCCGTCACAGACAGGCTTTACAGTCGAAAGGTCAGAAGAAATACTACCACAGTTTGAATCCTACTCGTTGATTTGTATTCAAAATGAAGGATTGTTGTTTCATTTAAATGTCTGTGATGTGGTTTAACAAGCCAGATCTATATTTCACAATATTTCATTATTAAAATACATCAAATTCAAATAAATGACCGGATCCCGTCCAATACCTGCCTGTGTATCTGTGCGTATGCTGCACGTCCACTCTGTGGTCGTCACTGGAGTCGGCCACAAGCTGCTAGCTAACAGAAGCTGCTAGCTAACAGCTGTGAGTACTAACAATAACCATGTGCATTGCTTTGCGTTCATTATTATCATGTTGGGGGAGTTTCTTTGGACTGAAGGAGCGGGGCCGACTTGTCGACTTTCTTGCCCGCAATTTAAAGATCGATTCATCACCGGGTAGCTGCAACAGAATATAATATTTATTTACAATAGAACAAAATGGATAACATGAAGAAACATGAAGAAATACACTGTGTGTTGTGTCAGGGAGTTGAGAGAGAGTGTGGGCAGAGTAACAAAACAGATTATTGTGAGCCGGGTTTATGCGAGAAAAGAAGTGATTTGTAGGACATAATTCAAAAGGTTTATAGTAATTCCAAATGATAACAAGTGAAAAGTTAGCCATCATAGAAAGAGGGAAATGCAATATGGCGAATATGAGAATAATGGCGAACTTCCAAACATCGAACTATTTAAGAGTCTACAGCCAGGCTAGCGGCTCTGTGAAGCTAATCTGCGATACTTTGAGCTGAATGCTAATGTGATGTGACAATGCTAACACTTTGATGTTTACCATGTTCATCAATAGATTTAGCGTGTTAGCATGCTAACATTTGCAGAGCAGAACTAAACAAAGCTCAGCTGAGGCTGATGGGGATTTTGCAGGTATTTGGTCATAAACCAAAGTAAAGCACAAATTATACATTTTGACCTGATGATGGCGCGAGATGAAAGTTAAAGGATCATAAAAGTCATGTGCATACGTCTGGGATCTATGGATGCCTCTAAAAAATTGTATGTAAATATTTTACTGGATAAGTGAAAACGTTGACCTGCGGGTGGAGCAAAAAGAAAAGTCAGAAGATCATCAAAGGCTTTAAAATTCATCTTCTGGGGGCCATAAATATATTAACAAAGTGTAATCCAACACCGTGATTCGCCACAAACCAGGATGTTTTTATGTGAGACAACATCTGTAATGAGGTGTTTATTTTTTATCTTTTATCGTTTGTTTCCGCTTCATCTGCTCATTTGGCCTCAGAATTGCCCATGCGTGGCATCAGTGATGGAGGAGTTGAAGAGAGGAGGAGGAGGAGGAGGAGGAGGAAGGGGTGATCCGTCGCTCCCTGTGTAACGAGATTCCCAGCTAATCAGTGACTTTCCTGCCTTATCTTTGCCATCAGGACACTCGGGAGGCCGAGTAACCCAGGACGAGCTGATGTCATGCTGAGATGGGTAAAAGGGTGGAGGAGAGAGAGATGTGTGTGTGTGTGTGTGTGTGTGTGTGTGTGTGTGTGTGTGTGTGTGTAGTCCTGTTTGTTTGTGGGAACCAGTGTGAGTGTTTTGTTTCATGTTGGTTGTTAGTGTGCTCTCAGAGGTGTACTGTGCCTGTGCATTGTTCCTCTGTGCTCCAGTAAGAGTATGTCACTTACTACATGTGTCTTGTACACTTACATATATGCATGTCCTGTGTGTGTGTGTGTGTGTGTGTGTGTGTTAACAGTAACTGTGTGTGGCAGTAGTAAAACCAGTAAGGGATCTTTGCAGTGGATGTCGGTCAGAATACTACAACCATAATATATCATGATATATCTTAAAGTAACGAGACAAGACAGTTAGAGTTCATAAGATGAAATACCTTTTGACATTTTCGGAGACATGCTCATTTGCTTCCTTGCCATTAGATCTATACTGCACCCATAGTTGTGTGTTATGTGCAGAGCTGGAGCCATGAGGCGATTAGCTTAGCATGAAGACTAGAAACAAGGGGGGAACAGCTAATATTTGTAACATCATATAATATTTATAACTGTTGTATAGGTTGAGATCTGGAAATACAGAAACATTGCAAAAAGGAAATAAAGAATGTTGATGCGCACAGCGTTTCCGGTATAAAAGCAGATAGACGGCCAGGTCGATAGACAGGCAGGTCGATAGACAGGCGAGCAGGCAGACAAGCAACATCTCCCTGATTGCCACAAGAGGTGTCCCTTACACTGCCCCACTCTGCAGTCAATGGAAAAATGACCTCACCCCTTTCAAACACCACTGACCTCATCCCCCTGGTGTTCGGAGGGCTGACATCAGTGCAGCTTCACCTGAGCAGAGCGAGTACAGCACGACACCAGAAGGGAGTGTTGAGCTCAGCGTTGCCCTGCAGCACGGGTCCAAGTTTTCTCAATGGAATATTGTTTTCATTACGTCATGCTGTGCATGGCGCTATACCCTCAAAACATGTGCTGAGGAGGAAGAAAACAAGGTGGTATGAAACTCCTCACACCCTGTTTCTACTTCTCTAACATCTGAGCGAGGCAGCATTTTCACTTTATTTCAACTTGGGTCTTATTTTCTTAGTTTGCTCGTTTAATTACTGAGATCTGGAAACAGCAATATTGCAAAAACAGAAGTCTAATGGGCAGTGGTGAAGGAAGCATTTAAATACTTTATTTAAGTAAAAGTACTAATACCAATACTGTAAACTCAGTCACAAGTAAAGGGCCTCCATTAAAAGTGCAACATATCCTCACACAATGTTTTCTATGATGTTTTACATAGTTATTTTATAATTTTTGTACATTTTCCAAGCCCCTGCAGTGAAAAACCTGTTTAGGCGACAAAACTACTACGTTAGGTTTAGGAAAAGAGTTTTTTTTGGAGGTTAAAGTAACTAGGGAAGTGTTGTTACTTAAGTACTGAAGTTACGTAACAATTAAGTCAATTTAGGACATGAACAGCTGTCATATGTTTTAGGACCCACCGGTCACTCCGACCTCCTCACAGACTTCAGTACTGTTTGTACTACGTCACCTGTCCCTGATTTCATGGGTTAAATTGATTACGTGGGTTATTTATGAATTATACTAGTGCATTATCTTTCACAGCTATATGTACAAACAGTGTCTTAAGGACAACCTGAAATGTTACATACGTAGAAGTCAAATAAATCTAGTGGAGTAAAAAGTAAAATATTTCCCTCTGAGTTTGTTAGAAGTATAAAGATGCATTAGAAGTAAATACTCGTACTAATGTACAAGTACCTCAAATTTGTACAGTACACAGTACTTGAGTAAAGTTAATTTCCACCACAGCCAATGGGGCAAGAAACACAACGGATACTCATGCATACACAGCTATGGGAAGCCAGAAGGTCCAAATTAAACCAGGAAATAGCAAACTGTGATGGATGTTTTTAACTGACTTTTGATAATGAATTTACGATTTGCTTTTGTTTTCTCCTGCGAATATATATATATATATATACATATATATATATATATATATATATATATATATATATATATATATATATATATATATATATTTCTTTCTATTAACCTGTGGGATCGTCTGATCACTCGTCCTGTTTCTTCTCAGTTGTGTCAGGTTCACAACTTGAGCCGTAAACACAATGTTATGTATCGGAATTGAGTCCCATATTCCGAGAATAAGATCCGATTTGTGATAAAACAAAATTGCCCTTTAAACGTAGAAGGTTTCATCGCATCCGTTGGCATGTGTTGATAAATACCCCGGTTTCAAGTTTTATCCAGCCTGTCTTTAAAAAAACTTTATAAGTTAGACACCTATTTCCAGGAACTGTTTCACTACTTCTGAAATGTGTTGTAAACACGTTTCGTGAATACACAGTACTTGTTTATTGTTTACATTAAGGTACTACAACATATCCCCAGTCCCAAAATTTCAAACTAATCAAAAGTGTAAAATCAATTCTCTTTGGTAGAGTCAGTGGTGGAATGTAACTAAGTACTAATCATGTACTGTACTTAAGTACAAAATCAAGGTACTTCCCGTCAAGGTAAAACCACGAACCTCCAAATGTGTTGATGTTGGATGTTTGTGATGAACTGAAGAATGAAGTGTTTCCTTTATGTGTTGAGAAAATCCTCCTACTTCTTAAGTGAAAGTATTTTAAAGGCCTTTTGGATCAGCTGGAAAACTTTACTTTTGAGAGAAACATGGTTCTCACAGGACAAACATATGTTGATCTTATAGAATATGATTCATTGATGTAGATTAAACTAGCCAACAATATGTAAAGGAGTTGCAACATACGCATTAATGCAGCAGTTACATTAATCCATAAACACCCTATATGATAGTAAAACACTGGCAGGAAACATTATACTGCACAGTTAGTTTTACTTTTCATAATTAAAGCACATTTTGCTACTACATAGTTTTACTTAAAGCTACTATGAGAAACTTTCATTTTGTGTTAATTTTGGCGGTCCCTGTGGACAAAAGGGGTAGTGTTTCTGAGCACCAGAATACCTTTAAAAAAACTAAATTTTCCTACAGCTGTGATCTAAAAGTCTTCCCCGCTCAGTCCTGGTTCTGGTTCTCCCGATCCTTCCCTTCCCTTCGACGCGTCCAGCAATACAGCATATATTACGGCGATGTACTACATGTATTTAAGTGAAGGATCTGAATACTTCCTCCACCAGTGGGTATAGATTTCTACATTTTCAAAGTGAAAGCTTGTTGTCCAAGCTGCTGTGATGAGACTTTCAAAGAACACACAGCTCTGCACACAAGTACGTGCTCATATCGAGGTGCCAGCCTCCGCTAAAAGGAACCCGCAATTACCACAAATGCAGTGCTAATATCCCTGAGAGGCATCCAGTGTCTGTCAAAGGATACCATTCATTAGGGCCACATCGCAGAGACCCACTGGCATTTGCACCCACAAGGACACAGCTTATGCTAATAGCCCTTAAACCACGTCCTCGTTCGCCATCAGTCCCACGTACAGTGAATGCACTTCCATCAAAGGGCGATTCTGCACATTCCTGGCCTGGTGAAAGCCCCAGATGTCACAGGATGGCACGGGTGTCGGTCTCACATACCTCCCCCCGTTGGCTCACTTCAAAAGACAGCGTTGGGTGCCAGGCATTTGGTGCGTGTTGGGCATTAGCTGGTGCTTACAGGTGCAGAGGGTCACCTTTCATCTGTTGGTTTGCTTGTTTTGATTGCGTGTGTTTGTGCGGTTGAGGACGGCCGTCTGTGTGGTGGTGACAGTAGATTTATTCAGATGACATGTTGGTATGTACAGCATGTGTTCCATGATTTTCACTGTAATAACACTCACCATCTTTAAATCCATTTATTACACACTGAGATCTTCTTCATTGTTTCTGATTAAAAACAATACATGAATACAAGTATTTTCAGTTCTGAGTGAAATGTCTTAACAATTATTGGCTGGATGACAGCCTGGTTTGTCTGGTACGATGGTCTACTAACTGGCTGCTATACATTGCCACGTTAAAGGGGACGCAGCAGAAAGTAAAAGCAGAGCGGACAATTTATTGGATTATTATCGGCCCATGGACTGTTGTTCTCCCCCATGTTGTCCTCCATAGTGCTCTGCTAGAAGCAGCATGGATTCTTTTTGGACCTTCCACACTCAAAAATACAACTTGAGCATCTGACCTTTAGACATCCGATTGGAATCGCATTTCAAACCGTATACAAACTTAGTTTCGATCCGATTTGCTAAAATTGCATTTCATGTTTTTTTTGGCTGTCCAGGCCTTCTTCAATCAATCTGGGAATACCCAAAAAACAGATTTGAGCTGGCGGTCTGAACAAGGCTTTAATGACTTTGGTGATCCTCTGACTTTCCATCTTACTCCACCAGCGTTGGACATCTCCCGCTACATCTGGCAGAAACTTCATCACAGATATTCATGGTCCCAGAGGATGAAGAACGTAGGTTATCGCCTTTTTTTTAATCTAATCTAACATTTCTAATCGTACCAATACTTTGGCTCATAACATTTACAAACCTGGCATTCCCATCAGCCTCAGTTGTACATTGTGTTTACTGCTATGCAACTCTTTGTCTCTGTTGCTGTTGAAAGATTACAAAAACAAACTAAATCAAAAAAACATTTCTTCATAAACAAAAGAAAAGCAGCTCATAGTCCTATAAAGCTGTTACGGTGAGTTTATCTATGCACCTTCACATCCTATTAAAGTCACCGTCACCCACGGCGGGACATCTGCGGTCAAGCTGAGCGACCTTGTGTTATCAGGTCTCCTAGTACCGGATAAACCCAAACCAAACACAACCGCCCACTCGTTCAGGCCTCCAAACAGGCCCGTGTGTTGTTTTTGTGGAAAGATCTGCAGGCATTGTTTACACCACAGAGTTTACAAGGATTTAGAGTCATTACAAGCAGGAATCCAACAAAATTAGACAAGCTGCCTTGTGAAAACACTGACAATACAGGATTGCTAAACCATGAAAACCGCCGCTAAAGAAAATGTGGAGCAGAGCTCAGAAAAGCTCAAATAACTTGCTATTAATCTGGCTTTTGTTTGATTGTCAACTCAGTCGTGAGTGTCCCTTTCTGTTGAATTCATAAGAGACGTCTTGATTGTCAGTTTGCCAAACAGTCCCACCATCTATATATCCTGCCTTTGATTCGACAGAGGCAGTTTTGATGAAGCTGGGCCCCGAGGCCGGGCCCGCATGGTTTTCCCCCTTGTATGGACAGATGAACCAGCTGCATCACTATAAATGACATGACATGGGATTCTTTTTCCATGTCCCCCCCAACACACACACACACACACACACAAATTAGCATGGAAATGAAGTGGAACATGGGATATAAATGTAAATGTGGGTGAAGAGGGGGCTGGTGGCAACAATAGGAGGGTTTACACAAAACCAGCGTTATGTGGGCAGCGAACATCAACAAGGCTCCTCTGTCTCCTTAAAGTGGTGCTGCTTTTAGAACAAAACAATCTCCCACAACACTCTTTGGTCTCCACCATGTGCCTCTGGCTGGGAATAGAGGGATGCTTTTACAGCCTGAACGTGTGAATACACGTGAATACGTGCATATTTGCATGTGTCTTTTACAATGTTAACTCCATTTGAATCAATAATTTAACGTAGCAAACTCCAAAAATGTATTTTAAAACAGATTTTTATGAATAGATTCTTGTTAATTTCGGGTGAGACACCCCAGGCAAAAACATGATTCTTCATGCACTGGTCAGTGTTGATATTTTGGGCTATTTCTTCTTTCAGACTAGTGGAATGAAAACAGCCAAAATACACATTTAGGTGTTTATTTTGTCTATTTGCATCTGTAGATTTCTCCTAAATTCACCAAAAGTTACCGTTACATAATGCCTCATTTAAATATTTAAACATAACATTTGATAAAACTTGTAATACAAAGAATGATTTTATTAATGTAAGTAATCAACTGGGGAAGTTTCATGGTGATATCTAAGTTTTTTTCACTTGGGGGGGTCTCTCCTTAAAAGATAAGGACTGTAATGTTCTATATTTATATTATTCTCATGAAAAGACCAAATCAAACAAGTTAATGATCCTATTAATGATTAGCCAACCCCATGTGTTACTCCTCTGAGCCATAGAGCTCCATTAACAACACATCAGTCAGCAACACAGTTACGCTGGATGAAATGTTCCTTTATTGCGATTAACACAGAGTTTATTTTGGAGGCAATCCCACATTCACCATCCCGCTGCCACAAATACTCACTAATGCATCAAATGTGTTTCAGTCCTCAGCTGAACTGTAGCGGGACGGGCTGAGTAGGCCAGAGCAGGCCAGACAGGCTGACTTTGGAGGGGAATGGCCGGCGAAACACATCGTTGGCTTTGGTCTTTTCATGAAATTTGACAAAGGCTGGGATTATTCTATCACTTGTCAACTGACTAATAAACCCAGCAAAAGAACAAACAATGCAAAAATAACCTTTTGAACATGCTAATATGTTGAAGTTGTGATATATTGTCTCTTGTTCTGCAGCGTCTGCGGATCGCTGTTGGGGAGCGTTTCGACTCGGCTTTGTGTTGTATGTCTGGCAGCTCAGCTGGACCGGTGCAGCTGCATGGCAGCTACTTCTCTTCGGAGGCTGCCAGTCCAAAAAACACCCCTATAAATGCTATTGTGCTCACCTGATTGATCTTTCACGGGCCCAGAGCAGGCCAGACAGGCTGACTTTGGAGGGGAATGGCCGAGGAATGGTCGGCAAAACAAACAAGCGAGCCAGTGTCTGCGGCGGAGGAGGTTGGGCCGCAGGTGGCTAGGAGGCACGCTTGGGTTGGCGCACTGGCCCTCGTCAGATGCCAACAGTGACATTTCCTGACTATGGCTATACACAAGCAGGCATCCCAGCAACGGCGCGGTGTCCTGGGGGAATGGAGGACAGGGGTGGATTTTACAGCACACACGAGCAAAAAGGGAGGAGGGAGATGTATGGGAGCCTATGCATTAAACATGACGCACTTTCTCATAAACGCACTAATAAAGATCTCTTTCTGTGTCTTTCTACTCACACACACACACACACAGACACACACACATACCTCCACTGAAGCACATCTGTTGCGGAGAGAGAGAGGCCGGGTCTCAACTGAGGAGAGCGAAGCCTGTCTGCTGACTGAACATCACTGCCAGGAATTCTACAGGGGTGGTGCACGGGTGGGAAGGTGTCCCAGGGTCTAAACCCCGGCAGAGGCAGTGGCAATCCCCCCTCTGCACAAGAGCACAACGTCAGGAGGAGTAAATCAAAATCCTGTAACATTTCCGCTCCGACAACCAAACACCGTCAATCGAAATGACTCACAAATCAACTTTTAGCTTTTTAGATATACAGCATGCTCACCTCCGGTTCTGAAAAGGGAAGCCAATGCTTTGAACTTGCAACCTTCCTGCACAGATCCTGTTGTTTGGGGCATTAAAGTAGTCGACATCATGTTGCTCTTGCATCAGTGCAATAGCCTGTGTAAGTGGGGTATGCTTTAAGGCGGGGCTACAGCCATGATTGACAGGTCTCTACCGGAGCCGTCTCCACATCACTCTGTCCAAATATGGTAACTTCCATTCACTGCTTGCAAAAAACAAGATGGCGACAGAAAAAAATCCCAAATGCCGAACTCAAGGCTTAAAAACTGTCACTATACACTTACATACATGGCACTGATGCGTGTCTGTGCACAGCAGCTATAACACGACAAAGACTACTTTAATGCCCCAAAGAACGGGATCTTTCCAGGAAGGTTGCAAGTTCAAAGAATCCAGCTTGACCTTTTTAAAAGGAAGTGCTCTTTGCTTAAAAAAGAAACAAGCATGCAACAAACATAGCTGGCTCTGTTTTGTCTGGAGGTATCTTCCGTTATGTATTGTTTGCTGAGAAAATATTCTCCTGGATGTAAATCAGGCGCTTTCGCTCAAGCAGGACACAAAGGAGGGGGGGGGGGGGGGGGTTCAGATTTGGCAAGGCGGTATAGTGAGGATGTGAGATGAATCAGGAAACTTGCGTGGAATTGATTTTATTTTTGGTCACCGTGGAAGAGAAACTGGAGGATATGGTTTGTCTCTGGGCACCGACATGCAAGCAAGTAACAAGGCCATGAGAACACACACACACTCTCACACACACACACACACACACACACACACACACACACACAGAGACAGACTGCCCTGTGTTTCACACGAGGAGTGTTTGCATTAGGAATCATTTTTCAGTTGGCATGGCACGTGAGAGAGGCCGCTCGTCCTCGGAAGCCAGATCCACACTCCAAACAAACCAGGGCTCCCTGACGGCCTCCAGCCGGAGAGTAAGTCCTGTTTGTTTTAATGCCCGGCGTTCACAATGAGAGCTTAATGGCACCCATGTACAGGGAAATTCCTGTTGTATCTCTTTTCTTTTTTGAAACGTGCAATATACGTGGATTTGGGAGCCTCTCTGTTGCCTCTCGACGGCTCTCAACATGGCAGCGGCTCGCAGCTAACGGCGCTAACAAGCAAACCACAGCGAAAGTGGTGAAAGAGCTAACAGCGATGACGTGAGGGGGAACCGGAGGGTGAGTCAGCTGCATGAGAGCAGAGCGTGAGTTAACCACTGGGGCACGCTCACATGCACTAACATGCACTTATTATCGGCTGGGGCTATGTCAATAAAGCAAAGAGAAGCTCTTATAACAACACAGAGTGACTTCTCAATGCTCTGAATGCCATGCATTGCACTTTTAAATAGGTTGTAATGTAGCAATCTCCAAGAGCTTTCGATTCCAAATCACAGCATTTTCACAACATTTTCACAACTTTTTCGATGATGTTCCTCAAATGTTTGTGTCTTGATTTGGTATTTTGAAAGGATTTTTTATCATTTTTATCGGGTGATCAAAAAGGATTAAATTTAGCACCAAATAACCCAGAAAAATGACACAAGTCAGCATGGGATATTTCCCATCATAATGTTCTAAGCACTTTTACACTTTCACAATGTATTTTATTCAGGTTATTATTGAGGTTACAATTTAAATTTTTCCTCCTCAAAAATACAAAAATGTAAACTTGGACACCCTTCATGTGCGGCTAAAGATCAGGTGATATGATCAGAAGCTCCAGAACAACATCTTTAATGCCACAATAATTTGGATTACAGTGTGATGAGGTTACATCAATAAATGAAAATAATATTTGTAGTATTTTCATGGAGGTAAAATTGAGAGTTGATGAAGACTGGACGTGTTTGGCGGTGCAGCATGCTTCCAGTAAGTCAGTCCCTGCGTGATGTCCTTGTTTTACCAAGGATCTTTACTTGTTATCAGTCACCATCAGCCTTATCAGGACCGAGGGAGGAGCAGGAGGGACGAGGGAGGAAGACGAAGCTCCAGAGAGAGGAAAGACGGAGAGGTGTTGTTGACGAGCACCCTCCCCCCAACAGACGCCTACTCCTTCTGTCTCTCCACATCCTCTTTTTTTTTCTTTCACTCCGTCTTGCGTCCTCATTCTTCCTCTCCCTTCATTCATTGCATTTTCTTTTGACGTCTCTCTTGAACGTCTCTCACTCCGTCCGTCAACCTCCACTCTCACTCTGCCTCTCAATAACTAGAACAGCTGAGGCTATAATAACATTTCACCCATCCATCAAGCAACAGCCAGCTTTGATCAATAAGCACTTTGAGTCCACTCCACAGCACCGCACTGAACTTAAAATGTCTCCCCTCTGTCTCTGTCAGTACTTATCTCTCTGCTGACAAAGCTATATTACACTCAGGGGTGGATGAGTATTACAGTAGATTTCACAATGCATTTTAGCGTTGTGTGTGTGTCTGTGTGTGTGTGCTGTAAATGAAACACACAGAGGTGATCCATGGCAGCTGCCTGTGTTCTTTACAATTTCAATTCATCCTAAAGGATCGAGAGAAGTTGTAGATCTTCTGCCTGTATCGATAGTAAATGAATCTCTGTGTAGGTGTTTAACGCCGCTGTTTCTGACAAATGTATTTTCTAAGTATGTCAACCACATCTGAATTAAATACACTTGCTTTTCAAACGCATGATGCATTTCAGGAATCAACTTTATTTAGTTTTCTGTCTAAAGTCACAAGACAGAACTTTTGTTTCATTCACTTCGTAAACAATTGTATGAATTTCACATGGAGACATTATTCATGACAAGCCACAGAAAAAGAGAAGGCATTTTCAAAAAATGGGAAATTTCGTGTCCAAAAAGCTCACATGCTTTGATGTCACATGGGGGTTTTCACGTGCAACTGTTTTTTTTTTTTTTGCAAGGGGAGGAATTTGCCAATGGTGGTGTGGTAACAACACAATAATGTTGAGTCATGCTGTAATATCTGGGACAAAATTATGACTTTTTCTTTCTCTGACCGTTTCATTTGAATGATTTTTGGAGGTCTGAAGAGGTAAAAGTGTCCGATGTAAGAAACAAGTGTCTCCGGCTGCGCTGGCTCTTTGAGGCTGTTTTTCAGCAATGTGGCACTTTGAGCTAAATGCTAAGATCAGCGTGCTAACACGCTCACAATGACACAGTGATGTTTACCTGTTTCCAAAAGAGTTTCCAAACTTTCATTTTTTGACATTTAATGAGGCTTAACCTCATTACAATTCATGTAAAGGTGTGTAAGATATCTCAGTCTGCACCAAAGTGGCGACCAACATCCCATCACAGAGACACCTCACCAGTGTGGCTAAAATGCTCATTTTCACTTACAAAATGGGAAGTTTTGTTTCCGAAGTTCACATGCTCTGAGGTCGTGTGGTCATGTGGGTTTGCATCGTAATAATGGAATAATGTTCAGTCGTGGGATCAAATGGGGTTGTGAAAAAACTACGGTAAGTCAGCACAGATCAGTTTTTCTTTCAGTTACCAGATGGAAGTCTTGGTCCGGTTGTGACCCCATATGACAGGTTAGTGGAGTTCAACTCAATCTGCTTGTTTCATTTGAAGCTTGTTTTTTTTTCGGGGAGGAGAAGAGGTGAAACTAACCAGCATTTAACCAAAGTAAGAAAGAAGCTACATTTTGTGTGACATATTTTACACAAATCCTTTTCACTTTTAAGGGAGCCATTGGAGGTGAAAAGAGTAAGATTTTGAGGTAATGAATATCACCATGAAACTTCTCCAGTTGATTACTTACACTAAGGCGATTATATTTTGTATTACAAGTTTTCTAAAATTGTAGGTTTAACTATGGAAACGGTACATTATTGTATTAATTATGTGATTCCTGAACAGAAATCTAAACATTGGATGAAGCCATGTTCAGAATCCTTGTTTCATTTTGTTGAGTTCGAGTCAAAGGTTTTTGATATCTGTCAACAGCTATTAAAATAATCTATATTCTCCATGTTTTAGGAATAAAATGTTGTATAAATGAGGCTCTGGTTCTGAATGATGTGTGAACAAACCCTTCTGTGTTGACCTTCAGAGAGAGCAATGAAAGTGTAAAGTGTGGTGTATGTAAGAGATTTCTGGATCAGTCTGAGAAAAAACTAATTTAGAGAAAACAGCTTTATATACGTTTAAATAACCAAATGAGGCATTATCTAATGGTATTTGTTGTTGAATGTAGGAGAAATCTAATGGGAAAATAAGTTAAATAAACACCTAAATGTGTTTCTGGTGTTTTCTCTCCACTATTCTGAAAGAAGACACGTTATGGACGCAAAATAGCTCAAAATCTCAAAACTGAGCCGTGTCTGTGCCTCGGTGTCTCGCTTTAATCCTTTAGATCCACTGAGAGACTGCGGTCTGGGAACCGCTGCTTTAGCCTATGGTTACTGGAGAGTTTAGAGTGGCTTAAATTGAATACAACAACTACTAAACAACCATAATGTTTGCTTCTGTAATATCCTGGAGGCTGTGGTGAAGCTGCACGCAGCAGCAATACTTATAGCCTGTTGTGATCATCTAAATGTGCAGACTTAAAAACCACAAGAATGCCAGAATGCTTGTCCCCTGAACTGATTTATGTCAGTGTTTAATGCTCATTTTAATGCACAGGGCTCCTGTAGAGGTGCTGCCACTTCTTGTTGCCTGGCTGTGATCACTTATTGTCAAAGGTGGAGGACTAGAAACATGAAGTGAAGTAAACAAAGTCAGCTTCTTTGAGTTTGTGCCGGCAGAAGAAGAAAAAAACAAGTCAGGACTTTCGTGCCAGGGCAGGTTTTTTATGAATGGAAGTTTTTTTTTCCGAACTTTCCCTCTCTCTTTTTGTGAATGAAAAACAACTGGAAAATCCAGTATAAAAAGCCCGCAGTTGCCGGCAGGTGATTGGCTGCTGTGGCGCAAGCTCCGCCCACGGTTGCTAGGAACCCGGCTGCCAGGCTTCCGATTGGCTCACGCGGGGGAACCGAGGCTTCATTCATAAGTCAGTGTATTCAACCGGACAAAGGCAAGAAATTCGAGCCCTTGAAAGAGGAAATGCGCCAATCACGAGCCTCGTCTGGCCCCAGCGAGAAAAGCAAGTCTCCCCATTCTCCCCAAATCATGTCTGGTACAGAAATGACAGCACAGCTGGCGCTCAATAGTCTCCTCGCTTCAACATAAAGGTGTTTAAACTCACTCTAGGTGCTTTTATTAGTTATTTCCCGTCGAAATTGTTTTGTTTTGTTGCTTAGACTCCACTAAAAAAAACATACATCTGTTTCCCGTCACAGTTTCAGCGCTGGACTGTTTCCTAAAGAGACTGGAGCCTGCCTGGTGATCTGGGCAGACGTGGCAAAGAGCCCGAGAAACAGGCTCCTAAATAACACTCATAATTCATGCACGCTGTACGACTCGTCCGACATGCTTTTAAATCACTTACAACACAAACGCACCAAAACAAAACAGCTTTATTCAGCAAAAAAATGTTTTTAAAAAATGTGTAGAAAGAGCTGCTTGAGGTGTAAAATGAACTTTACCTTAACTTAAAGGTAACGTGACGTGCTGTCTGTCACACGCACGCACGCACACACAAAAAAAGAGATTTGTAAAGAGGGCTGCAGCCCGCTGGGTAATCACTCGCCATCACTTCCCCTCGGCATTTTTTTGTGAATGGAGCTCATTATGCATGCAGCCTCCACGCAGCTCCATTCACAAGCAGCGCTCCCTCCTCTCTCTGCAGGCTGCGTGGATCTCACTCAACTCAGCCTAAATGACCACAAACGGTTAACGGATGGATTATAAGATGGATGGATATTTGGACCAGCAAGTGCCTTACACTTTAGCAAATGTACGTATGGATGAAGTCTTTCTGTTGATGTTAATGCTCGTGTTTTTTGACTCGGATACCCGGGGCTTTATCTCGCTCTCTCCGTCTCGCGTCTGCACGAGTTTTGGCTGAAGCAGCTGTGTGCGCGCGATACAAAAAAACTACTTCTCACCCCGCTTAAAACTAAAACAGAAAACAAAAGAATCTCTCCACAAACTTGAGCATAACAAGTGCTGCTTTTGGTGATGTTTGTCAGCGGGTTTGTTTGGTGGGATACTTCGGTTGAACAGCGCGTCAAAGCGTGCCAAATGGTCACTTTCTTCAGACGCAAACAGTGCGTTTGTTTTTCCCCAGATCGCCTCCACAACTGAGAAATGTGTTGTTTTCTGAGGAGCTTCACCTATAGCTGCAGTAGGCTCTAATTCGTAGCTCATTCTGAATAATTATTATTCATGACTTCTTTCTTTCTTTTCTTTTGTCAAACGTGTCTCCTTGGCTTCCCTTGCATGCCACTTTGAAACACGGCATTTTGACACTGATGTGCCCCGTTGAGAGTCTCACTTCTCCGTTAACATGTGTGGGTTTTTGCAGAAGTCGCATGGAAATGGGCCCCTAAATAGACTGTTGATGGCAGCGAAAAGGAAATACATGGACACAGAATTACCCCCTCAGGAATCTGAAGGTAAAGTAGTGGAAGTCTCTCTTTACATGACGCATGTTGACATCATATCAACCCCAGACAGGCAATGTCAGTCTGAGGCTTAGTTACTGCATTTAAATATCACAAGGATAAGAAAAATAACAGTGTGGCTTGACCTTCTGTAGTGTGCTCATTATTCACTCTTTCTTTTTTTTAAATCTTTCTCTCCAGACCTCTTCCAGGATTTAAGCCAGCTCCAAGAGACATGGCTCACAGAAGGTGAGATTTGCCTGCAGGCTGCCTTTCTTCTTAATTTGTTCTTTTCTGTGATGAGTCTCTCATTAATGACAGTCAAGAGGGTTGATGACGTGTCTGTCAGGAAACATGGGTGAACACAGAGACCTACAATTACCACAGAAACATGCATACTTTACCATTTTATTCAACTCTTTAGGGGTTATATCGTCCGTTTAAAGCATTTCTATCAGAGGTTGCTTCCAGGTTGTTCTGTCAGTCCAGCAGCGCTACAACAAACACGTATTAATGCACTTTTTATTGAAATGTTTTCATAAAACTTTGGTGAAAAAGACAGCCCTCTGAGCTCCCTTTAAGTGCCGTCCCGAACTGTCTGATGCAACACACATGCTCATAAACCATACAACACTTGAAAAAAGAAAAAGGCCAGAGAGAACACAGATGGGACATTATTAGCTTCGCGCATGTCCTATTTTGGCCATGTGGCATGCGTGCCAGCCAGCAGCCAAAGCAAACAAACAGGCTATTTGGCTTGTGTCACTCAAAGGCACATAGCGATGAAATGAGGCCCAGCCAGAGGCAATTGTCAGCTAGTAGACTTAATAAGTGCAATGATGACGTGAGAGCTAATAGAGTAATTATAATGTATGTCAAGAGGGAGAAAAAAAACAACACAAGCCGTGAGTCATCAACCTGTTTTTGTGAGTTTAAATGTGCTTAAAGCTGCAAGTAAGAATGAGAACTGCACCACGAGGTGTTGTGTCGGTTGCTTGAATGTGGAGGTTTAAAGAGGGAACGCGACTCATTTTTGACATTTAACGTGACCCGCATCAACCTGATGAAACCTGTTTGTAGTTGCTCATTGTCACTTTGTTTCAGCTTCACTGTGCAGAATGATGTTTGAGGTGGTTTTAACTTTCAGCTGTGATTGGAAATCAATCACAGTCTAATATGCAACTGATGCAAGTGTGATGTGGAGGGTTGAAGCCTCCATTAATGAGACTGGACATCTTGTGTCTTGTAGTTAAGTTGTCTGTATGTAATATTTAGAACTTCCAACAAAGTAATTTAACTTTTTTGGGGGTAAAAAAACCCATATCAGACACATTTTCATTCCAAGCAAAGTACTTTTTCTATGTCTGATGGGATTCTTTAAGTTATGGAAGATTGCATATTCTGTGTAAAAAGCGAGGAAATATAACAGAAAGTCCAACAAAGCAAGACAAACCTGCTTTGTACAATAGGTGAAACAATAAAACCAATCAATACAATAGGAACTACATAAAAAGATTGTATACGATGTATACAGCGATTTCTCATATTTATGACAAATATGATGTCACTTGAAAGCAGCACGGGGAGTCCCAGTGTTGACTTTGAGTCATACACAGTATGAAGCAGATCAGCAAACAACTGAGGGGAAGTAGAGCAGCTCCAATCAGAGCCACAGTGGACGCGGTTGTGTCTCTTCTGAGGACCAGGCTTTTAAATAGAGCCCTGCTACTGTTTATGGGAAACAATGCTGTGTCCTACGTTAGCTTTCTCACCTTTTCTCATTAAAGAAAACCCCGCAAGTTCACTTCACACCAGCGTCTCACGCAGACAAAGACCAGAGCCAGAGCCCATAAAACTGGAACAATGGGTGTCGCTTCAAAGTTGGAGCCTTATTTGTATTCACAGGTTTCACTGTAAAAGGCCACCCTTTAAAGGTTCAGGTTTTCTCACTTACCTCATGGTGGTGTATAGTCTTTTGGATGACTTCAGGTTTATTTGCCCAGGCTGAGATATCAGCCTCTGAGGTTCATGCCACCTCCTCACCACAATGGAGTCAAACTTAGTGTGTTGGGCTCAAAACTCTGAAGAAACGGATGAAAACATGTCTTCTTAGAAGCTTCCGTTGTGATCAGAGTTCACTGGAACTAGTTTTCCTCTGAAAACTGCTCACAACGAGTCCTGTGAGTGATTTGAAATAGTAAAGGAACGAGCTGGCTGTTGCTATTTAAATGTGTTAGTTTTAAAAGGTATAAGCAGCAGATTATATTCACCAACATTGTATTGAGGCGGCAGCAGAAATCTCAGAAACTGATATTTAAAAACCTGTGCCAATGAAACCAACATTATCTGTATGACTAGATACCACTGTAAGAAAAATGAGAAGTGAGTGTTATTACTAACATCACTTCATGTACAAATTGGACGATAGCTTATCGTTGAGTCATAGAAAAAAAGCAAGACAGAAGTGTAACTTTATCAAAGTGTTGTTTAAGCCGAAGTACTGGCTTGTTTTCAGCTTCCCCGGCTAAGACCTCTCCTTTCCTGTTGCATTAATTAAAGACCTTATCATGACTGATTGCAGTTGTGAGGGATTCACCAAGACTGTAAAAGCTGCATAGCTGGAGGGAGTTTTCGTCTTTTTTTTTTTTTTTTTTTTTTTTTTTTTTTTTTGCCAAAGCAGAGCGGAAACGAGCGAGAAGTACTGAATGGCAGGAGTTCAGGAGCTTGTCACATCTTGTCCCATTTTGGCCTTTAGGTTTATATGACTGAGGCTGCTTAGCTCCTCCCAGGATCTCCCACTGAGAGAGAGAGAGAGAAAAGTCATTCAAGGTGCCTGGAAGCATCGGGGAGAACATGCGTCTGCAGCTCGTATAAACACACTTTCCTTCTTGTGCTGACTTGCATCTCAAAGCCCCTGACGAGGTGTTCCTGGAAACAAATCAGATGCACGTGCAAGCGCTCGTGCACACGCAGGGAAGCGCACGAGGCAGGCCTACCATCATGCCTGGTGCTCGTCCTCCCGTGTTTCTTTATGAGGTCCAGCATGTTCCGTTGTGGACATGTTGAAACCAGTGGATGTGATTGATTGTTTGCTCTGCAGAACCAAATATTGGCCCCTGCTCTGTCTCACACAGCAGCTTTATTTCCCCCCCCCCCCCTGAGGGCGACAGACTGAAAAAGTTAAAAGGGGGTAATATTATTATGGTATATAGTAAGCCACAGGATGCAGCGTTGTATAAGAGATCGATTCAATTCATCCGAACATGCTCCGAGATGCCATCATCCGGTTTCCTCTGAACAGGAAGGAGGAGTGTGAGGACAAGAAAGTGGATTTGAATTTCTTATTTCCTCTTTTTGTCCTCTGTCTCTGTTGCTCTCTCTCTCTCTCTTTTGACTTTTGGTTTCTGTGTTGTGAGTCATTGTCTGGAAACCATAATGGCGGGTGAAGTGATAGAAGAGGCTGTTGAGGTTGAACGCTGGGTCAGATTTAGGTTCTTGAGTGAGACTACATTCACACCCCTTGTTGCAGAGTCATGTGGATCCTGCAATTGTCTACTTTTAAGATGAGGAAAAAAAGAGATAGATCGACAAGGAAGTTCTATTATTTATGGCACACGCAGGGAAGCGCACGAGGCAGGCCTACCATCAGTTGCAGCTGAAGTATGCGTGTCATGAGACGGAGAGGACGAAACCAGCGGGCAAATTTGGGCTGTGAAACCGCCAGAGGCTTAGGCGGGGATACTGTAACTCGCTGATGTTACGGTAATCTCTTTGGCAGACAAAGTCTCATTTCTAGTGAGCGAGTGGCGCTGAAGTACCCGCAACATGGTACCACTGTGTTTTGTAGACCATTACCCCCCTGATTGAGTTTGTGATATTTAATGATAGCCATCAACTTTTCCCTAGCAGTTAGCTCGTACTGTGACGTAAGTGTGAGGAGCAATGGAAACACTTTTATAAAAACTCGGGGCGCTGGAGCGTTGCCAGATTAAAAAAAAAAAAAAAGGTCGCCAGCCCTGCTCCTCGTTCTTTGGGTGAGATCATTAATGCGGCGTTAGGAGAACAGCAAATGCCATCACGCTCATGGTTAAGTGGGTGAATTTGACCTCCTCACCCCTACCAGGGTGTTGGCAGTCAAATGATTTGAGCTGTTTGTGTGACTGAAGCTCCAAAGGGACAATTGTGAATGGGTTTGGGTTCCTAAAAAGAGAAGCGGTACAATAGAGTCTGTCGAGCTCTGCTGCACCTGGGCTTGGCATTTAAATAATGAGATCCTCAATGAGATTCATCATCAGAGAGTGTCTCATTCAAACTGAAATTGTACACCACTGCAAGTGAGTATAGATCGGCTGGAGATATCGCACATAACACATCACTGTATTGACTTTTCTATTTTTACAAGTCATTGTGAGCTGGCTGTAAATTGTCTCAGCGCCGCAAACAATATGTAATTAAATATGAGTGTAGCTGTATAAGCTTCAACCTTGACTTCTTCTGGATTCTAGTCCTTGTTTCCCATTCGGAGCAATGCCTCATCTAAGCAGCAGATGAAATCCAGACCACCTCCAGATTGTCAGGCAGAGTCCCCAATACTTTGGAACAAGGTGAATCTAAATAGCTGGGTCGTCGCACCGCTCGACAGATTTCCTCACTCGTTGAGCCGGAACAGCCTGTTTAGTCTGTCTGGATTTCCACAATGGAAATGGAAAGAAACTGGTCATCAGCTGGTTGTAAAAACGATCTCTGACTAGTTTGGGTTGTTGTCTTGAACAGGATGTATTAGTGGAGTTGGGCGGGGGGGGGGGGGGGGGGTTAATAAAATGGTCATTGGGGGAAAATGGGATTGTGAAATATAAACATACTTTGGAAAGGACGACATTAAATGACCTGCAATAAATGCTTTTTATTGTGAAACGTTGCAGGATGAAATACCCTTTTTTTAAATGAGATTTAAGAATATTGGATTATTTCACAATTTCATGGTTTTCTTTGTGTTTATTCATCACATATTGAGCACTTTACATAAAGGCCATGATCGTAACTCAAAGGAAACCAGGCTGGCAGGTTAACATCATGCCATTCAGGAGCTCCATGTTCTTGCGTATTGATCCATGTGATGAGCAAAGTGCTGACATGCTGCAAAAACCCTGCCTGAATGAAGCCCAGCCAGACTCCGATTTCAAGAGGAAGAATACGGCCGAATGACGGAGGAACGGATGAAGAAGTATAATTAAAAAAATAATAATGCTACATTTTTGGTTGCTCTTTCTTTCCCGTGTAATTTCAGCTCAGGTTCCTGACAGCGATGAGCAGTTTGTTCCTGATTTCCATTCTGAGAACTGTGAGTACTTTCAATTTCTGTGTCCTCAAAATACCCGAAAATCAGATTTTCTGACGATATATTGCAGAGACAGATCTTTTTTAATTTATTTATTATTGTTTATTCAATCGGGCATCGATCCGTGCACATGGGCGAGACTGTCTCGCGTCATCTTTTGGATTCGTCCAGTCGGCCTGCTCGTGTAGTTGCAGCTGAAGTATGCATGTCATGAGACGGAGAGGACGAAACCAGCGGGCAAATTTGGGCTGTGAAACCGCCAGAGGCTTAGGCGGGGATACTGTAACTCGCTGATGTTACGGTAATCTCTTTGGCAGACAAAGCTATGCAGAAACAGAAGGCCTAATGAGCCGGCCACCGTGGGGTGAATTTGGGTGCCGGCGTTACGTGCTGCCGTCGCCCATTTGCATGCCTTTGAAAAGCTGAAAGGGTACGGCCCAGGAAACCAGTAAAAAAAAAGAAAAGAATCAGGGCCCAGGTACAAAGATGGCCCTTTGTGCACATCGGAAGGTGTAAAATGGAAAAGCAAATTCCTTGGCTGCACAACTGAGCCGGCTATTTGAATGAGTTTCCCTTTCTTGTTGTGTCTTAACAATGGCGGTTCAGGATCAGGGTGGGAATACGTGTCGCTCTGCAAACAGTGTTTTTCTGTTCCGTTCAACGCACTGCAGGCGTCGCCATCTCTCGCAATGACACTGAAATGGTTTTAAAAAACCCGTCAAGAATAATCTCATCCCCAAAGTGGAACTGACAGCTTTCAGTCCCAGTCAAAGGCACTTCCTCTCGTCTCTTGTGTGTAAACATCGTGGGCTCTAACCAGCTCCGGGTCACAAGTGCTCGGCCCCCTCGGTGACACATGGCCTGTGCGACATTGTCGCTGTCTGTTGGACCAACAATGCGGAGCAGGAAGTGCAGATGAACCCCGAGGGCACGCAGGGGTCGTGTCTACTTAACCCCCCGTGACCTGTCAGCCAATCAGCTGTCAGGCCTCTGCTAACGGTTGACCAGGGTATGATTTGCAGGGTCACGGGGCTCCGGTTTGACGGGCAGCTCACTTATACGCTGCAGAGACACTCCCGCGTTGACAGACAGTGGCCCTGCTGGTCACAGTCAATAGCCGCAGAGTCAACTTTGTAATATCTCCATTCAGCTTTCATTTCGGGACAATTCCAGCTGACAAGCGACTATAAATATATTCATCTTTGTTTGTTCTCGATTGTGCGTGTGGTTTATTAAAACTGCAAGAAAGGCTCATATGTTTCCCCATACTGAGCGACATTCTCAGGGTCTGGTGTACTTCTAAAAACAAGTGACTCACCTGTTTTGAAAACTCGAGCACATAAAAGAAAAAGAGCATAAAGCAAAGCCCTAATCCCAGTTGACCGGAATATAGTTGAGGCTTGCATTGAACAAAACGGCGCCCTGGTAAAAATGAAACATTGTTGTTCACTGAGTCAGGTTGTTACCTGCATGGGTGTGGTGTTTAGATGGAGAGAGGGAGCCAGAGAAACAGCAGAAGAAGAGAAGCAAAAACACTGCGACATGTAGGAATGCTAGATTGGGGAAGAGAAGGGGGGGGGCAAATGAGGGATTGTGCAATACCTGCACATCTGGTAAATCTATCTCATGTGGTCCATTCTCCCCTCGGTTCACAGCTAACAAGCGTGCTCTGTCTGCAGGCTGCCATTGAGGGAAGGTTATGCAAACATGCAACTTTTATGTACTTGCTGACGTGTGTGTGTGTGTGTGTGTGTGTGTGTTAAAGGTAATTGAGCCATTGGTGATAACAGTACACCACAGTTTTCCTATTGAACTAAACGTGATTTGGCCTCGCACCATCGCCTGAAGGAGGAGGATGTTATTTATTTTATTATTTTTATCTGGCGCTCATCAGGAGGAGATGAGGATTAATGTTTCATTTTTTGGCGTTGACAACACCTTCGGGGGGGGGGGGGGTGTACTGCCCTGGCGCTGGGCTGTCGGAGTGACTCCTTTGTCTGTTCACTTTGCCTGCGGGGGAGAAACACATGGAGGTGTCACTCAAATTCATGGTGAAGATACTTCAGTAAAAATAGTTTGAACATGTTCGCTGCTTTAAAACCGCCCAACAGGCCGACGTTTCGGAGCGTTCGCCGAGGCGCTGCCTGCTCCGAGAGCTCGTTCCTCTTTGTCCCAAGTATGTTGTTTACACTTGGAGCAGCAGAGATGT
Source organism: Melanostigma gelatinosum (assembly GCF_949748355.1). NCBI lineage: Eukaryota > Metazoa > Chordata > Actinopteri > Perciformes > Zoarcidae > Melanostigma > Melanostigma gelatinosum. The sequence continues at coordinate 14,348,041 of NC_136654.1, read as the reverse complement.
GACCCATTCATAAATTTTCTTCCCTGTGTGCGTAAGAGGAAGTGTGTCTCTCCCTCCCCCCTCGCTCTCTCTCTCTCTCCCTCTCTCTCTCGCTCCTCTGCTGCTCTCTCCATTCATAAAAAAAGCCCTACAGTACTACAGACCCCCCCCTCTCTCTCTGACACCCCCTCCTCTCCAAGTGGATACTCCAAACCCCTCCCTCCCTTCCTGTGTCTGTACAAACTAAGTCGAATTAAAAAATCTGGACGACCCCCCCCCCTTTCCCTTTCTCTCTCTCTCTCTCTCTCTCTCTCTCTCTCTCTCTCTCTCTCTCTCTCTCTCTCTCTACCTACACACACACATTGAGTGTTCCAAGATGTGAACTAATCCAGCGATTTCGGAGCTGTGTGGGACGATTGTTTAGTTTTGTGCCTTGCAGTAATTATATAGGAAGTTGTGGCTGTAGAATGCCGTTACAGTGTTTTTCAGAAAGCAAGTTTAGCAAAAAGAAGAGGAGAGGAAAAGAGAGAATAGAAGCTGAACTCCAAAGTCTTCCTCTTCCCTTTGATTTTCATATATATATATATATATATATATATATATATATTAGTATACAATGCAGAAAAATGTAAAGAACAAGGTGGCATCTTCAAAAAACAAAGACCACAGAAAAACAGCAAATCCTCCCAATTGAGACGGTAGAAGCAGGTAATATTTAATAATATGTACAAAAAAGGACTTCAATTATTGCAAAAGTTGCATAAACAAAAAGAGAAAAGAAAGGAGCAAAGAGGGAGATTCCAGTATCCCAGCTCTAACCGACTCCTCGCAGCAGTGCGTCTCTCTGGCTCCGTGTGTTCTGCTTTGTCATGAATTCACAGCCTTCCTCTTGTTTTTGGGTTGTTTTTCTGGGATCAGAACCGGCCCAATCAGGCTCTGATTTCTGAGCATGGGGCGATGGGCGAGTCTCTCTCTCTCTCTCTCTTCCCCCCCCCCCCCCCGAAAGAGAAACATGCAGCTCTGTGTTCCCCGCTTTCCAAAATACAGCTGCTATGCAACAAAGTGCGCTAAAAAACAGCCAGGTCTCTCTCTCTCTCTCTCTCTCTGTCTCTCTCTCTCTCTCTCTCTCTGTCTCTCTCTCTCTCTCTCTGTCTCTCTCTCTGTCTCGCTCTCTGTCTCGCTCTCTGTCTCTCTCTCTCTGTCTGTCTCTGTCTCTCTCTCTCTCTCTCTCTCTCTCTCTGTGTCTCTGTGTCTCTGTCTCTCTGTCTCTCTCTCTCTCTCTCTCTCTCTCTCTCTCTGTCTCTCTGTCTCTGTGTCTCTCTCTCTGTCTCTCTCTCTCTCTCTCTCTCTCTCTGTGTCTCTTTTTAGGGAGACGAGGTGTCTGTGTTTGTTGTGGCGTTCTTTGTTTTGCTTACTAGTAAAATGGTTGATTTCTCTCACGTGAACCGATGATTTATTTTGACAGCCTCTCATCCACTTACTCATGCGCACACATAAACACAGTTGGCCTGGTGAACACACGCACACACACACGCGCACACACACACACGCACACGCACACACACACACACACACAAACTTCAGCCCTGCAGTTTTATGAATGGGTTGGTTGTGAAAGACTGGCACATTGAGTTAAGGGGAGTGAACCTCCATTCATGGCAGTGGTGGGAGGGGGGGGGGGGTTATTCCACCACTAACACCTTTGAGAGGTGCAGGCCTAGTTTTTCAAGATCTAGCCTTTTTTGGGGGAGAATGCAACTTCATGCTTTCACTTTTGTCTTTATCTTTGGTTTTGGTTTTCCGAGAGTTTCTTTCTAATTTGTTTTCCATTAAGGATCCTTAAAAACAAGACTGCTAGTTTACGACATTATTCGGTCATCTTTAGTCGATCCAATCCAATGAAAATGGGTTTGTAAAGGCCAGGCATGTGGAGTAATAGGCGTTTAACAGCTTCCAGTGGGGAAGTAAAAGCTGTACTTCTGCGTGGTGATTCAGAACAGCCCCGTCAAAGCCGGGGGGCCGCAGGGATTTCAGCCAGGCAGCACAACCCGAGTGTCAGCGGCATAGCTTTGTGAATGGACGGCAGTGTGTGTTTTATTCCATGGGAGTGAGGGGAGATGTTTGTGTGTGTCAGTACATCCCTGTGATGCTCGTACGTATTTCTAGGTTGGTCTTGGTGTGTTTTCTCTCCAGCAGGACGGCTCTGCCCTCTGCAGCTGGAACGTTTTCTCTTTCGGAAGCGAGCGCAAACCAAAGAGAGCGACGGATGCCGTGAAAGAGACGGGCGAGGCCGTAAAAACAACAGTAGTTGAACTTGAAGCGGTCGTTAAGAAGAAGATGGTGGTGTGAAGTCCAGTTCGGACATGTGTGTGGCCAATCAAGCAAACACACTTCCCCTTGACTTCTATGAGAGTTTTCATTTTCTCAACGTTTGCTGAAAGTTACTCACTCGTTATTTCCCTTCTCTTTCAGTTCCGCCATGATCACCTAATCTACCGAGATTGACTAGTAATAACATCTAGCGTTGAAACTCGTAGTGTAATAAAGACGGTGTGCATTTTATCAAAACAATGCTAAAGCCATATTCTAGTTTATTTTAAAAAACTCACCTGAGGCCTTTTAAAAACGGCCGTAGTTTGGCCACCAATGTTCTAAGCAGATTTCAATTTTTGGGTCCTATTTCACTTTTCATTCGTGCAACGCCATGAGCAAAGACTGTCTGAGAGTGTGTGTTCTTATCCCCATTTGTCTCTACTGTGACGGGCTTTCCACCTCGTTCTAGTCGGCTTTTACCCTAAATCCTGTTTCTCGCCCCATCAGAGTGTCGTCGCAGTGCCACCACGTTCACAGAACTTGGCAGTTACTTTTAAAGATTGAAGTGTCTTCTTAACCCTAAAAGATGATGGCCAAAACTATGAAAATAAAATCCAGGTTGTAACAAAGCAGAATTATGCTCTTAAGAGCTGTTTTTGCTCTCCTTTCTTGGCCAACAGTCCTCCTCAGAGCTCACAGTTTTCCACTTTCATATGCTTGACAATCCAAAACGCACCCTGCATGTGAGCGGAGGAGGTGGCTGCAGAGGGTGGACCTTGTAGCAAACTGCTGACACAGACCGGTAGGTGTGTAGAGCGAGCTGAGAGCCAGCGTACGGCCGTATATCGACCCCGGAGAGGAGCAAGAGGAGATGGAGGGGGTTGATAGATGACTGGATAAAGATAAAGTGCAGATAAATCAGCATGAAGGCAGATAGGCGAAGGAGAGGGGTAAGAAGGAGAGGGGTAAGAGCGGGTCAAACCTGCCGTCAAGATCCTGATCAAGAAACGGAGAGAGGGTGAAAGGGAGGGTGATGTGTGTGTGGGGGGGCAGGAAGAACTGTGGATGTGGCATTTACGCCGATAATTTCAAGCAAGGTGTCCCGGCCTTTCTGTGTGTGTGTGTGTTATCTCCTTCTGATAAGGCAGATTTCGCCTTGAAACACCTGCTGGAAACACACGTACATGCATTGCTACAAAGGAGAACAAACAAATGAAACACTGCACACACACCCACACACACACACACACACTCTCCTCCCTCACGTCCACGATACCCTGGTGGGCAGCGGGAACTCATTATATCATTTCAGTAACAGTGTGGGGGGTGGATCGATCGCTCCATTAAACATTAAGAGGGGACAGCTATATTGGGGAGTGAGGGATTGAGAGAGAGGAGTCAATATTGTGCCAGATTAATTACATCCACCCCTCGCCTGTGACGGGATGACCCTCTCGCTGCACATGTCCCGGGACAGGGATGTATTGTATCGGCTCCACTAAATAGCAATGGAGCGGTGAGATTTACGACTGGTCAATGGCCATTTATAAAAAGCCAACGAGGCACAATTGAAAGGGAAGTGGACAACAGGGAAAACGTGAGATGTCAGAACATTTACCGCTTCAAATCGAGATCCCTTGATGCTATAAGACCATGGAAATATTACGTTTATTATTATATATTTTCTTTTTACAATATCAGGGTTGTGTAAATACACTGTGAACTCTCATTTGTGCTTGGAAATCTCAATCACATCCTGGCTGAGGTTGAATCCTCATCTGCTTCGGAAAGCACACCTTAATCATCTCCGGCACTCCTAACGGGGGTAAATTAGTATTCTTTGTCCATGGCTGACATCCCACACCAGTGCCGACTGATATCCCGTTCATTGAGAAGACACAGAGCTCAAAGTGCAGGGGTTCTCCTGAGAAAGAAAATAAAAGCTGAGAGCACTTGTTAAAACAAGAACATCCCCATCACTTCAGATAAATACTGCAATCGATTTCCAGTTGAAAAAAAAGGGAAGTGAAACCTTGACGTTTGCAGAAAAATGTACTGTGCCACTGGTTTTCCCACAATGGGTGTCATGCAGCTCTACATCCTGTTAACCAACACAATGATGCATCACAAAACATTCAATAATGTGTGTGTGTGTGTGGGATTTAAAAATATATTTATTTTTAAATCCCATTTGTGAGAAGTGCCACGGTGCTGTCTCGGCCAATCATCTGTGTCGCTGATTGTACTTTCCAACAATCTCGTTAGGCTTGTTTGGCAGGTATCTGACAACCGTTCTTTAAATATTCAAGGAGCCTGAACCATTATCAGATGGGAGAGGACGACCTGTAAATCAGATAGAGCGGACACTAATGGATGCAACACTCCTGGGCTCCCTGAGCAGACCGATACTGAAGCCACTCTTGGGCCTGTTGTCTCTTATAGAGATGAGGATGAGTTTGTCAGTGCTGGCCAGGCTGCTTCTCTCGCTCTCTCTCGCTCTCGCTCTTTATCTGTGTCTTCCTGATTGTGCAGTGACCTGAGCGAACACACACATGTCCAGCACATGTTTCCATGCATCAGTGGAATGACTGGATACACTCTGCAGTCCAAACGGTCTGGATCATATTGTATCGCCTCGCTTCCCTTCCCTCTCTCTCTCTCGCTCTGAATTTTTCCACTGAACTATAACCCACAAAGCCAAAACACATGAATACATATTTCATCAAAATAGAGCAAACACCTGAATCTTCCCTTAGTTATACAATATATGAGCTGTGCTTTGGTACTGAGGTGTCAATGCATTATCATATTCGTTTCTTCACTTGGGTTGAATGAAGTTTAGCTTTGATTTTGAATGGAGATACATTTCAAATGTTGCCCAGTAGACAATGTTATCCTTGACACCACTTTAGACATAATGAAAGGACATGGGTCATATAGTGGCAGGTGGGGTAAAGCCCCACCTACTGGCAATATAAGAAACGTGTGGTTTTAGAAATGTATATTATTCTGGATTAATGTATGAAATGAAAATCACAGGTTGCTGCTGTTAATTATCATTCTTCCACAATTTAAGGTCAGTAGCTGAATATGTGTGGGGAAAACCCCAATGCGCCTTTGCCAATGACAGCGGATGGTGCAAACTGGATGCCAATTTGGCTGATTATGTGGTGCCCAGCTGCGATTTGATTGGCTATTAGCCACGTACTGTTGTCGTCACTCGCTAGTTTGCAGAAGTCCCTAAAAAAGATGGCAGCAGTGTTCACCGTGAACCAGTGGAGTATCTTCTACTGTACACAATTAAAAGTCTGTTTAACTTGAGAGTGTGTTTTTACTTGGAGGGGATGGCACCTGGTCAAAATCTGATTTTTGGGATCTCCAGCATCTTCTTAAGAGGATTACCAAACATGAAAGTAGCAGGACATCACGGTAGAATTGGGATTTTTTGGCAGAGCAAACATAATTGACAACGCATACGGCCGCAGCAGAAGTTAACGTCTTAATTGAGAACCGGTATGTGTGCTCAATTGGATTATCACCTGTGTGGGAAATGGCGCATTTATGTCAAATTATGTAATATTCTGGAATTCATGTGACTTTGTGTCGTGAAGTTAACGTTACTTTTGAATCGCACATCTAATGCTGAATGTATTCAATCTTATTTGTATTCATTATATTGATCTCTTTGTAACGTATGTCACTGATTTTGGGGTAAAATAATCAGCCTAAAATAGCATGAAATAATATATTTCTGGGTTTGTCAGGCTAAAAACTTAACCTAACTTTAAAAAAAAAATCCTTCTTCTTGTGAAGTTGTCATTGGTCATGCACTGTGTGCTTTTACTTTCCATCCAAACGTTTAGTGCCCATAAAAACAAAGCTAGAAACTTAGAAATTACACCCAAACTTGGCCTGAGAAAGTAAAACACTCTAAAATTACAATGAAAGTACATCTAACTTATAATGCATGTTTTGACTGTCAAATTCTTGTAAATGACACCGTTGCTTCTCCCTATTACGCCTCCCTCTCACCACAATGGAGCCATGTACGCAGCTATGCAACTAATGTTGCAAGCCACGTGTGAATCAATAGCTTCCTCTTTAACCTTTTTAAAACCATTGTGGCATAATTGGCATCCTTGGTTTTTATTGATCCGCCGCCACATAAGGGATCAATTGGCACGAGTAGTGGAACCAGGTGTAGCCTGTCGCACTCTTCCAGCTTGCTTTTATGTGTGCGTACTGAGCGTGTTTGGGTTATCAGCATTTAAGAAACTGAATTCTTGACATCAATAGAATTATTGATGTATGTAACAATTATTAATGATTATTAATATAAACGGGGCACCACCCTGCGAACAGGGACCAATAACCAAACGATAAAACTAAGTCTCATAATTAGTAGTCACTCATAATGTCAATAGTCTGCGTATGACTATACATTCAGTGACAGTGAAGGTTTTTAAGTTCGAGCACCGGCTACTACATACAGTCTTATCAAATACATATGCACAAGTAATCACAGACGACTGCTCCTGAAAGTATAACAGAGTTTATTGAATCAAAATAATAAATGATCAAATCAATTAATATTGCAACCAACAAACATTATCATACAATTTTATATGCCTAAACTAAAGAATGAATAAAATGGATGAGGGTGTATGTCTGTGTGTGTATGTGTATGTGTGTGTGTGTGGGTCTGTGGGTGAACAGGAAGGAGTCTTACAGCTACGCTAAAGACTACAAAGATGGCGGCGTCGAGTGACGCTGGCCAAAGGGGAGGGGCCTTAAGAACTACAGCTAGAAACTACAAAGATGGCGGAGTCGAGGGACCCGGACAAAATGGCAGAATGGGGCTGCTGTGCGTAATTCACGTTTACCTGGGCAGCACGTGATGTGAGGCGCTCGTTTGAACGAGGTTCCCCAGGGGTAGAATTCGGAGCTGTGTGTGTGTGTGTTTCGTGAAAGGAGGAAAGAGAAAAAAGGTGGGGGCTCATGAATCAGACTTCTGCGCGCGGTGCGCGTTGTAGTGAGCCTGAGTTGGCTGGCTCTATCACGCATAAATATACCGCTGTCGTCTTGAGAACTGCCGGTAACTTATGCCGTGATAAACCACGCACCTCAGCTCACTCACCGAGTCGAGTTAATGAAAAGAGAACTTCCACACGGAGTGGAAGACAATGAATGAAATTAATCCCAAAGAAACAGTCATAGTTGATACACGAATACAGCGGAGCTTCTCTGCTCCGTAATGATTGCGTAATACCTCAATATCACGCGACAGTCTTAAACACACGAAAACACGGGAATATCAACATATACATGAATGGCCTGAATTAAACTTAAGTTAATTTAAGCTAAGCTATGCCCAAATGCCAAGAATCTTACTTGTAGATGCTTCGTTGCAACGTGGAAGTGTTTGTGGCAAAGCTGTCCGTTTTCCTCGTCGGGAAGGGGGACAGGGGGGAGCTTGCGGGTCGGCGCGGCTTTGCTCTGGAGCAAACGCAGACGTGATCTGTCCTCGCGGCAGGGAGGGTGATCTAACTTCGGCTGACGGCGTGGTACGTGCGTCTTACCGGGAATCGTCGGTGAAGGAGGGAGGCGTTGTCGTCTTTCCTTCGCCGGAATGTGTGCACCAAAAGAAAAAGGGGCAAAAAGCGCTGAACTGATCGCTGAAGCAGATTCGTTATCGCGGGCTGTTTCATCCAGCGAAACGGCTTGTCAGGGTTTGAGTAGGGTTGAAGGGCCGTTGCTTCCTCGTGGCCTCCGTCGTGCTGGAGGGGGGGGAGGAGAGGCCGATGTGTCTTCATGCGTCCAGGACGAAGGTCCGGGCGAAGAGAGCGGTTGTGTGCCTCCTAACTCAACCGAGGTCGAAGGGGGAAAGCTGGTTCTCTGTGGCCTGGACGGGGGGGGTCCGGGCGAAGAGAGCGTTTGCGTGCTCCCTAACTCAACCGAGGTCGAAGGGGAAAAGCTGGTTCTTCTGTGGCCTGGACGGGGGTGTCCGAGCGAAGAGCCTTGTGTGCCTCCTGTTACCCCGGAGGGAGAGTTGGAAAAGCTATGATTCTCTGTGGCCTGGACAGGGGGGGGGGTCCGGGCGAAGAGAGCGGTTGTGTGCCTCCTAACTCAACCGAGGTCGAAGGGGGAAAAGCTTTGAGGTGGGGGCAGCAGAGAGTTTTATAGAACATCGGCTGAACCACAGGGGTCCTCGGGTCTCTTGGCTCTCGGCCAATGAGATTGCCGCGGTTACCATGGTTATTTGGGGGGGGGGGGGAATTCACACCTGAGTGTGAAATCCCTTTGCTCTTATCAACTACAAATCAGGATGAGACCTTTGCTTGAAAAAGTTAAGGCCTGATTTTCTTTGTCCACAGCACATGTTTAAGCCATTTATCAGACCCCAACATCCCCCCTTTGTTCTGAAGAGCGAGATGTTGGCTTCGGTCTTTAGAGCAAACCAAGGGCTGGCATGTGCATCCATGTGGTGGGGAAACCTGAAGAGGTGAGACAGTCCAAGTGTTCCTGAGACCAAAAGCAGTGGTTAAAACAGGCAGTGTTCATTGTTCATAGAGTTCAAGGTTCATAGTGGTCAAGTTCATGGTGTTCAAGTTCAGAGTTCATTGGCATCTGGGCAGATGACTAAGGTGGCATCTGGGCAGATGACTTTAACTACTTCTACCTACATCTACTATCATACACAATTCAAATCATAGGTGAGCAAAACATTATTCCCAAATAATTCAATCGCTATTATGATGTTGTGATAATCTAGCATTGTGGCACAGTGTCAAAGAAAGTAACAACCCAAATAGACAAAACAAAACACAAAAGAGAGAGAAGGAAAGAATAGAAAGACAAGAAGCAGGTGCGGGGCAAACAGTGGTTACTGGTTCCACTCCTAGACAGGACTGGAGTCCGTCGGTGGAGCAGTCGTAGGTTGGCTACGTGGTGTTATGAATAGGAGGGAATCCAGTTAGTCTGTCGCTTCTGGATCTATTGGTACATGATATGTGCGTCTATCTCTCTCTGATCGGTAGATTTAGAGCGAGTCCTGTGTCTAAGTGTTAGAATCTATCGATATTGGAGTTGCGTTGCCACGACTATAGGCCAGAGGTACCTGTGAGGGTTGCATAACAGTAGTGGTAGCAGATTTCCAGATTTCTTAGCACGGCTAGTGTGACTAGCTAGGCTGGTCTCTCGCTGCTCCAGCTGTTGACAGCTGAGCCTTCTCGGATGAGGTCCTGGGTTAAATCTGACTGCTACGGCAGAGGTTATGTCTTCTCTGGTTACTTCTGGTAGAGTCTATAAAGCATGCAAAGGGTTCTCTATGAGAGTGGAGCATCAGTTTACAGTCACAATGGTTTGTCAGGTCATGCAACTGTTCTGGTTGAAGTTGGATGTGTTAGCGGTTAGTGCATGTCTACAGGGTGAGTTGAAGCATGCAGTTAAACGTTAGTAGTCAATAGTAAGCTGCCATTCTGCCGGTTGGTTTCGGCACTGGCGAGCTTAGAGTGTACTTCCTGTGAAGTACATCTCTCTAAGTTTCTGTTGTCAGAGATCCCACCCCCCTCGCGCTGTTCAAGTGGCGAGGGCGGATATCCCACGTTACCGTCAGCACTCAGGGAAACGTCGCGAACAGTTTCACTCTGGAGTGTGTCATGGCGGGCTGGTGATATCTCCCTCCCCCCACCCTCCTAATTAGAGATGGAGACAGGTCCGGCGCACAGGTCAAGTTCAGTTACCTACGGCACTGGCGACTTGACAGGCCCGGGTGATGACTCGGCTGAAAGAAGGCGGTGGCTTCGTTGAACAAGCTGGAGGTGGCTCATGCTGAGAGAGCAGGAGAAGAAGGCTTAGTTGACGAAAGATTTTACGAGCTAGGGTGCTCGAAGGGCCTCTAAGGTTGTGGCACCCTAGAGGTGTATGCGAAAAGGTGGGGGAACACATGAGGCTCGTTTCTGACCCGGAGTCGGGTAGAGCAAGAGTGTTATGACCCCCCAGTAAGACTGAAGAATATGTATAGATATATACATAACGGGCATTGCCTTTGCGAACAAGGTCGCCCAAGAAGGTTGAAGAACGAGGTGCGAAAATGGGAGTGGTCGTTTCCGGAAGTGTGCTGCGTTCTCTTCCCCCCCCCTACCACGTCGACTTGGCAGCAGGGGGAAAGGTCACTTGGCTGAGTCAGGTGGGCTGCGAGTCAGCGTTACCTGATGGGTTGCCCTTGAGGGCGTCTTTCACCCCCCTGGTTCCGTTGGTCTTTCGACCGCCAGGGTCGTCTGTTCCTCGGGGGTGACCAGGGCTCGCTAGGCCAAGTCCTCTCGTCGTCTTCCGACGCTAGGTCGGAGTCGCTCGACTGTTGGATGCCTAAGACTATGGCGGTGTCTTCGTACCGATTTGTCGGCCGTCCGCATGTCTTCCATGCAAGTTGCGCGTACTTCCTAATCTCTGGCATGGTGAGGTTACTCGTTCTGCAGTGCATAGTAACATCGTATCTCACGTTGTCGTGGAGATTGTGCAAGAAAAGCGACTTGAAGGCATGGTCTTCTAGACCTGGGGCGTTACGTCCTTGGAAGTACGCAGATCTCAAGCACCTGAAGTAGTCTCTCGGAGACTCTAGCCTTTCCTGGGAAATGGCAAAGGCGCAGAGGGTGGCAGAAGCTGGGTTGGTGTACAGGGAGTACTCCTCCCTAAGGGCGTGACAAAGGGATGAATAGCAGTCGCGGATGCTCGGCTGGAGCGTTTCAATGAAAGCGTGGACGCTTCGCGCAGTGGTTTTCCACACTAGCTTTAGCTTTTCGCGCGATGAGGGGCGCGATAGGTCGAGGAGGCAGTGATCGATCTCCCTAAGGTAGTCATCGATGCTTGAGTCGTGATTATCGGGATTGAAGCGCTCTACGTCTTTTGCCAGAGACTCAATCTGTCGAGTACGCAGGCCTCCAAGGTTGATGGGGCCTGGGCCGTCCGAGTCGTCTGAGTCTCCATACTCGCGATGGTGGTAACGACTATCATCCTCCCTCCCTGAGGGGGATGGGGTCAGTTCTTGTCGCGCGCGTGAACTGCGTGGAGGATTGCGTTCGCCTGAGGTGGGTTTGAAGCCACCTGGGCCGACTAGGACCTGGTGTTGGTCCTCTCTACTCCTGGTTGGGGAACGCGTTTTCAAGAAATGCAAGGTGGTTCGGGTCTCGGGGAATGAGGGAGCCGAGACCAAGAAATGACTGGGCTGAAAGGCTCGGTAGGGGGTAGCAGTACCTACCGGGGTTGCTGGAACACCTTGAAGCGCTTTCAGTTTGTCACCACTCTCTGATGCTTTAGAGAGTTCTAGGTTGACCTCTCTGAGGTCACTGCGCAGGCTACTATTTTCTGACTGTAGGGCTCTACAGTCGCGTGACAACTCCTGAACCTCTGTTCGGAGTGTCCAGATCTCGCGTTGCTGCTCGTCGCTCTGTGCCCGGGTTCGGGCAGCTTGCAGCTGCATTTTCTGATGATAGATGAGCAGTATTTCGCCAATTACGTTCTGAATCAGGCGCTCTCTGTTACCTGCTGGGTTATTTACATAAGCCACCAGCTGCTCTAATTGCTCGTCGCATAGGACAGCAGTGTATTTTGCAAAGTACTCTCTTTCCTTTGCTGTGAGTCCGAGGACATCAGCCACCACATCTCGTAATGCGGTGTCTTCTGGAGCTACAGCTCCAGGAATGGGGGATTTCTCATCGCTCATTCTCTCTAATGAGCACGACTCCCAGTAGTTGTTAATTCCCTAGTGTTAGAACGGAAACTGTTAGTGTTTACGGTTCTCAGTGAAATGTCTAGTTCTGTAACTTAGGATTTCTACTGTTAGATGTTAATTACTGTTAGTGTTACGGTTCATGCAGGCGCACAGTGAAATGTCTAGCTCTGTGACTTACGTTTCTACTGTTGCTGCTCTGAGGTATCACTACTGCTTTGCAGCCAGAGGTGCGAAAATGCTAATGTGGTTTAGCACTTTGGGCCTGTGACAGCTGTGTGTAACTTCTTTGGAGGGATTTAAGAAACAAGCAAGGTATTACAAATAAACGATCAAATCTACTACACAGCTGGCTGTTAGTTTTAAGAAATGAAACAACTAATTAAACCTGGAAACGAAATAAAATTTCGAGAAGGGAATTAAAGATTAAGATTAAAAATCTGGATTTAAAATCAAAAATTTAATTACAATAAGACAAGATTTTGAAGATCAAAGCCTACCTATTTTGGGAAATAAGTTCCAGGAATTTGGATCATTCAAAAGAAGAAAAAAAATAATTTTTCGGAAAAAATATTTTTTTGGAAAATTAATTATTCAAAAATAATTAAGGATTAATGTGCATATATACTGTAACAAAACTGGAATAACGTACCCTCACACGGGGCACCATTATGTAGGGATCTAAAGGAGCGTGTTTGGGTTATCAGCATTTAAGAAACTGAATTCTTGACATCAATAGAATTATTGATGTATGTAACAATTATTAATGATTATTAATATAAACGGGGCACCACCCTGCGAACAGGGACCAATAACCAAACGATAAAACTAAGTCTCATAATTAGTAGTCACTCATAATGTCAATAGTCTGCGTATGACTATACATTCAGTGACAGTGAAGGTTTTTAAGTTCGAGCACCGGCTACTACATACAGTCTTATCAAATACATATGCACAAGTAATCACAGACGACTGCTCCTGAAAGTATAACAGAGTTTATTGAATCAAAATAATAAATGATCAAATCAATTAATATTGCAACCAACAAACATTATCATACAATTTTATATGCCTAAACTAAAGAATGAATAAAATGGATGAGGGTGTATGTCTGTGTGTGTATGTGTATGTGTGTGTGTGTGGGTCTGTGGGTGAACAGGAAGGAGTCTTACAGCTACGCTAAAGACTACAAAGATGGCGGCGTCGAGTGACGCTGGCCAAAGGGGAGGGGCCTTAAGAACTACAGCTAGAAACTACAAAGATGGCGGAGTCGAGGGACCCGGACAAAATGGCAGAATGGGGCTGCTGTGCGTAATTCACGTTTACCTGGGCAGCACGTGATGTGAGGCGCTCGTTTGAACGAGGTTCCCCAGGGGTAGAATTCGGAGCTGTGTGTGTGTGTGTTTCGTGAAAGGAGGAAAGAGAAAAAAGGTGGGGGCTCATGAATCAGACTTCTGCGCGCGGTGCGCGTTGTAGTGAGCCTGAGTTGGCTGGCTCTATCACGCATAAATATACCGCTGTCGTCTTGAGAACTGCCGGTAACTTATGCCGTGATAAACCACGCACCTCAGCTCACTCACCGAGTCGAGTTAATGAAAAGAGAACTTCCACACGGAGTGGAAGACAATGAATGAAATTAATCCCAAAGAAACAGTCATAGTTGATACACGAATACAGCGGAGCTTCTCTGCTCCGTAATGATTGCGTAATACCTCAATATCACGCGACAGTCTTAAACACACGAAAACACGGGAATATCAACATATACATGAATGGCCTGAATTAAACTTAAGTTAATTTAAGCTAAGCTATGCCCAAATGCCAAGAATCTTACTTGTAGATGCTTCGTTGCAACGTGGAAGTGTTTGTGGCAAAGCTGTCCGTTTTCCTCGTCGGGAAGGGGGACAGGGGGGAGCTTGCGGGTCGGCGCGGCTTTGCTCTGGAGCAAACGCAGACGTGATCTGTCCTCGCGGCAGGGAGGGTGATCTAACTTCGGCTGACGGCGTGGTACGTGCGTCTTACCGGGAATCGTCGGTGAAGGAGGGAGGCGTTGTCGTCTTTCCTTCGCCGGAATGTGTGCACCAAAAGAAAAAGGGGCAAAAAGCGCTGAACTGATCGCTGAAGCAGATTCGTTATCGCGGGCTGTTTCATCCAGCGAAACGGCTTGTCAGGGTTTGAGTAGGGTTGAAGGGCCGTTGCTTCCTCGTGGCCTCCGTCGTGCTGGAGGGGGGGGAGGAGAGGCCGATGTGTCTTCATGCGTCCAGGACGAAGGTCCGGGCGAAGAGAGCGGTTGTGTGCCTCCTAACTCAACCGAGGTCGAAGGGGGAAAGCTGGTTCTCTGTGGCCTGGACGGGGGGGGTCCGGGCGAAGAGAGCGTTTGCGTGCTCCCTAACTCAACCGAGGTCGAAGGGGAAAAGCTGGTTCTTCTGTGGCCTGGACGGGGGTGTCCGAGCGAAGAGCCTTGTGTGCCTCCTGTTACCCCGGAGGGAGAGTTGGAAAAGCTATGATTCTCTGTGGCCTGGACAGGGGGGGGGGTCCGGGCGAAGAGAGCGGTTGTGTGCCTCCTAACTCAACCGAGGTCGAAGGGGGAAAAGCTTTGAGGTGGGGGCAGCAGAGAGTTTTATAGAACATCGGCTGAACCACAGGGGTCCTCGGGTCTCTTGGCTCTCGGCCAATGAGATTGCCGCGGTTACCATGGTTATTTGGGGGGGGGGGGGAATTCACACCTGAGTGTGAAATCCCTTTGCTCTTATCAACTACAAATCAGGATGAGACCTTTGCTTGAAAAAGTTAAGGCCTGATTTTCTTTGTCCACAGCACATGTTTAAGCCATTTATCAGACCCCAACAGTACTGAGGCCTTGAGCCGCTTGCACTGCACATGTACGATGCATATAATGTGAGAGACGAACCAGACCTCCAGATAGCCCTGAGATGGTTCCTGTAAGAGTACAACTTGACTTGTATTTGTGTGATTTGGACCCATTAAGTGAGTATTTACGTTACGCTCGCGTGTCTCTCGGTTTAGCGGGATCCAGTCACCATGTTTGACACTGGGGCTGATGTCCAATGAGTTATTGTGAGCGAGGCTGTCATGTGCTGCAGACTTCCAGAGGCTTAAGACTTGGCCATGTCGCACATAAACATCCAATGTAAGACTCTCCAGATCCACTGCTGTCTTCAGATTGGATTTCCCTACACAAGTGCCTTCAATGGTAGGAAATACTCTCAGATGGGGGAGTTCATAGTGAGGTCTCGTCAAAACGCTTGAAACGGCTCATTCACAAGTGATTTTAAAGTGTTTTCGTTGCTACGCTTGAGTCTAATCCCTTGATTTTGTCTCTTTCAATATCAATCTAGCTTCTTACGAAAAAGCATCAACATTTTTCATTCTGATAGTATATTCATCACATTTGTAATATTGTAATCTTAATTTCCACCATTATTCGTGTGCAAACCAAATCTTTCTGCACAAGTTGTTATAGTTCATCCCTTTGTCTGCACTATTTGTGTTTTTTAGGAATCCAATAGTGTTTCCTGACATGATAACACTGCCTCCGTATGGCTCAGCTGAGGGGCCCATTATGTAGAGGAGTGTGTGTGTGGGGGGGGGGGGGGGGGGGCATCCCTGCTCCTGCAATTTGTTTGTGGTGGGTGTCTGTCTGAATGGGACCCCCCCCTATGTAATGATCCCTCTACTTCCTAAAGCACTCAACCATGACCATCACCTTTCACCCTGCATCCTCCCCCTAAGAACCAACATTTACATATGTAAAAAAGTCCATCTCCACCCTGCCTTGAGCTGGGGGTCATCTCTATACCTAGCACTCAAAATAGGGAGTGAAAGGGAGACGGCAAAGGACACCACAAAATAAGGAAGGAGGAGATAAGAGAACGAAGTTTGGCGTGAGGAAGAGGCCTTTGACCTTATCAGTTTGGGAGGTGCTGGGAATCTGCCACGCTCCTCCCAATGCAGCAGGAGAAAGTGCATGTCCAGCCGCACGCATGAACACACTCCTAGTCGTCACTGTACACCCTTCTGTGTTATCTCAAAAATTGTCTGTTTTTAAAAGGCATCGGCTATTGTGTACAGTATCTGTCTTTTCACTTCCAAACAGCTTCCAGGTTCTTCACACTCTGTTCTTAAGTTCATGAACTGAACCCATCACACACACACACACACATGTAGAAAAGAAACTATGAAATATGACAACCACTGTGAAAGGGTGGTGTAACATTGAACAAAGCCGTTGGAGAAGGTCTTATTGCCCCAAATAACAGCAGGAAGAGACGGGAGCCTGAAGAACATAACTCTCCCTGGATCCGTTTACAAGACTGCCACCAGCGTATAAACTTCATCATTTGGGAAAGTTAGATGAACTGCGATATGCCAGAGAGTTTGTAAAAGTTGGTGGAGACCAGGTTTTTTTTAAATTGTATTTATTTAAGGACTATTCGTGGAACTGGATGTCAGAATCTTTCTCAAATGTGTTTTTTAGCTTCGCCATTCAATTACTATTGGATGGATTGCCATGAAATTTGGTTCAGTCATTCGTGTCCATGGAAGCATACTGATGACACAAAACAAATTCTGATCGCTATTCTGTCTGCAAGTCGGCCTTTTTAGAAGCGCACAAGCCCAAAGCACAAATTTGTAAGAGCAGAATTAAGATCATTGCAGAGGATCAATTTAAATAACTTTTGTGATCCCCTGACTTTGGTTTATGACCCAATACTTGCAATGAGCATTTCCATTAGCATCAGCTGTGTTAATTAAGGTGAACGTGGTAAACATTACAGCTGCTAAACATCAGCATGTTATGCTGCGTTCACACCGGTCGCGTTGATTTTTTGACGCACTGCAAAATCGCGTCCAACGCGCCGCCGGTCGTGTTCACACCAAACGCTGCAAAATCTCGTAGCGCCGGAGAGGGGGCGTGGTTTATCGTCCTGGAAGCCGTTCACCTGGCCGCCATTTCTTTCCGCTGTCAACCGTGAAAGGAATAAGGACAATTGCTGCTTTGTACGTGTTGTGGAAGTCCCTCAAACATCGGAATGCCAAACGCCGTCATGTCTGGTTCATAATATTGTTCAGAGGAGCTCCGTGGATTGTATCGAGCTGTATTCACTGTCTAGCAAGCCACCGGTCGCTGTTTACTACAGCTGTAGGAACACAAAATAAACTGATTTGGCTGTGATTGGAGCTCTGATGGATCGGTGCTAGGCTATGCTAACATCGTAGCAGCTCCACCAGCACTCAATAACGTCACGTAGACGTAAATACGGCAGCGTCTGTTCATTGTTTGTACCGTATGGTTTACACACACACACTCATGTATACACACAGTTTGGTCCGGTCTCTGTTGATATGAGGTATCGTAGAGCTCTGGGTGAACACAGACGGCTACAGGATTTATTTCCTGATTCAACAACGGCAGGAAGTCAGTGATGACAGGGGGAGCAACTCAACGCTGATAGGCTATCGCGCCACAGCGTCACGCGATTAATTCTCAGAAATTGAAAAATTTCAACTCGCGCGTTGCCGATTTTGCGGCGTCCAACGCGTCCACCGCGTCCACCGCACTGCAATAACGCGTCCAACGCGCCGCGCCATCGCAAAATCGCGGCGCGCCAGTCTCATCGCGTCTGTGCATAGACTTTGTATGTAATCTCGACGCGCGTCAAAAAATCAACGCGACCGGTGTGAACGCAGCATTCGTATTGTCATTGTGAGCATGTTGGAAATGCAGAAGTAAAGCCTCAACGAGCCGCCAGCATGTCTGTGGACTCCCAAGTATTGTTCAAATATGTTTTTAATTAAAATCATGAGGTAATTGGGAATCTAAATAGCTAAATATATGTTGCGTTTTTTTTTAATTTTGTCTTTAGTTCCCACTAATTCCTACACCTGAATCGGAACATCAACCACCTCTGTCTGATTGGAAACGCAGGCGATGCAACAGACAGCAATCACAATCACACAAACACAAAACGCTGCCCGAAGCTCATTTACCAGATTAATTAATATTCCACAAAGGTCACACACAAATAGCTCAAACACACACACACACACACACACACACACACACACACACACACACACACACACACAGCTGACGCCGTTCCCAGGCAGGACTGTTTGAAATGGAACATCCTCATGAACCGAGAACCACATCAAGGGAAATATTCCTGCCAATCGCATTAGTGGCTCCACTTGGCTGCACCGTGAGTGTACGCTCTCTGAGGATTGTTTGCAGTTCATGACCATGGCAGAGAAAGGGGGGGAATGTCAATAGACAGACACACTAGTATTATTAGAGCGGCAGTCATGTGCCACCCTCCGTGTACTAGCAGACGAGCTGTCGGAGACTTGAAGGAGGCTGGATTCCCATCGCGTCTGTCTGGGAAATCTGGGTAAATGCTCTCTAATCCCGTTGATCCTCCACTAAAGCCAACACTTCCGCACCTGCCTGCCTGCCATGGGAGAGTGAGTACAGACCACAAAGAGGAAGGTCATGATGATGAGCTCTCAGCGCCGTTTTGATCGTTCGACTCGGTTTATCATTTTATGCGTGATCAACGAGAATGAAACGGTGAAATAAACACCTGGATAGCAACAGGAAGGCAGAAATACGAGGAGAATCCTTAAATGTGAAAACCTTTTTTTATGTCTGTGTTCATGAATGATAACTCATCTAAGCTGTTTGATCGTCCCGTAGTCAACTCTACTCACTCATTTCAAACACCAATTCAAATGCAAAAGAAGTAGTAAAATGAAACTAGGGCTGCAGTAAACTCTTTTCTAGTTTTGTTAGTTTTACTTTTTACTAACCACTTAAATTAATTATTACGACTGACTGACTGCTGAAAAATGGCCATCAACATTTCCCAGAACCCTTAGGGACACCTTGTGTATATAATTAAACAACACATCTTTGTATTGAGAAGCAGGAATCGTGTGACTGCATTTGTACCTTTTTTAATGAATCGTTTGAACCATGAACACATTGTCATGATTTAAACTTTTTGTTGATCGATGAATCAAGTCAGCACTAAATAAAACCGTTTGAATCTTTGCTTTTTAGTCTAGTTTTTAACAACTAATTCCACCCAACGTTCAATCAATTCTGAGAGTTGAGGGAAGTTCCTGAGAGTGACTGCACATCCTCGAGGCAGTTTATGTTTTATGTCCCTATAATCTCTTCTCACCTTTTGGTTACTCTGTTTGTCCTTTTTGTTTTTTGTTTTTCACTTTCCATCTCTCGCCCTAGTGAAGCAGTCATCTCTGGCTTCAGAGCCAGACGGGTTTTTTTCTCCACCTCTTTTTGTGAATGGACGTCGGTATGTAATTACCTGGGCTGAGCTTTCAGTGTGGGCTGCTCCGTCAGTTCCACACCCACTGCACACACAGATAGACATTTAAACGCGCACACACACACACGGACGCATTCACAAGCACACACACCGACTCAGACTCGCCGAGATTTCTAACACACACACATACACACTCGCGCACGCACTTAAATACAGGCCTCCCCAGCTGGAAGTGCACAGCTGCTGCTGTTTACCCTGTCGGGACCAGAAAAACATCCTGTCCCGTTCTCCGGGTGAAAACCTCCCCTCACATAATAAACACAAGCCCTCGGCACAGTTTGAAGCTCCACTTTGGGTGGTTTTCGTGGCCATCAAGGCAAAGGTCCCCTCCAGCAGCTCAGCTTGATAGACAGTTCGGTGTGCCAGAGATTGAATGGATGCCTTTTGGGGAAACATGAATTGGCAGAAATGTTTCCTAATATTTTGGACTTTCAGGGTATACGTGGCATTATCAGGTTATCCTTGTTGCCGTCTTAACTCGACGGCAAAAAAGTAAAGCTCACAAGGGATGGCTAACATCTGGATACCGATAGGAAAGAATGCAGGGATTTAGATCGGTGTATATGCTGCTCTAACAGAGGTGTGACATTTGCTTTCATCAGTCCACAGACGTCTCTCTGGCCCGTGGACTTGTTTAGCTTTAAGCTCGACTTTGACTGAGGAAGTTTTGGCTGCTGTTGTGTCTGGAAGAGTGAAGAAAAGTGGGCGAGGACACGTTGGGTTTCCAAATGACTGCTGGAATGCAGTCGTGTGTGAGCGTGTGCTTTTCCTCGTGTGTGCCTGTCCTCCTCCTCAGTGCGTGTGTGTGTTTATACGTGTCTGTCTGCTGCCCTGTTTTTTGCAGCTGACAGTCACTTAAGCATTTTGGCGGCACGTAAAAGAGAGTCCCGTGCAGACAGAAGTATTTGCATTTGAGCTTAACGACAATAGTATCTGGGCAGGGCTGAATGAGAAAAGAATATACAAAGCCTGATATGTGTGTGTGTGTGTGTGCCAACCTTTATGTCTGCTTTCTGTTTACTGTCTTTTGTAGCGGTGGCATTTCACAGCCCTCCAGTCACTATCAAGAAGGAACCGCAGAGCCCGGGCTCCGACCCCAGCCAGTCCTGTAGCCACAAGCAGAGCTTCAGCTACCCCAGTGGAGAGCAGTGCCTTTATGCCAGGTACTCCAGGTGTTCCTAATAAAGTACATGTTTGTAGTATTTTGCCCTTAAACGTTTGAAGTGTTTGAAAGGGCCAGTGTGCCCAAAAACATATTTTAGAGTGATATCTCT
Organism: Melanostigma gelatinosum; assembly: GCF_949748355.1. Classification (NCBI taxonomy): domain Eukaryota; kingdom Metazoa; phylum Chordata; class Actinopteri; order Perciformes; family Zoarcidae; genus Melanostigma; species Melanostigma gelatinosum. The sequence goes on along the minus strand of NC_136654.1, from coordinate 14,327,375 downwards.
GAAACAATACGGGGAATCATACTTTGCAGTATTTTCTGTTTGTCATTCTCCCAGTTTTGCCTTCTAGATAAGCTTAAAGAAGATGTTTCTCATTTCCTCCTCTTAGTCTCGACCAGACTTCCTTTGTGCTTCTTTAGCTCTTATTTAGAACATTATTTGGGCACTAAAACAAAGGCTGATTTATTGTCTCTCTGCATATTTACTGACATCCTTTTGTTACCAAGCGCAGAACAAATGAAACAATAACTACTTTATTTTGCCATTCTCAATAACGACAGTTATGACCCTCCCTAGCATGACCCTGCTGGTACATGTGCCGTTATGCGTGTACTCATGAGTGTGTTGGTGTATTTTAGTGCCTATGAGCAGAAGAGGGTTGCAGGAGGAGCCAAGAGCTCCTGCCCAGGGACCCCCATGTCTCCTATGCAGCAGCATTACTCCCCAAAACCTGCCACGGCCGGACGGCCCGATGCTGGCTACATGAACCCTGCTGCCACCTCCCAGCCACTGCCCAGCAACAGCTACCCCATCAACGCCAGGTGACACAACACAAACGTCTCGGCAGCAGCTGTGACTGACATTTTAACACATGATTTAGTTCAGAGTGATGGTAAAATATCATGTATAACATTAACCAGAGCTGATAAGTCTTTATGAATCTGTTGTATGATTCCGACCAAAACAATAACACAAGGATACTATTGAGCATGAGACCCTGAAATGAGCTGCTGTCACTCTTTTTTCAGCTCCAGGTACCAGGGCCCCTCAGGAGACCCCATGTGTCCCCAGTTCCCACCACCAGGCCAGGCCTTTCAGCGCATGCCTTCTGCCCCAGCGTGTCATGGCAGCAGTGGAGCCGGTGGAGGTCCGGGGGGCGGAGGCGGAGGTGGAGGTGGCGGTTACCATCGGCAGCACTCCGACCCCTGCATGCCCTACCTGCAGCAGAGCTTTAAGCAAGAATACCTCGACCCGTTGTATGAGCGGGTGGCTCACATGGCAGGACCTGGACACGGGGTTGGACCTCACCCCCAGACCCACCCACACCCACATCAACATCCACACCCACATCAACAGCCACACCCACATCAACAGCCACACCCACATCAACAGCCACACCGGTTCCCACCAGCCCACATGATGGTTAAGCAGGAGCCCACAGACTACACCTACGAACCTGGTGAGTGATTCAGACGAATGTCACTAAAGTATGTTTAAAAGTGATGATGCCGGCTTCTCAAAAGCACGTCTGTAAGTTTTACTTCACAGCAAGTGGGTGAAATATGCCAACGGGAAACTACAATTATTTTTCGAATGAATTGATCAACGATTGAGTTTAGGAAATATCAGAAGTGAAAATACTCAGACCCAAGGTGACGCGTTCAAAGTTCAAATTGCTTGTTTTGTCCAAGCAACAGTCCAAAACCCAAAGACATTAATAATTGTGATTGAAGACGGTTTCAGCAGTATGGAGCGATGTTCAATCAACTTGCAAGGTTGCTGGAGGTTTGGTGCTACAAACTCACAGCAATTTGTGTGTTTTGGTTTGTATTGTAGAGCGACAGAGAAAAATGGACGGATCAGTTTCAGCTCGTTTGTGTGCATAACATCAAATACAGTGTGAACCTGTGCACTAAAGCTTGAATCTTGACAATGGTTGAAATGATTGATAAGGAGTCTTTGGGATTATAAACTGTCTAAAAAATTTAAATAAAAAAGTCCCCTTTGAAGACAAACCCTCCCCAGTGTGTGAAGCTAACTCAAGAACAAAATGTCCAAAAGGCAAACTAACTTCTATCTACACCAGGGGTGTCCAAACTACGGCCCGCGGGCCAAGTACGGCCCACGGTCCATTTTTAATTGGCCCGCAGCAACTTCTACAAATATAATGTAATATGGCCCACACTTGAAACTTGCGCTTGACTGTATTGTACTTCTTAGTTTCACCACTAGGTGGAGATACTGTGTTGAACAAGGCAGCTTCTCCACAAAATAAGAGCAATCAAAGAAACGTTTAGCCCCGGATGATGACACGTCCTACACTGGTGCCGAGCGAGAACAGAAAGTTAAATGGCAGTTAGCTCAATAAGAGTATTTTTTTCCGTGCAATCAAAACACAAGAAAAAGTCACAATAGCAGCCACGAGGTAGCTCAACTCATTGCCCGTCACGGGAAACCTTTCTCAGATGGTGACTTCATAAAACAGTGCCTCACTAAAGTCGCAAGTGCCCGGAATAAATGCAGGAATTCAACAACGTTAGCGTGTCCAGAAACACAGTTGTGCGGCGAATCGAAGACTTGTCAGCTGACCTAAACCATCAAGTGCCAGATAAAGCTCGTGCTTTTGCTTTTTACTCCATTGCATATGATGAGAGCACAGATGCCACAGACACCGCACAGCTGTTCATTTGTTTGCGGGGAGTTGACGATCATTTCTGCATTAGGAGCTGCTTGATTTTAGGAGTCTGAAGAGCACAACAACAGGTAAGGACATGTTTGAAGCTGTGTCAGATGCAATTGACAAGATGGGACAAGCTGTGTGGAGTTATAACAGATAGGGCTCCAGCTATGAAAGGCGAGCACAAGAGAGCGGAGGTGAGGCTGTTAAAATGCAGCGTATCACCCACCAACAAGCCCTCTGTGCTCAGACAGTCCAGCCCGGCGATGTGATGAACACGGTTGTGAAAACTGTCAACATAATTCGAGCACGAGGGCACTCTACGCAACTTCAATGTTGCGCACTTCCCCACGCAGTCCGAAGTCAAATGTGCTTTTCCAAAGGCCAACCTTTCTGCTAAAAGGGGGAAATACGTGTCCGTGATAACGTCTCTCATGACAGAGCTCAGTCAGTGCTTACGTGGCGGCTGGTCAATAGAGGGCGATAGGGCGCCGCCCCACCTTGAGCCACAACAAATAAAATGAAATGAATAATAATAACAATAATAAACAATACAAATTGTCAATATTTGTGTTTTTGAAATATGGAATCACCCAGTAATATGTGTAAAATATGATATCTGCGGTAAATATATGCTTTTCCTGCATGTCCTCTCTGCGTGTGCACGTCTCAGCAGCGCTGGAGAAACTGCCCAAAAGAGCAGTGAGGCAGTTTAGCCAATTGCTGATTAAAGATATAAGTGTGTGACATACAATTTAGCCAATCAGCGTACTCAAATAGATTCAGCTTGGGGCAGAATCGATTCTGCCCCAAGCTGCGCGTTCCCGTCCGGACGAGTCTCTACAGGCGGGCGCGAGCTCCAGCGCGAGCACTACTCCTCCAAGACCCGTTTGAGAGGAGAACTTTGAGGAGAAACTGCAGTGCTGATATCAGATCAGCCTGACCTCACAATCAGACAGCAGACTAGCAGGAAAGGGAAGCAGCACATGAAGCTACCAGCTGTAAATAAGATGTCCTGACGTGTTTGTCAAAGTGTTATTTTCTGCTTTTTTTCATGTTGGAATAAATGTTAAATATTTAACTGCAAAGTAGCAATACGTGTTTGATACCTTCATTTATTTAGCATTAAATCATACTGGGATGTTTGCTGAAATTGATTGGATGTGGCACAGCCCTACCTAGAACATGTTCTACCAGCTGCCATGGCTTTCAATATGTTTCTCTCATTGAGAGAGACATCGAGCTGTTCTCAACTCCCTTCTATTTGAATAATGAGTCTGTTCGGCTCAACATACGTGAACAAACATCTCTGTTAAATCTGAACAAAAGCACATTGAGAACCAAATTTGATTGCTTTTGCTCACTTTAACACACTAGGGGTGAGGCGATCGGACCCGAGTGGCCCAGCCCTTGGTATATTTTTCTGTATGTGGCCCTCAGTGAAAAAAGTTTGGACACCCCTGATTTACACCGACTCCCTCCCTGCCTCCAAAACTCCTCCTTTCAACTCTCTGACACTTTGCAAAGAAAAGGAACAAAAATATATTTTTTCCTCCTGTAACTCCTACCTCCTTCCTTACCCCTCTCACCCCCTCTCACCCCCCCCCCCCCCCCTCTCTCTCTGTCTGAGAGAGAGAGAGAGAGAGAGGGGCAGAGGAATTTCATTGAGAAAATGGAGGGCACTGGAAAGACTAGAGTCCCTGGTGGAGTGCTCCAGGATCTCAGGTTGCACCAGCGGCTTCCTTTTTCTGCAGGCAGATGAACTCATAATGGAAAAATGAGCGTGGCCGCAGTAACCCGAACCTCTCACTGGCTGGGCTTTGGGTGAGGAGGGGGGTAGCCAGCACAGGCGCTTTAACAACGAGCTGAACCACTGGAGAGCACAGAAACCAGCTCCTCTGCTCGCCTCTCTGAATGTACAACAAGGAGAGAAACATAACACTCACCATACATCGTGTCCTCATCCACCTGAATCAAAGCTGCTGTAGGACCTGAAAGCTATTGTTGAGATTCCCACAGGTCCCACATGCACATTTGTGGATGCCTGCAAAGCATGCCTTCCAGCACACTGTATGCATAATCAAAACGCAAAGGAAAGCGACCTCATTCTTTTCACTCTCTGGTGTTTTTATACCTGCACCTTTTGATAAGGGGACCGGATAGCACTGACCAGGAATCAAACAACCTTGAGAGAGAAAAGGGAAAGTGCAAAAGGATGTTTTTCTGTGGATAACGGCCGAGAGGAGGAGAAAGTTGAATTTGGTGGAGTTTCCTCCGAAATGTCTCGGATACGAGTCTGACCGACGTAGAAGATCGGTTTATCATTGGTTTGTAGACAGTTATACAATACAGACGGCAGCCTTAGACCTGGAGATAATGTTGTCAAATGAATCTGACTCTGGAGAATGCAAACAACCACTAGATCCCTCAAAAAACAAAGTACAGAATTCTGTGTTGGAAAAAAGAATGCTGCAAGAAGAAAGCATATATACACACATTTATGTGTTCCAGGTAGTAAAAATAGGAAACCTCAACCGTCATCAACTTCATTATGTAAATCATGTTGCAGTCTGAGTAAAGAATGTTTGTTTTTCGTTCAGGCAATTGGATTATTTGTGTTTTTAAGAGCTTTTAAAAGAATGCACCCGGCAAACAAAACATTGAATTGGTTCACAAAAACAGATTACTAAATTGGTGTAAATGATTGTCCCAAGCCGTATGGGCATGTAATGGGAAAATTGTACTTGAGCATACAAAAGAGATGGAGTGACGTACCGGTAAATAGCGTGTGAAGGCAACAGCACCAGTGTTTTCTTTTCAATGTGAACAATGAAAGCCAAATGCCACAAGTCTACTGTCCCGTTTAGAAAGCAGGCTGGAGACTGAGACCAGATTCACACACAATTTGCCATTCTTAATCACAGCTATTGTGTTGCATGAAAGACACAAAATGGTCACGCCACACAATTAACCCCGCTGCTCCCACACCCAATCTACCGATCACTCCCTAGTGGGAGTCTGCCGCAGCTGGCAGACATATTATTTACAGTATGATCGAGTGCTGCTGCCCCAGAATGGAGAGTTTGAGGTTTTTTATTCCCGCCAGTGGCATCTTATCACAGTCACAGTGCTGTTCCCCGAGAGTGAGTCACGTCCAGAGCCAGAGGCAAAGAGCTGCACCTTTCCGTTTTCATGCTCTCGTTCATACAGTTGACAGGACAAATGAATATAAAGGAATCAATGTCACACCTTTATTTTGTGTTCACTGACAGCCAAAGCAAAAGAAACCAAAGGTGAGCAGAGCAATCTCAGGATACAGACCACAAAGAACTCTTGAAAACAACTTTGCTCATAACATAAATACGTGCTCCAACCTGCAAAGAGTTTTGCTTAAAGGGTCATGAGGATGAGTATAAAATGTATTTCGCTGAATGTACCTATTTGAGTCAGTCAATAGTACCCAGATACAGTGCAGACACTGTCTACTGTAGCACTTTTCTGGTCTGGTGCTTGCTCATGGCCTAAAAATACCACCCGAGACAAGAGCAGCGATATGATAAATGCAGCGTTTGTCCTTGCAATGCTCAAAGGTGACCGCACGAAATCCCCATTTAATATACTCACTTTCTCAAGCCGGTATTGGCTTAGTAAGCAGTAAGTTTGGGTTTTTATTTACTTGAATTTAAAATCTCTCAAAGTGATGATCAACCCTTTGTGAGCAATTTCCATTCTTTATTTATTTGACGGTTGATAAAACTCAGTTTTGGCTAAAAAGTCACATTTTCTTTCACTGGGGAAATTGTGAAATTGGATGGATAGATGGGCATTCATCCTATAATTGTCCACCATGTTTATCCCTTTTAAACTGATTTAAATAAACAAATATTTGACCCATAGCTTTTTGTGTTCTGTTACAGATGTGCCTGGATGTCCCTCTATGTACCACCACAATGAGGGCTACCCAAACCCCCAGCACAGCAATGAAGGTAATGACACTTTTATTGTGAAAACAATCATATTTGACCCTCTTTTAGAGGCCAAAGTATCGTTGTTTGTCAGTTGAGGGAATCGTAGTGATGTCAATATTTCAATTGCATGTTTCCAATCTCCTCTGAACGCTTTATCTTCATTGAGCCGCCGCTGGTTAGAGCGCTGCGGTCATTGGCTAACAGGCGGTGTGTCCGTGTTTCCATTGGCTAACAGGCGGTGTGTCTGTGTTTCCATTGGCTAACAGGCGGTGTGTCCGTGTTTCCATTGGCTAACCGGCGGTGTGTCCGTGTTTCCATTGGCTAACAGGCGGTGTGTCCGTGTTTCCATTGGCTAACAGGCGGTGTGTCCGTCTTTCCATTGGCTAACCGGCGGTGTGTCCGTCTTTCCATTGGCTAACAGGCGGTGTGTCCGTGTTTCCATTGGCTAACAGGCGGTGTGTCCGTCTTTCCATTGGCTAACCGGCGGTGTGTCCGTCTTTCCATTGGCTAACAGGCGGTGTGTCCGTGTTTCCATTGGCTAACAGGCGGTGTGTCCGTGTTTCCATTGGCTAACAGGCGGTGTGTCCGTGTTTCCATTGGCTAACAGGCGGTGTGTCCGTGTTTCCATTGGCTAACAGGCGGTGTGTCCGTGTTTCCATTGGCAGAGGCTCTGGCCTCACCCCTGCCTCAAGAATCCATGAATAAACATTACTCCTGGAAAAAAACACAGTATTTTCCCAGCAAAAAAAAAAAGGAAAACTATCTTTCCCTTCACTCTCATTGTTGCACCATTTTGTGTTATTCAAATTCTTATTCAACAACAGACTTAGACTGGCTCCTGAAAATAATAATTACAATAAGTTCACTGGCCCTGCAAATGGGAGCGAAGGATCCAAGTCTGTTTTTAAATGTGTCCAACATGAAATCCTCTCCCTGTTACTGAAGTGTTCTTTTCTACTTTTGTAAAATCAGAGTACACACTTATTGGCTTAATGTTATTCATGCGTGAATAGATCCTTGTATTTGGATGGAGATGGTATTCAAAGCTTGGCACGGATCCCAAATGAACAACCTAGTTGTGCTACGATCTCGGCCCCTTGAAACTCTAACACAATTCTCCCTTTGTCTCGCAGGCTATCTGTTTGAAAACGACTCCCGTGTGGTTCCAGAGAAGTTTGAAGGTGAGCCAGCTGCACCCATAATCCCCCCCTGCATTCACACAGAATTTAATTTGCCCACCGCAATCCACTTGGTGAGGTGTTAGTTGGATGACAGCAGGTATCGAAGAGAAACTCTATATATCTGACTATCCTCTCGTGTAGACGTCAGGGATCCTTGTGTGAGAGGTGCACGGGTCTTTGCGTGCTCAGAAGCTTAGTTCGAGGGTTTGGTGTCCCGGCACACACGATGTGGGGCTCCTCCGTCAAGGTGAAGAGAGAGACGAGCAGTTTCCCATGGTGTTGTCTGTGATTGACGCTGAAGGAGATCGAGTGGAGAGCCTGAGGGTGTCGGCACTGGTTGAACCAGTGAAGTGTGCAAGTTCATTGAGGAACAACAACAGCAGCAGTAACTTAGCTGAGCTTCTCATGTTCTGTCACTTGTGTACAACATATCCAGTAACCGGTAAACAACCCAGAACTAATCAGTGTCCACTTACCTACATATTGTTTAACCCAGTATTATCAATTATTTGTTTTACTTTCAGCTTCTTCTCTCGGTCACATAAAATTGTTCCTATTTCCGTCTCAACTAAACGCACCGCTGCCCTTTTTGATAAGCCGTAGTTAATAAGCATTTGATTCAGTTTACGTCAGTATGCAAACATGAAACATCAAGATTAGCTGAGCTAATGATGTACTGGCCCCACTACAATTCAGAGACTTCTTCCAGCTGTTTGTACATGTGAAACAAGAACCATTTGAGTCCCTAATTGAATGGCCTGATGCAGATTAAAGTGCAGAAAATCTATCAAATAAACTTGGTTGGGTGTAAAGTACAACTGAGGCGACAGAGATGTTTGAGTTGCATCATAAGCTGGTCAGATTCAGTGACTCCCGGTCCGTTTGTGATTCAAAGAAAAGCATTTCGACATTTGTGATATGCTCATAACCGCGCTGACGTCCGGCCTCTTCTCTCCTCGTCCCAGGTGAGGTGAAGCAGGAGGGGGGTGGTGTTTATCGCGAGGGCGCACCTTACCAGCGCCGGGGCTCTTTGCAGCTCTGGCAGTTCCTGGTGGCCCTGCTGGACGACCCGGGCAACGCCCGCTTCATCGCCTGGACGGGCCGCGGCATGGAGTTCAAGCTCATTGAACCTGAAGAGGTGCGTCTGAAACGATCTGTTCAACACAAACAACAGAAACAGGACAATCGTTTGTCTGAACGCTGAGAGTAGAGGTGCAGTTTTGTAGAACTCCTTTGATTAATCACAGTATTTTCAACACAAAGTATTGAATTTCACTTTCAGAGAGACGGTGTAACTTTTTGATTTGACTTCAATATAGTCTGAGGGTTTTCTTTTGAAGCAAGCTTATAGCCGCCATTTATAGTACAGCATCTTTATGCACTTGTGTTGGGTTTACTCCGATAATAAAAAGGGATCTCTATGTTCTTTAGGCCATAGCCTCTTCCTATCAAAACTGTATAAATATCATCTTAAAGTTAGTTTTCTTTACTGAAAGAGATGCTGTTTAATATGCATCAGCACGATTTTTGTTTTTGTTTGGACTTATCCACAAATACTGGAGAAGTGTTGATATAGATCTCAACGTTAATATGAATCTGACAAAGACGGCTCGAGTTCTTTGAATGAATTTATGTCAGCAGTGTTTCTAAAGTGCCACCGAGATTAGAGCGCTTAGAAGTGAGATTTGGCCACTTTCCTCGTAGGTCTTGTGCTCTTATCCGCCTTCCATTAGCCCGCCATTCATTATTCAACACATGAAGCGCTGGATTGATCAATGAAGGACAAGCGCTGTCACAGTATCATCCAACACCCCCGCTGTCTCTCACCTCTTCACGTTGCTTCAGTCGAGACATTTTTTGCGACGTTTTAAGTCTGCAATTTGATTGGACGAATCAGAGAGCGTCCATTTGGGTGGGTCCTACTACGGACAGGTCTACACCGTGTTTTCCATTATCTTTTCACTGTACATTAAAAATGAATGGGGTAAGAGTTTTACAAGAGCAATTAGGGCTGAGAGCACACTTAGAGATCACACAGGGCCACTGTGGGATACAACCCGTCTCTTCCTGAGTCATGGATCTCAGTGCCCCCCCATGATTTGATTTACTTCCCCGTTGTCTGCGTGGGGCTGTGAGACACTCGTTCTCTGTCGGGCCCTCGTCAGCTGAGAGTTCAGTTTTGTTTTGCGAGAGTATTTCACGGGCTGCCTCTGACAACCAGCCATGCTTCTTGTTTCACTGTGAACACTGTGGGACTCTGGTTGCATCCTAGTGGTAATATGTTACATAAAGAGGAAGTGAGTCCACATGTGGGGACTCGCCCTGGTCTTCGCATGTGGACGCCGTTGAGTTTAAAGAGCAGAGGAGGCTTTGGCTTGTCACAGAGGACCCCTAGTGGTCACAGAATAGAAATACACACAACCGTGTCGAATGAGGATTTTGGGAATATTAAATTCAGGAACAGAAATGCTGACACCAACGATTTTCTTTTGTTGTCGTGTCATTTGAGAAGGGCTATATTCTTAAGCCCTTCTTTAGCATGCAAATAACCGCCTCGCCTTTTAAATGAACCTCACCAAAGCTGAACTGAGCCAGAAGTGTAACCACAGCCATTTCCTCCCCTTCTCAGGTTGCCAGGCTGTGGGGCATGCAGAAGAACCGTCCGGCCATGAACTACGACAAGCTCAGTCGCTCTCTGCGCTATTACTACGAGAAGGGAATCATGCAGAAGGTACAAAACGCACTTTTTATAATTTGTCCTTATTTTGACGTTATACAGCTTTTAAAAGCCTTTTTTTTTGCTGTTGCTAAAACCTCAGGCGTGCCAAACATTTCCTTCCGTTATGTATTCATAGTAGGATAACTAGAACCCGTCCACTTTGATCAAATGATGGTACCACTTTATTATAACATGCTGTTATAAAGGCTTTATAAGTTGTACTAATGGCTTTTAATTATTTACTCATGTTTTTTTATCAGTTATAAACTATAAATGAGAATAACTTTTGGGTTTCCTGGTTGTAAATATTCCATTTGGCTGGTGTTGATCTTCCTCTAGCACGGCACGATCCACCAACAATGCAGTTGTAATTGATAATAAGCCGTGAAAAGATCATTTTGATGTGGCCAAATGATTCATTGGAAAGGGTCGTTCTGTTCAATGAAATAGCAAATTGAGTCGTATAGTGTGCCACAATGCACACTAAATGCACCTTCTATATATTCCTTCATGACTCAAGCCGTTCCCTCTCCCTCTCCAGGTGGCAGGGGAGCGCTATGTTTACAAGTTTGTGTGTGAGCCCGAGGCCCTCATCTCCCTGGCCTTTCCCGACAATCAGCGGCCCAGCCTGAAGGCCGAGTTTGAGCGCTACGTCAACGAGGAGGACACGGTGCCCCTGTCCCACCTGGACGAGGGAGTGCCCTATGCCACGGAACAAGCCCCCCAAAACATGGGCCCACAGGCCTACTCCAAAGGCTACATGTACTAAAGCCAGCCCACACCCTCCCTCCTCTCTCCCCACCTTCAGAAATCTTCCTGTTGTACTGACACATCATCATACGCACCCCGAAATCCCATGCACCTCTTGCACATGCTCACCCCATCCACTTGTATATAAGGCTATGGCGTTTTTTGTTTTAAATTAATCTCATTCGGGATTTTTTTGTTATGTTTTTAAGAGCTGCATTCTTCTCACATCTGAGGCCTATTCAATCCATAAACATGACTGTGGTTGGAGATTGCATAATAAATACCCATAATAATGCCCAAATTGAAGTTGAGACTTTTCTTTCCTGGGTTTTTTCTGATGAGGCACGTTGGGGTATTCTATGACGCGTCTGTTTTTGTTTTTTATGCCATAAAATTTCAGAAAAGTCAGTGTAGTTTGTTGAAAAAAAGTATTGTATTTCTAAAAAAAGTCAGTGTACTGTTTAAAAAGACAGTTCATTTCTCCATGTTGAGAAATGATCATATGTCGAAGAGTCATAATATAGAATGTCAAAAAAAGTCACGGTATAGTTTATTGAAAAAACATTGTAAAAAGTCAGTGTCGTATGTTGGAAAAAGAAGAAAATGTTATACTATTGAATGTTGACAAAACGTATTATAGGATGTCAAAATATTGTGCAACGTATAATATATTGAAAAAAGTACAAGAAAGTCCTAGTGCAGTATGTCAAAAAGGGTCAGTCCAATAAACAAAAAAAATCATTGAATAAGATTTCGAAAAATATAGTATGTCAAGAGATAAATAGTATAGAATGACATTCTATACTATTAACATGAAAGAAAAGAAGCATGTTTCCGTAAATGACTCTTTAACCGAAACATGCAGAAAAGACGGGATGATTAAGAGGCAGCAACGACTAAAAGGGCATCAAGTGTTTATCGGCAATTACGACAACTTTTTTACAAAACGTGGAATATTTTGTTGATATCTATCTAGATAGATATATATATATATATATATGGCAAAACTAAGTATTACTTCAGACCATCACATATTGTCAAACGTGTTTACAACGGATTCATTTATTTATTTAGCAGACTGTCCCCAGGTTTGGCAAAAGACTGAACTAAATGTCTCAGCCGTGAGCTGGTTCAGTCATTCTGCACTTCAGTCTGTCCAGCAGGTCCAGCAGCACGAGGCCCGGCAGCTCATCAGCGCCGTCTGAACGCTCGGGAGATTCTCCAGGCGTTCGGTTCCTCGTAGCGATTGTAGAGCGGTTCCAGTTTCTGTTGCCTCTTCTGCCGGCTGAGGCGCGTCGGGTCGCCGACTCGGTAGAAAGCCGGCGCAAACTCTACCAGCCAGCGCGGGTCGATGGTGGTCACCTCCCGCATGTACTCCTTGGTGGTCAGCACCAACTCGTGGTACACGAGCCTGCAGGAAGCAGGACGAGGACAAGAAGACAGTTAATAATGATCAGCTCAGAAAATAGTAAAAGGTGCCCCTCAGTCCAAAAACCCAAACATAAATATCAAATGCTCTAATTAATGTCGCTGTTAATATTTTGCAGTTTTACTTGATATACAGAAAATTAATTTATTAACTTTTGCAGTAATAGTGATTGATCCATACACTCATTCTGCAGCTCTACGTGAGGCTGAAATCACGTTTGTTGGGTACATAGTCAACTCTTATGCCACAGTCTACTCGTCACGTCAGCCCTGCGGCGTTCCAGCAGCAGCACGAGGACTCACCACTCTGGCTGGCGGTTGAAGAGCGTGCTGGAGGGGTGGAGGTACACCACCTGCTGGTCTATCAGGGTACGGTACCCATCATGGGGGTGCTTCCTGGCAGAGTTCCTGAAGTAGCCGCTGCAGATGGCTTTCTGGACCCGCATGGTAGCTGTTCCACAAGACACCACGTCCAACTTGTGTCTGAAGAATAGTTAGTACAGTAAATACTTGCATACTGCAATCAAAATGGTTTATTTTTATTCAAAATTGTATTTTTTTTCACAAGACATCGTTTGATTGACGTTAAATGCTGCGTGTGCTTTTCTTGAACTCTGGCATACGTGTAAACACAGTGCTGCACATTTGTATGTCTACAGTCATTTCTCCATTCCACACTATATGAGGTCAGTGTTGCAGATGTTTCCATCGTCAACGATAGAACAAACACTGAAATACAACAACTCAAACAACTCATTGAACCACAGTTGAATTTCCTGCTTCCGAGCACCTGTCCATGATGCTCAGCATCTGCTTGCGGATGTCCATAGCTCTCTTCAAGGAGCGGGCCTGGATGAAGTTCTCGAAACACCAGGGGTTGGAGAACTTGTTGTTCTTCCAGGAGTTGTAGACCGCCAGCAGGGTCAGGTGGTCTCCCTCCGGCTGGAAGAACTTTGTCTTCTTCTGGTCAGCCAAGGTCTGTTTGTCCTGAAAACGCAAGGAAGCATTGAACTTTGTGTTATTTCACAAAGGTTTTCAGCATGTTGTTGCCTTGAAAATGCTTTATTCATGTTTCCCAATCAAAGATTTGAGACAAACAAGTATGTGCATGTTATTGAAGTACGTCTGATGTGGTCAGTACGAGTGTCGTCGGGTGTTAGCAACAAACCTTCGGTCTGTAGAAGATGTTCTGCACTGACAGCATGGAGACGATGGTGAGCATCTCTTCACTGCAGCCCAGATGGACGGACATGATCAACATCTTACACAACATCGGCTCCAGAGGAAACTCAGCCATCTGACCCACGCAGACGGGTGTAGACAGACACAGACAGGATGCACAATGGAGAGTTGAGATTTGGAACAAAGAGGACATAATATAATAATATCATCGGTTATCATGAAACCGTGTCACTGAGTACATGCAGTAGACTTTTCTCTTCTCCTCACCCTCCTCCCCAGCCGGGTGAGTAAGCCTTCATCATCCAGGCCGCCCAGAGTGTAGAGCTGCTCCATGGCTGTGATCAGAGTCTCCATGGGAGGCGCGTCCATGAAGTCAAAAGACAGCAGGTCATTGATGCCCATCGCCTGGGAAATAAAAAGGAATCACACCGACGATCACAACTGGGCCACAAAGTCATGATTAGAATCTCTAATATCATGCATCATGTCAAGGCCCTCGCTTTGTAGCAACAAAAAACCCCCAAAAAACAGTTAAAAAGATGGAAAGGGATTCACGAAAAAGTCGGAACTTTACCTTCAGAGACAGCACAGTGCTGGCCAAGTTGGTCCTCTGGATCTCGGGCACGTTGGTGGTGAGCATCTCGTCTCTGTAGGCTCTCTCTGTGTAGAGCCGGTAACACTTCCCGGGGCCCGTTCGGCCGGCTCGACCGGCCCTCTGCTTGGCCTGGGCCTGAGAGAAGACGATCAGGGAGGAACGCACACGTTAGGATGATGATCAGTGCCGGTGGGTCGTACGATGGGCAGTGTGCCATTTGTTGGTTGATGGCAGTCCATGCATACAATTTTAGGTACTGTGTATGAATACATAATGATACTATGTATTATCTAAAGAGCAGATACTGTCTTGTGTGTGTCTAAGACAATAAAGCCCATTTCTTCTTATCTTGTCGTAAAGACATGTCCAGCCATCAAATCATCACCGATGATGCCGTTTCTTTTTTTTTTGGGTTTCAGCATACGATAGAAACCGCTGAGGTTTCCATGGCGGGCCAAACGTAAAATGTTTACGTCCACATTATGAGGGTTGTGTTGACATGGCTGCACCTGTGATATGGGAGTCACCACAAGCTGGTCGATGCCCGACTTTGAATTATACACGATCTGTTTCACAAAGCCGGGGTCCACCACGTAGTAGACTCCATCGATGGTGAGAGACGTCTCAGCGATGTTGGTGGCAATGATGACCTGGTGGTACACAAACACAACGGAGAGGATCAGCACTGAATTACTCTTTAAAAGGTGACTCTTTGGTTCTGTGCTGAGCATTCGATAAAATCAAACTAATTGAAAGCCACTAAAAGGTAAATATATTCAAATTCTATCAAAGAAAGGCTTTTTACCACATAGTAAAAGGTACTTCTTCAGCAAACACAGGTATTCTGTTCCACATCCCCTCACAGCTTTAATCTAATCCAGTGCAGTGTGTCACCTTTCTGCTGCCCGGGGGTGCCGGGTCAAAGATCCTGGTCTGCATCTCACTGGGCAGCGCCGAGTAAACTGGCAGAATAATCAGTTCAGGAACATCCGGCCCCAGTGACTTCATCCTGTCGTACAGGATCTCACAGGCGGTGTCGATCTCTTCCTGTCCGGTCAGAAACACCAGGACGTCGCCTGGACAGAGACGGAGTATTTTGTAACGCACAGAGACACGGTTAGGTTTCTTACATACAGAACCGTTTTAAATCCCTGACACAGCCGTACCTGGAGGCTCCATCAGGTGAATCTGCATGACTGTGATGAGGCTGGCGTCCAGGTAGTCCGTCTCGGGCTCCTTGCAGTAGAGAACCTCCACCGGATACGTTCTTCCTGGGATGGTGAAGATGGGCGCTTCAAAGAAATACTGGGAGAACTTGACAGCGTCCAGTGTGGCCGAGGACACGATCAGCTTCATGTCTTTGCGCTTCTTTATCGTCTAAAAGAGGCAGAGGACGTTACTGCATTGTTGGTATTCTTTACTGTGTGGTTTGCAGAATGTAAAGAAAATACCTTCTTGAGAAGTCCGAAGAGCACGTCGGTGTGGATGGTTCTCTCATGGGCCTCATCGAGCATGATGAGGGAATACAGACTCATGTCTGCGTCCAGCAGACACTCCCTCTGCAGCATACCGTGCGTCATGTACTTGATCACCGTCTCTGTACTGGTGCAGTCCTCAAATCGAATGGTGTAACCCACCTAAAGTTAAGGTAAAATGGATGAATGAGAAATGATCCAGGAGGAAGGACAGGCTCGCTCGGACTCCTCCTGTGCAGATGAAGAGCACTCGCCTCTTGTCCCAGACGGCAACCGTACTCCTCAGAGACTCTCTTGGCCACGGACATGGCGGCCACACGGCGGGGCTGCGTACAGCCGATCTTCCCCCTGGTGGTGTAGCCCGCCTCCGCCAGGTACTGAGTGATCTGGGTGGTCTTACCGGACCCCGTCTCTCCGACAACAATCAAGATCTGATTATCGTGGACCGCCTGTGAAGAGAAATAATTCATTGCTACGGTAATAAAGATGTTGGTGGATGTGGGACGATGTAAATGTTGTCGGTCGTAACGTGGGTTCATGGCTTGTTTGTTCTTTCAAAAGTCTGCTGTCATCTCTCGGGCTGAAAACTGCCTTTTTCGGTGTAATCGAGGCCGGTGATGGTGAGTTTGTGTCCGTCTGAAAGTGTATGTTTCAATAAAATGAGGGCTTATCTGACGCTAACTTCTGGTGAGTTTAGGAGAAATCTAAAATATCCATCTGTTAATCATTACAGCGCAGTAAAGTAAACACCTAAATGTGTATTGTGGTTGTTTTTTTCCCCACTAGTCTTAAAGAAGACATGTTATGAATGCAAAATATCCAACATGTTTGCCTGGGCCGTCTCCCCTTAATCTCTGTGCCCATCCCAGCACCGACTGTACCTGAACAAGCTGCTCCTTGAGCTTGAAAATAGGCAGCGCCTCTCTCTGCTGCAGGATGGAAAGCTCGGTCTTCTTGCCATACGACACCTGGTTCCCTCCGAAGGCGTATCTTTTCCACGCTGGAAGATCGAGCGGCATCGCGCCGATGCCCCTCAAGTTGGCAGCGATCTGCCTTCCTTCATCTGCACAGGAGAGGAACAGGACAAATGTCAAGCACCGGCAAGATCCTAACTATTGTGTTTAATCAAGATGAACTGCAACGATAACTCGATATCCTAACAAGCTGTTCTCGTATTAAACTGTGAGTCAGAGGTAGCGACCGGGGCTGGAAGGAACTTGTTAAACCTCCGAAGTCCCCTCAGGCAGCGGAAGATACAGTCACAGTGCATTATGAGTCAGCGTACACTCAAGGGGAAGCTGATAATCATCTCCAGCCATGCCACGGTAACAATGTAACAGTGTAACAGGCCTGGCACAAGACAGCCGCTTCAATCTCATTTCATACATTTGAAATCTCTGACGCAACATTGATTGATTTTGCCCTTGAATTAATTTCCGGTTTAAGGTTTGCTCCACGGATGCTTGAGAACCACACAGAGAGTCAGTGCTGCACACATTTAGATCGACAGCCTCGCTCATAAAGAGTCTGCTGGATCAGGTCCTTACAATCGGGCATGGGGTCGATCCAGTTCTTGTGGATGCCGGTCGGGATGGAGTCCATCTCTGCTGCACGGGCCGCCTGCTTCAGCTCCCTCCGCTCCTTAGAGAGAGCGCTCTGCATCATGGCTGCCTGGGAGAGGGAGCCGTCTGGATTCTGATGGACAAAGTGAAAACAGTCGTTGGAATGATGACGGAGAAACAAATGTCATCAAAGTGCATCCGTAGTTTACAGCACAGCTGTACAAGTCCCGGTGTTCTTCTATATATCTAAGGTTTATTTTTATAAAATTATAATTTTCAATTCCAACAAAACAAAAAGGAAGTTCGACCGTAGCTCCTATAATCAGTCTTTATATGTATTTATATCCACTGGACGTTGCTGTGATGTCACACACACACAAAGGAGATGAATATTCAGTGTGCTCTGCCTACATTTGACTAAACCACAAACAACCAGCCTGGATACACACCTTCACTATTTTCACTGGGCTCAGGTTTGTGCTAAATTTCGTCTGTCCCCTCAGGAATGGTGGTTCCTCTTCCACCAGATCAATCTCTAATTCTTCATCTGTGGAGGGAACAGTTGCAGAGGAGACGTCATTATGCAGGAGGACTTTCATTTAGCAAAAAACTGAAGAACAAAGTGCAGAGTTTTACCTTCATCGTCATCTATTTTGGGAAGGATTCCCGTCTCCTCGTCAAATTCTGGGAACTCTTCTTTAGGAAGTACGTTGGCGGCAATCATCTGAACAGGGTTTTTTAAACCAGATAGTTAAAAACCATCAGAACCAGATGGTTCAAAACCAGCCAAGGATTCAACACGTATTCTGTTTCACACGAGTGCGTCGGATGAATACCTGTTTGATTTCCCATTTTTCCAGGTCAGTTATCTTGGAGAGCCGTTTGCGTTCCGTTGGGTTCTCCTCCATTTCCACCATGCTGGCTTCAACGGGGCGGTCCGGGTTCCTCATGGCTTCGTCTCTGCTGTCCAGGTTTCTCCTCCGGTTGGGGTTCAGGTCCTCCCCCGTCTCCTGGTCGACATCCTGGCAACATGGAAACCAGTGAGCACATTCGAGAAACCAATTATTATATTGGATGCAAGACAAACTGTTTTTGCAGATTAATGTATGCATTCGTTTAACAACTACATGTGTTACGCATTGTAACCTGCAGGTTGCAGTTCTGCAGAATTACACTTTTAAAACCATAAAACTGAGATAAACTCACATTTGATTTCAACATTGCATAATTTATGATTCACCTTCAGTTACTAACTAATCAACAGCAACTACAATACTCCAAACCATTGCTGGTGTTTTCATTTCATGTTGTTTACGGACTCCTAAAGGCTTCATGTAGAAACCCGCTCTTCTTCTGATCTTTTAAACGTGACTCACCTTCATGCTGAGGCTGGCTTTGGTTCCGGTGAACGACAGAACTTTCACCTTCACCTTCTGGCCTTTGGTGACCACGTCAGCCACATTGGCGATGCGTCCTTCTTTGCGTAACTCAGAGATGTGCACGAGGCCCTCAAAGCGTTTCCTGCAGAGTTTCACACTACAGGTTAGGACCAAGAGGTGCTTACAGAACCTCACAGGCAGACCCTGAACGCAACATAACGTGTAATCTAGTGGATGAGTTGGGACCGTCGGGGAAGAAATGATCGGAAAAATTCTCAATTTATTTGGAACACACAAGTACATGAGTGCAAAAGGGAGAAATATCGAAATGATTAGAAGTAGTGGAGAAGCAGCCCTCTGTGCATCATAAGTATCCAGCTGTACTAATAAAGCCACAAAGAAGAAGTCGGCTAACACAAACATGCAACAATGAAATCCAGGAGAACATCCCTGTCAGTGGCTTCAGCTGACTGACCTGAGGCCCTCCAGCTGCACAAAACAGCCAAACTGCATTAAACTGCTGATTTTGCCATTGTAGACGTCGCCCACAACCGGCTCTTCAGGCGGAGGCCGATCCACAAGCCGGTCACGCCAGCGGTCAGCGTCTCTGTCGTCCTTCTTGTGGTTGTCCTCGTCGTCTCTGAGGGGGCTCGGTGGATGGTCGCTCCACACCCGTTTCCTTTTGCGCTTGGGGTTTGCGTCTCCGTCGCGATCTGGACTCCTCTGACGTCTGATTTGTCCGTCTGTGTTCCTGACTGACCTGAGGAGCAAACGGGACCAATGTTTGACTTCATGTCATGTTTTATCAGCTTCTTTTCCAAATGACTGTCACACTTTTAGTCCAAAACCTTTACCCGGTATCAGAGCTTGTTCCACAGAAGTTAGGCATCAGCTTCTCCAGCTCCTTCATGGCCACTTCTGCCACCTGCTCGTCATCTCTGTCTGCGTGAGGCGGTGGAATCTGAAGGAGGGTTCAGAACTTAATTACAAACCGCAGTTGCCTCTGAAATGTGTTATTCATGTCATTGCTGACTTTCCCACTGGCAAAGAGTCATATTGTCCTTTATAGAGATAAAAGAGCCGTACTATCCACACAGCAGCATCTGGTTTACATAAAGCTGGATATTTCCCCTTCAGGTTGTCCTTTTCACTCTTTGCCTTCACGTCTGACTGAGGACCTGTCATTCACAACAGAGAAGATGTAGTTTAACAGTATGGCTGTAAAACACGAGGTACTACTACATGAAATACTTTAGAAAGGTTCTGTACCTGTACTTGTGGACGGTGAGGGTCGCATAGTATGAATAAGTCGAAGTAGATTACCAATAAAGGTGTCCTGAAACAAGACACGTGGATTTAAACACAAAGCAACGGCAGATAGAGAGGTAACCTTAGGTAGATATAGTTAGATATAGATATAGTTAGATGCATTTGTTGAGTTCAACACTTACTGTGAAGTCTGCTCCATTTTTAAACAGAGCCGCTTTGAATCTCTCAAATGTTGAGTGTTTTTCGGCCAAACTGATGATGAATTCAGCTGTAAAACATCAACTGGTGTTAAGTTAACGTTCCTCGTGCTAACTCACTGCTACACTATCACATCATTACGTGTCGTAACGTTACCCAGGTCCTTCTCGCTTATTCCCAGATGATTCTCCAACTCCGTGCACACCTTCGACACCAACGATAAATACTCGAGACGTTTTATTTCGTCTAAGGCGTCCATTTCTCTTGTTTATTTTTGTTCTGCCCAGGAAGTGGTTCTTCTTCATTAGTTTGAGCTCCAACGAACGTGTTGCAGCACCGCTGCCCCCTACCGGTCAACGGGCAGATTACACGTATACAGGTTATTAGAGCAGTGGTTGAAGGTAAGGAGTACATCCGCCTACTGTACAAGTACTGTACAATACTGAGGTACTTGTATTTTACTGGAGTTTTTCCCTAGGATACTACATTGTACTTCCACTGCGTTTATTGTATTAGTTAGTCTACCAGTTAATATGCAGACTCAATACTTTCATTAACCAACTAATACTTTCCATAGAAATACAAATATTCTGTGATACTTTTACTTCTGGTATGTTCTATTATTACTTTCATAGCTTTATTCAAGCAATAATATTGAATGCGTTAAATGCATTTTTCTGGTAATAGAGTTAATGTTCTACTTTGTATTTATAGGTTTCGAATGCAGGACAAACTATTTCTTAAATGTGGTACTTTTACTTCATGAAAAGATCGAAGTACCACCACAGCACTCAACAACCCAAAAGTTTAACGTTTATTCTCCTTCAAACAGCTGCAACATTAAAAAGCTGCTGAATAATCCAAACAGGGATACATCTTCCCAGTGTAATGTCACCACCACATTCTCCGATTGATCTCTGTATCTTCTGTACTTGTCCATCTACTTCAAAGTTCACAACAAACTCAAACAGTTAAAAAACATCTTGTATTTATTGAGGACACATTGTCACAGCTCCACTGGCGAGTACAGCAAAGAAAGTCTTCAATACACAGACGAGTGACGGTTGTTCAAGCTAAAGTACAAAATCTATACGTCGCTCAATATTTATGGTTTGAAAACTGTTGACTAGTGAAACATAAAGACGTACGATCAGGTCTTATTTGGGCGCAACATTATGCTTTGTTCAAGTTCAGTCAAAATAAATAGTCTACTGTTTAGCAGAACCTCCTCACAGAAGACTAACTTTTAAACTTCACAAGTGGAAAGTTTGCTTTTTGTTGTCGTGTTAGTGCTATGAAAATAGTAGTTCCACATTTCCTAAAATGATGACACTAAAATTCCACCCTAGACAGGTTAATGTGGGAACTTCTGGGGGAAAATGTACAATGTGTACAAATATTAAAACAAAAGTGAAGCTTGAAGTAGTGACTGTACAAACGGTCGACCACCAGAGCTGCTGCGGGTCGACCCGTCTGACACCATCGTCTGACATCATCGCCGTCAACAGACATTTTGTTCCGCATTTGTGACGTCAGGCACGTCAGCGGCGCCTGAAGGCGCGAGAGATCCTCCAGGCGTTGGGCTCCTCGTAGCGGTTGTACAGCGGCTCCAGGCGCTGCTGCTTCTTCTGCTTGCTGAGGCGCGTCGGGTCGGAGACTTTGAAGAAGGCTGGAGAGAACTCCACCAGCCAGCGCGGGTCGATGGTGGTCACCTCCCGCATGTACTCCTTGGTGGTCAGCACCAACTCGTGGTACACGACCCTGATGATGAGAGAGGCGGGACGTCACGAGGCTGCTTCACATTTGGAAATGATCATAAAAAAAAAAAAGACATTTATTTCTTGTTTGGTGTTGTCGTACCACTCGGGCTGCCGGTTGAACAGAGCGCTGGAGGGGTGGATGTAGACCACCTGCTGGTCTATCAGGGTGCGGTAGCCCTCTTGAGGATCCTTTTTGGCTGCGTTCCTGAAGAAGCCGCTGCAGATGGCTTTCTGGACCCGTACGGTCGCTTTACCACAAGACACCACATCCAGTTTATGTCTGAAGAGAAGAGAGCACGTTGGGAGGTTCATGAGAAACAAGACGGATGTTATTATTTCAGATTCAGTTGCTAACATTGTGATAGTCCTACCGGTCCATGATACCCAGCATCTGTTTGCGGATGTCCTGGGCTCTGCGCAGGGAGCGAGCCTGGATGAAGTTCTCGTAACACCAGGGGTTGGAGAACTTGTTGTTCTTCCAGGAGTTGTAGACCGCCAGCAGGGTCAGGTGGTCTCCCTCCGGCTGGTGAAACTTTGCCTTCTTCTGGTCAGCCAAGGCCTGCTTGTCCTTTAACACGAGAAGAAAAAGAAACAAATGAGGATTTTCAAATAGTCAAAAACATGAATGCAATAAGTGATATTAAATGTAGACAAACCTTCGGCCTGTAGAAGACGTTCTGCACAGACAGCATGGAGACGATGGTGAGCATCTCTTCACTGCAGCCCAGATGGACGGACATGATCAACATCTTACACAACATCGGCTCCAGAGGAAACTCAGCCATCTAGAAGAAGCAAAACGAAGAAATTATGAAAAAAATCATAATTGGCGCAAAGCTAAAAATGAAGACAAGAGGGAAGTGATCGAAATAAAACAGTGTACCATTTTACATTATTTGTTTATTCAAACTACAAAGTGCATCAATGTGATTTATTCTCATTCCTCACCCTCCTCCCCAGCCGGGTGAGTAAGCCTTCATCATCCAGAGCGCCCAGAGTGTAGAGCTGCTCCATGGCTGTGATCAGAGTCTCCATGGGAGGCGCGTCCATGAAGTCAAAAGACAGCAGGTCATTGATGCCCATCGCCTGGTGGAGGAAACAGACAATAAAGTATTATGTTAATGTTGAGTACATTCTAAGCTTCAAGGCTGAGAAAGATTAGCTGGAACATTATTTATCTACGATGCGACTGCATTGCAGCCCTGAGTCACTGTACTAGAAACATGCACACATTTTGAACTGCTGCCACAAAATGGCTGCACACACACTGACCTGTGACATCACTTAAACATACTATGTTTCACTCAGAATCTTTGCAGAACATTGTGGGGTGAGTTATGAGAAGCCTTTACGCTCCTCTCTGGTGTCTGAATATATCCCCGCTCCATTCCTCTGCTAAACGTCCACCTGGTGCTAATCCGAAACACACGTTCTGTGTGGCAGAGTAAGCGTTTACCTTCAGAGACAGCACAGTGCTGGCCAAGTTGGTCCTCTGGATCTCGGGCACGTTGGTGGTGAGCATCTCGTCTCTGTAGGCTCTCTCTGTGTAGAGCCGGTAAGTCTTCCCGGGGCCCGTTCTTCCGGCTCGACCGGCCCTCTGCTTGGCCTGGGCCTGAAATTCAGAACGGATATTTTTGAACAATCAGGATTGGCGTTTTCTTCTCCGGAATATATAAAGTAGATGATAAACAGACTGTACCTGTGAGATGGGAGTCACCACCAGCTGGTCAATGCCGGTCTTTGAGTTGTACACTTTCTGCTTGACGAAGCCGGGATCCACCACGTAATAGATCCCGTCGATGGTCAGAGACGTCTCGGCAATGTTTGTGGCAATGACCACCTGATGGGAGGAAAAAAAAGACATGCGTACAAATCCATTATCTCAGATACAGGGCAATTTAACCTTTAGTTTCATCTTAACGTTTAGTCGTTTTAATGCAGAGAAGTTACTTATTATACCTTTAACAGGCATTTCCCCATGTTTGAAAGATTTCTGATAAATGCGGTCACCTTTCTGCTGCCCGGGGGTGCCGGGTCAAAGATCCTGGTCTGCATCTCACTGGGCAGCGCCGAGTAAACTGGCAGAATAATCAGTTCAGGAACATCCGGCCCCAGTGACTTCATCCTCTCATACAGGATCTCACAGGCAGTGTCGATCTCTTCCTGTCCGGTCAGAAACACCAGGACGTCACCTGGACAGAGACCAGGGACAGTTGGGTTCTGATGTAGACTGATGTTTGGGTCAACTGGTGAAAAGGACGTGAAGCTTGAAACGTACCTGGAGGCTCGGTGAGATGAATCTGCATGACTGTGATGAGGCTGGCGTCCAGGTAGTCCGTCTCGGGCTCTTTGGTGTAGAGAACCTCCACCGGATACGTTCTTCCTGGGATGGTGAAGATGGGCGCCTCGTAGAAATACTGGGAGAACTTCACGGCGTCCAGTGTGGCCGATGTAACAATCAGCTTCATGTCTGTGCGCTTCTGTACAGTCTGAGAAACACAAAGAGAACACTCAGCGTCTCTTTTACAAATACCAAAACGAGCTCCACTAAATGTATGAAAACGAAAGCCTCTGCCCATCTCGCTCACCTTCTTGAGCAAACCAAAGAGAACATCCGTGTGGATCGTCCTCTCGTGAGCTTCGTCCAACATGATAATGGCGTACTGGCCCAGTTCAGAGTCGATCAGACACTCTCTCAACAGCATACCGTCCGTCATGTACTTGATCACCGTCTCAGGGCTGGTGCAGTCCTCAAAGCGGATGGTGTAACCCACCTAGAGCAAAAAATACGTATATTAGCCATCTTAAAATGTAACGAAGCCATTACAAAACATAAATGTTGTGATTTGACCATCTTCCTCCAATGGTGGAGCACTCGCCTCTTGTCCCAGACAGCAACCGTACTCCTCAGAGACTCTCTTGGCCACGGACATGGCGGCCACACGGCGGGGCTGCGTACAGCCGATCTTCCCCCTGGTGGTGTAGCCCGCCTCCGCCAGGTACTGAGTGATCTGGGTGGTCTTACCGGACCCCGTCTCTCCGATCACAATCAGGATCTGGTTCTCGTGAACAGCCTGTGACAGATTGATCCACACAGCAAACGTTACAAATTGGCACTTGGGTGGCAGCCATTGACCGGTTTGCATTATATCTTGGTTTTGAAAAGAATAAAGTGCATATAGGATAATCAGACTCATTGATATGTGAAGCGTCTAACTAAACCTGAATCAGCTGCTCCTTCAGCTTGTAGATGGGCAGGCTCTCCCTCTGCTCCAGGATGGAGAGCTGGGTCTTCTTTCCGTACGAGGCCTTGTTTCCTCCAAAAGCATGCTTCTTCCACTCCGGGATGTCATTGGGCATCATGCCGATGCCTCTCATGTTGGCTGCGATCTGCCGACCGTCAACTGTAAAAGAGCAGCAGAAGTGAGCGTATAATAATAATGAAGGAAAAACTGCGTTTTAACGCCGCAACTAAAATGTGCTCGCATCCGATCTGCATGGCTACGGCCTGGGCCCATGAAGGGGACACAAGAACACTGAACCACAGATACACTACTCCATCCGGCCAGATCTGGAGCTGCAGGAAGCTAGATAACCATCTCCAGTGATGGCAAGACTGAGGGAGCAGGTATGATAAAGCACGGCGCTGCTTTAAGACGTTACTCCACAACGGATTGTGCAAAAAGCAAAGATAAAACTCTCAGATAGATAGATAGATTAGGGGTGGGAATCACCAGAGGTCCCGCGATACGATATTATCACGATCCTGCGATATTCTGAGTATTGCGATAACATAG
The DNA here is from genome assembly GCF_949748355.1 of Melanostigma gelatinosum. NCBI lineage: Eukaryota > Metazoa > Chordata > Actinopteri > Perciformes > Zoarcidae > Melanostigma > Melanostigma gelatinosum. Next base: position 14,301,717 of record NC_136654.1, on the reverse strand, counting down.
GCCTATATTGCAATTTATTACTTTTTCAACTTCAAATGATGTCCCCAAAGGAAAACTGTGTCAACATGTTTTATCTAATAAGATAAAGTTTTCAGTCTGTTCATCTCACTTCAATCATTTTTATTGCAGCAAAATGGGACTGAACCGTTTGTATTACTACATAGTCCAACATAACTAAACGCAAACGTGTGGACTCAGTATATGAACTATAACTTATATAAGTATATAAGAGTTATATAACTCAGTATAACTTGCGATGCGTGGACGTCGAGGGCAGAGAGAGTTATGCGCTGCACTCTCCCCATGAGCCGGCTACTGGTGGCAGATTTAACCCCGTTGTGAGGTCAGATGTCTCTCTTTGTTTTGACCAACTTCCTACCAATCACGCTGACCCGGGACCTTTGCTGACCTCACCAGAAAACAACTCAGCACCATCTAGTGGACTGAAAAAGTAATTGATTTGATTTTTCAAAAAAAAATAAAAAAAATAAAAAATGTATAGTTTATATAATAAAAGATCAACACTTGGCGTCCATGTATCGATACAATATCGCCACGCAAAATATCGCGATACCATGCTGTATCGATTTTTCCCTTCTTCTGTCTTATGGCTACGCAGGGATTTGATGAATCATACTTCACAATCGCTTAATGTGCACATCTAATGGATTTCTTACCGTCTGGCAGCGGGTCGACCCAGTGTTTATTCAGCCCCATGGGGATGGAGTCCATCTCTGCCTCTCGAGCCGCCTGCTTCAGCTCTCGTCTCTCTTTAGCCAGAGCGCTCTGCATCATGGCGGCTTGAGACAGAGAGCCATCTGGATTCTGTTGGCCGGAGGGACACACGGGACCACGATCACTCGAGTGCACATTTCTTTAGGCTCCAGATGCCATGTGTGTTTATAGTCTGAATATATGTTAAACAGCTTCTACATCTGTTAAATAAACATGTTATTGTTTCCAGAGAACCCCTTCTAATAATTGATGTAATTTTTCCCCTGCCAGACGGATCAGATGAAATGAACCTCAGTCTGCACTGTAGTCCCTCCTCTGTGTATTTAGATGTGATGACATGTTCACACGTGTGCATTACCTTCACAATCTTGACGGGGCTCATGTCCATGCTTTGTTTGGTGTGTCCCCTCAGGAACGGGGGTTCCTCTTCAACCAGCTCGATTTCCAAATCTTCATCTGAAACGGTGCACAAGATCAATGAGCAAGAAGTCCGACGCACCCGAAAGTCTTATGTGTCACAAAGAAAGAGATTAAAGAGTCCACAGCTCTGTGAGGCTGTGACACAGTGGTGCTTCAAGCTAAACGCTAACGTCACCATGCTGACAGGCAGATGTGGAGGAGGTATCGTTTGTCACTTTGTTCTCTAGCTTAGTTTAGCGTGTTAGCATACTATTGTTTGCTTATTAGCACAAAGCACAGCTGAGGCTGATGTCATTACTTTCAAACTGGACTTCTTACCCTCTTCATCATCAACTTTAGGAAGGATCCCCGTCTCGTCGTCAAAATCAGGGAACTCTTCTTTGGACAAGACGTTGGCAGCAATCATCTGAGGGACGACAGAGTATTGAGATTTGAAAATAGGGCTTCAGTGGTACCATCGAAGCAGCTACTGCCATCTTGAACGTGTGCAGAAATCCAGACCTACCTGTTTGATCTCCCACTTCTCTGGGTCAGAGATCTTGGTGAGCCTCTTGCGCTCCAGGGTGTCGTCCTGCTCCAGCTCGGGGGGGTGGCCCAGGTTCATGTTGCTCGGCCGGTCGGGGTTCCTCATGGAGATCTCGTCCCCTCCGTCTGGGCCGACGTTCCTCCTCCTGTTGGGGTTCAGGTCCTCTCCTGTCTCCTGGTCCACATCCTGGCAGATGAAAGAAAGGCAAAACAAATTAGCCCACACATGCTGACAATTAAGAGGCTAACAGTCAATCAGAGAGAAGATGCCCCGATGATAGAATTTCACAATATTCTCTCCAAATATCTCATCTCACAACAGCTTAATCACTAATTAAGATGATAATTACTCACTGGCTCAAACAACTACCTGCTCTAATAGAAAGAGAATATCAGATTCAATTAAAAAATGTAATTTAGAAATCAATTAAGCACGAATGCTGCTATCAAGATCTCAATTTTCCAACCCGGGTCACACAAAGAAATCTGCACACACACAACTTTCAATAAATGTATTCGCCCTCAGACCAACTTCACAGAAATGTGTTCAGCGAGTCGTTGCCTGTTGTTCTTACCTTCATACTGAGGCTGGTCTTAGAGCCGGTGAATGAGAGCACCTTGATCTTCACTCTTTGGCCTTTGCTGACGACGTCAGCGACGTTGGCCACCCGGCCCTCTCTGCGCAGCTCCGATATGTGGACCAAACCCTCCCATCGCTTCCTACGCACAGAGAACACGCGGCTTCACTTAACTCACGGAAGAACAGTTCTTTCCGGTTAACTTATGCTCTATGTATGCACCACACATCACAGGACGCATCTGCAATTCAATTTACAGTGTTTACTTTAATTAGCAGCCACTGGGCTGAGCTGCCACCCAAAGTCGGGTCAATGTTGTATTAATGGTGCTTGTGAATTAATACTAAGGCTGTACCGAATGGCTTTCATTTTATTGACGTTTTCAGATGAAGCTTTAAAAACATATTTTGTGGGTTATTATGGCTCTATAAATTAATGTATGGTGCTGTTAGATTGCCCCATTAATACAACTGCCTGTCTCCCTTTGTGAGCAGCAAGCCAGAGAGCACTAGCTCACAGAAAAGGTGAAAATCGTTCTGCTTTTTGAAGAGCTGAGCTCCAAAAAATATGGATTGAAGCTCAAGATAAACATGTTGGGAATTGATCTTTTTATTTATTATATATATTTGGTACCGACCTTAATCCCTCCAGCTGAACAAAGCATCCAAACTGCATGATACTGGTGATTTTGCCGTTGTATATGTCGCCAACAGAAGGTTCTTCTGGCGGCGGGCGGTCCACGTGTTTATCCTTCCAGCGATCAGAGTCTTTGTCTTGGTCTTTTTTGGGACTAGGTGAGCGCTCAGACCAGCGAGAGGATTTGTCTCTTCTTTTGCCGCCATCTCTGCTGCTGTCTCTGCCACCATCTCTGCTGCTGTCTCTGCTGCCGTCTCTGCTGCCGTCTCTGCTGCTGTCTCTGCCGCTGTCTCTGCCACCGTCTCTGTGCCGATCCCGATCTCTGGAGCGAGACCTGGACCTGGAGCGATGCCGTCTTTTCCTGTCCTTGTCCCGATCTCGGTCCCTGTCTCGATCTCTGTGTCCGTCTCTTTCTCTGCTTCGGCTGCGACTTCGGCTGTGGCGTCGGCTCTTTTCTGACCTGCTAGAATGAGTGCGAAAAGTACATGAAAGTAAACATCACAAGCCACAGCCGACATGTGGCCCTAAACTTAATTGTAGAAATGCATATTTTTTTAATCCTATATTCAACAAAGCAAACGTCACTTTCATGTCAACTTTATTTTTCAAGGAGGCATATAAAAGTGTGACCACTGTTAGTCATCTTACCTGCTCTTGCTGCTTTTGGGGGTTGTCCCGCTGACACTGGGCAGAAACATCTCCAGCTCTTTCATGGCATTAGCTGCTACCTTCACATCATCTTCCAGCTTCAGAGAAAGTAAGCCAAAAAAAAAAAACAATTAGCAGCACAGAGGGACTCTACTTTTACTGTTTAACAACTTTGTTTAGTTTTCCTATCATATTCACTTCTGGAATGCTGCATTATTATTGTTATATTATGTTAGTCGTCGCTGGTACGTGACTCCATTTTCTAGGTTTGAGAACGCACACAGCGAAGTGCAGACTAGTGTCAAAACTTTAATTTCACTTCAACCAACTATCAGAGTGTCTAAGGTAGTTTATCAATAAGACCACACATTTTGCTTGTGTTAAAGCAACGTACCGGTGGGGCCGGCTCATCTGCTCGACACAGCGCAGGAAACAACTCCTTCATCCGGTCCTTCTCCGTCTTGACCACAGCCTCAGACACTGAAAACGGACAGTTATTCATTTATTGTAGTTATGATTATTCCCAAGAGAGAAATATTATATCACGCAATACCATATGGCATAGCACAAGGAAACTACAGATATGTTGCAGTTACACAGTACAAATATAAACAAAATACAAGTCAATAACACACAGTACATATGGGGTAAATGTCTCTCAGAGTTGCCAATTGCTTTCTACCAAAGCAATTGGCAGTTTGGTTGTTACATTAGCTTACTTACCTTTACTCGTAGATGACTTGGATGGAGGTCGCATAGTCTGAATGAGTCTGAGCAAATTACCGACGAGAGAATCCTACAATGAAACAACAAAACAGTAACGTTAGATAGAACCGATTAGGTACCACATACCGTTAGCTTACCACATACCGTTATTTAGTGGTTTATGTTAGCTTTAGCCACCTGCAGGCTGTGTAGCATTTGGCCTAGTGAACTTACTGTGAATTCGGCTCCATTTTGGAGCAAAAGAGCTTTGAATCCATCAAATGTTGGTTGTTTTTCAGCGAGGTCGATGACAAATTCAGCTGCAAAACATTGAAAAAACAAATTAACGTTAGCAGTGAACAGGACATTAACAGCAAATATAAGTTAGACAACTCTAACTAGCGTAGTTAACGTTGAAAAACGTTAAAAACTCTCGCAATAACGAGACGTAATGTTACTACAAGGCTGCGTATCTAACAGTAATATAGTTTATGTTACGATCTGCATGACAACACTACAAAAAAATACCGTTTCCGTTAGAAAAACATGCCACTTTACAGAGTTAGCTAACGTTAATGGATAACACTGTAGCTAAGTTAGCTAACAACAGCTAGCTACTTAGCACAAGCTAGCTAGCCGGGATTTTTCTTTTTTTCAGCCACAAACTACTCACCTAAATCTTTGTCACTTATTCCCAGATGGTTGTCGAGCTCCGTGCAGACCTTGGACACCAGAGACAAATATTCAAGCTGCGATAGCTCGTCTACTCCGCCGTCTGCCATTCTCCACGAGTCTTGTTTTTGTTCAGCAGAAGAAGACAGCCGACATTATTGAACGTGGGCCACTTCCGCTTCCGGCTTTTAGGTCAGTTACGTCGACGTTGTACGTGTCTTGCCCCTACCTGCCGCACGATGGCGCTAAAATTCCTAATTAAAAACGACACAATATGACCACTATTAGGTAGATCAGCGGTTCCCAAACTTTTTAGGCCGCGTACCCCCTTCTACATCCCGACCGGGTTCACGCACCCCCAATCCCCACATCTTAAAAAAGAAGAAGCAACAGAGGCTATTTATAGCCGCATAGAAATCGGACCAATGAGAGAACAGTTTGCTCGTGCGTGGCGTTTGTTACAATATGTAGTCCGCTGTTAAATGTTGCAGTGTGAACACAACCCGAACAAAGGGGCAACTGCAACATTGTATCATATTAATCCCTGAATCAGAACAAAGCAAATGAACTGAAGGTGTGAAAACGCCCTGAAACACTGCAACAAAGTTTCAATAACTTTCAGTGACACAAGGCCTCACTTTTAAAGAGCAATACGGATGGCGAGCACACGCACAGGCTCAGAGGCAGATTGCATCACATTTAATTTACAATTAACCATACATAGAATGAGACTGCAGTTTTTGGCTGTTTTGTAACTCCTCCAATTTCGATATAAAAAATGTAAGGGGCTTTTGACTTGGTGTTCAGGTGGTGATGTAAATAAGAGCTTCAGACAGCTGTTAGCCAGAACCTCACTGCACGCACTGTGGCTTTGGGCAATCTGCATTGGCAATCCAGGTGAAGCCCAGACCAGATCATTTTCATCATATTTCCTCTTTTTTTTCCCAGTCTGATGCTCTCTCGTTTCCTCTTTTTTACCTTGACTCCGCGATGGGCCTATGTGCTCCCGATTTGTCTGTGCAATCCCTTCCTCCTTCCTCTGTCTCATCTTCCTCTGACTCCCGTTCGATTTTTCTTCTCCCGGTCTCTCCCCAACGCACCTCTCCGTTCCTCTCTCTCTATAATGCACATTTCAGCCGATGTAGGGAAAGATGTGATTGTGTGCAACAGCTTAAGAACACACACAACTCATTTAATAGTTTATGTTTTATGATCTGTCAGCATACAGACCCAGCTGTCTGCTTTTTTTCCCAGCTTGACTGGCCTGCATAGAACCCTGAACCTAAACCCAATCTAACCCCATTTTGGGATGAATTGTACCCCAATTGTTCCTGACTTTATTAATCTCTGCAACCGGGCTCCAAAATTGTCCCAGAAAGCGCGGGGGCCGCTGTAGCACCATACCGTGTTAATGCTCGTAGTTTTTGTAAAGATTTTTATCAAACACATCTGGGTGTAATTTTAGGGAGTCCACGTACTTTTGGACACGCAGTGTATATCAAATTATTACTCAGGAGTCGCAAGAAACTGAATTATTAAGAAACATGAACTCGACAGTGCCCAGTTTATAGCGATTAATCACACATCTGTGCAATCTTGAACACTTAGCTCAGGCTTCCACCACGGCGTTATCTCTGTTTCTATCTTGGCGTACGCATACGGTCATGATTCATAGTTTTGCACTCACTAACAGGATTTTGAATCATGGAGGCTCTGGTGTATGGTGTTTATGTTGGGAGTGCATGCTGGTATGCAGGACATGGGAGACATCCTTCCTCCCCTCGTCCTGGGATGAGCCTCCATACACCTCCCAGCACATCCTCAACTCCATGACCTAATCTGATAGAGCCCTCTGACTCACCATGTCCTCCGTCTCTCACTCTGTGCCGAGGTTACACTCTCCTCTCAGACCCCCATCCCTCTAATCTCCTTTTCATATTTAATCCTCATTCCCCAGACATAAACATGCCATTGTTTACCTCTGCTTGATTCCTGATCGAGAAACCTTTCTTGTATGACTTCATGTGCACACAACCTCTGATATTGTATCATTTTCAGGAGTTAACCTGTGAGAATATGTCTGCATGTGTCTTGTTACGCCAGATAAACTCTGAACCTCTGTAATCTTTGGGAATTATTTTTGCTTCACTTGCCATTTCTCCACATTGCCACTCCTGCATCTTTAAAAGCATACATTTTACATGTGTGTGTCTCTCTATGTTAACTCAGGCAGCAATGGATTCTCTCTGAGAGTCCCACATGATCTTTTCCCACTCAAAGTATTTTCTCCCCCGTGTTCTGCTCAAAAATACAACCTTGAATTTATTCAGCCGTTCAACATTTGGGTTACATCTACTATAATTCATGAGCTCGCCTCAAACTTAGTCAATGTGTTTGCAGCCAAGATTCATATAAATATACTGCGAAACCTTCAGAGCGAACACACAACAGAAGTATGTGGACTCAAAGGAGCAGTGTTCAGGCTTTTGTGGCATCTCGTGGTGAACAACTGAATAGCCCTCTGCTAACCTTCCTAAGCATGTTGAAGAACTACGGTGGCCTTCAGGTAACGTACAAAAGCAAAAGGCCCTCTCTCGAGTCTGTGTTTGGTTTGTCCGTTCTGGGCTACTGTAGAAACATGGCTGTGTGAAGAGGACCAGCTCCCTATGTAGATATGACGGTTTCATGAAAGCTAACAAACAACGTGTCCTCATACAACGGCTCGTACGATATCCTAAGAAAAGTTACTCTTCGTTTTTTCATGCGTTTTCCTACGAAAGCCAGCAACACGTGTCAATCTCCTTATATACATACTGTCTTTTCAAAATAAACTTTGAAACTCCGTTTCAGGCAACAAAACTACTTGCTTAGCTTTAGGAAAAGATCATGTTTGGGTCATAAAAACCACGGAAGTGACGTCACTGAAGTACACAAGTTACGTGACAAAAAAACATCAAAATTGACTTCTCTGAACAAAAACACATGACAACTTAGTTTCAGGAGATTATACAACAATGACAACATACTTGAATACAACTAACATGAATATTATATTCCATTTCTCCCAACAGCAACATCTGATGGAGCGAGCACCGAAAGGCTTTCCACAGGATGTTGAACCTGTTCCAGTCCATCCAGAAGGTGTTGGACGGGGTTGAGGTTGAACTGTCTTTGTATGTTGTGTACAATACGTGCGTCTAATATATCAACGTCTGCAATCTGACGCTCAAGTATAACTCAAAACCTACTCATTGGACACCATCAACCCGTGTTGCTACAACGATGAATGCAGCTTCAAAAGTGCACGTATTGTGTGTATTTCTTTTAACACTGGAGAGAGCGAGGCTAACTCTCCCCCTTCTGCTTCTAGTCTTTATGCTGAACAGCTAATCCCTGGCAGTAGCTCCACATCTCTCCCAGAATGTTTTCTTTTTAAGGAGTGTCCACACACTTTTGGCCACATAGGGTACATAGAAGTGCACAAAATGTCCAACAGAACCATGATTGTTGAAACAGGTGGAACCACGCTGCTTCATTCGACTAGGGCCTTGAAGATTCAAACTTAATCTGTTCATTTTCTCTCTCTCTCACATTTACGTAGGTTGCTACAGACCCAGCCATTGTTGACGACAAATGTTCCTCAAACAACTCCTCAATCCTCTGTTGCTTTGCCTCCCGCTGCGTGTTCTATAGGCCCCCAGGATCATGTATACGTTCCCACCAACGGGGCCGTCTAAGGGCAGTCCTCACCTGACCTGATTACAGAGGAAATGTATGGGCCCACGGGGAGGGGAGGGGAGGGGAGGGGGAGGAGTGGGCTCACACTTACATAAGAGGCCTCTAATGCACACAGAGCACATGCTACATGTGCACAGCCACGCTTGATGCTTCTGTGGTGAGCGGTGATGAAACAAAAGAGGGAGACGGTGAGGTTTAGACTGAGAAATAAAGATGAGAGGAGGAAGAACAAAGCTACTGTTGGAGCTGATCCATGTAGGATTCTTCAGAAGGAGAGAGTGTTGTACAAGAGAGTGAAAGAGACGGAGGGGGGGGGGGGGGGGAGAGGTATTAGTAGGCCGTCCTGCCTCCCTTGGGCCCCAGTACTTGGATTTGCATTCTTCTGCTCCACTGTCCTGGTAAACACACGTGTTCATGTTCTTTTCTTTAGCCACATTTGGAAGGAATAAAATATATAAACGGAGATGAAAAAATGGAGGCTGCAGGCTGACATGCATGAACCACGTTCAGTGCACTGCGTGTACTTTGTGCGCATGATTGTAGCGGTAGCACGAGAGGAGCGCCAGGGTTCTGGAAAGAGGAGAGAAAAGAAAAAGCGTGTCTGCGAGCAGTCCTTAAGATTCCAGCACATACTGAAATTGACAGCTGGCTGCAATGTTCTCCTGCTGCTGAGTGGAAAATTCCTGCCATGATGAAGCATGACGTGTGTGCATGTGAGAGAGCGAGAGAGAGAGAGAGAGAGGGGTGTGTGTGCGCATGACACACACATGAGGGAGGAGGGCAATGCTGAAGAGGGGAGGGGGAGGCTGGGCTACCGTCCAAACAGCCAGCGAGGGGATTGGTTGGCAGAAAAGCTGCCTTCGTGAGATCACAGCCCCCACAACAGCTTCCACCCGCATGGCGGACATGATGTGAAAAAGACCCACCCTGAACCACACCAAGTTAATGAAGATCAAACCTGTATTGTCCTGCGGAGGGGCCAACCTTCAAGTCAATCACATCACCTGCTGCACACTAATAGACCCAATTACACGACTATGAGTCAGGCTGAACATTTCACCGGCAGCTATACTGTAGGCTACATTAGCGTAGCATGAATCACTGTTATGCACATGCCGTTAAAGCTGAAGATAGAGTAGAAAAGCTGTATTTCAAAACCAATACCGTCAGCGGCACATCATCTAGTATTGCTGACATTTTAAATAAAGTCTGTTGAGTGTCAATCAGGTCTGCTCACTGCGTCAATAACGTAGCTGTTAGCTGAAGCATTTGTCATAACAAATGTATGCGGTGATATTATGTCAACAGTGTGTTTACATCTGGTTACACTGCCCCCAAGTGGCCAGAATAATCTACAAATGCTGCTTTAGTCTACATTTTTTGCAAGAAAATAGTATTTTGCACATGGATGGATATTCAATTTTGGGTGTATATGTATATACCGTACATACATAGTTTATTTATCATTGTACAGCTTTGGGCCAGTAGAATACTCGAATAATACTAGAATAATCAAACGTATTGAAAGCTGACATTTTCATGTCTTTATCATGTGACCAGCAGATGGTGACACACTGTCAGACCGGACTCGTCACCCTCGAGTGACCTTTTACAACCGCGAGTGTTCACCTCAGACCTTTTTACTCCACATTCACATCGTCTTGTGTCACAGGTCAAACTCCAACCTGGATCCCTGTTTGTACAAGAAACCAAATGACTGGAAACTCTTCAACCATAAATCCCATTTAACGTGGTACATCTTACACCGCATGAGTTTTTTTGGACAGAAGTATCACTCCATCTTTGCACTGTATGAGTTTAAGGTGTCTCAAGGGAGCTGATGACAGGTTTTCCACAACTCGTTGCGCCGCTGGGTTGCTAATCTAAATTGCCCTAACTTGCAGAAAATGGACTCATGCCATGATGATTTACAAGGCAGACGCAATAATGTGGATTTTTTTTCTTTTGCTCAGCATGTCAGTGCAACAGAAGAGGCCGGAGCTCACTGAGGTGTGTGACAACACGTCCTCAGCAGAGACACACTGCATTCCTTCATGTTTTCTTGGGGACTGAGCCTGCAGGCCTTCACCAACTAATCATTCTGGGTTGAGGAACTAGCAGCCGTGGACCAGCTGTCTCTCACCGGGAACCCTCACAGCACTCCGAGAGACATCTGACGTGACCCGTCAATAAATCAGACGGGATGTGCTGTGACGTGTGCTGATGAACTGAGCAGCGCTGCCAGCGCTCGTCTCTCCACCATGACACTGATGTGACCAGACAAACCTCGTTTACTCCTCATTTAGCCGATATTTCAGCCCTCCGACTTCACAACATTCTGTCGCGTGCGACTGTAAAGAACATTGCTTTCCAAATTTGGCAAATATTAAACACCAAATGGACGGTTGTCCTCAATCTAAGCAGGATTAAGTGCTCATCTTGGATTATGCTACAGGGGACGTTTACATTTTCCTCTATTATTACTGAAACCTGCATCAGGGCTGCAGAGCGTGTTTGAGGTGCTAGACGTGTTGCTGCTGTGATGATGCATCTCTTATATTGGCCAAATGATCAGTTCAGTCACATATGATCAAATATCAAAGGTGCAATGTGTAACGTGAAGCCACCTGCTCCCAAAAAATAGGGGGTTACCATTTCACCTCTAACTGGATCAGTTATTTAAAAAACACTATGAACAGACTTTGACGTATTTGGCATGAAGTCAACGCTGTTACTTCCCATTCTTCTGATAATGTGTTTATAATTGTGTGCATAGTTCCATCTTTTGTGCGTATATAATGGAGAAAAACGGTAACACGGCATTTTAAATCCAGCCAAGATCTTCACGTTCACCAATCTGGATTGCAGATATGATCCAGTCATGATAGAGAAAAGACATTTATGATTTATTCCCATGTACAGTGACTTCATCTGTCAACAAGAACTTTATATACAACTGCAAATAGAGACAATGAGGTGATAACAAGAACAACGTTTCTGTGGGTTTAATTTATTAGTCCATTAATGAAAACCCTCCAGCACATGACGTAGCTGGCCAGAGAACTGAGAGCCAATAACAGCCCAAAGAGCCAGTCAGATGTAAATTTAGTCACATATTTATGACATAAATATATAGTAAAATAGACCAGCGACAATTACCATAAAAATATCTTCTTTTAAAACCCTGACCTTAAACAAAGATTTGAAAATCACACTGACATTTACAAACACGCTGATTGTCCGGACCTGTCGTAAGCAGCCCACCACAAGAACCTGACATCACACCACCCACTGGACTCTGGTTGGGAGGCAAAGAGGGGCGGGGGGAGGTGAGGGGGGCTCGGGAACAGCAGGCGATTGGGCAATCCCGGGGAGGACAGGTCCAGGTGAGATGGGGCTCGGTGTGATGGAGGTATGGGGGGCGGGGTGGTGAGAGGAGATCACAGTAGATATTCGGAGGTGTCCTGCGCGTGTTGGTGTTTTAATTTGAAAGACGGTGTGTCTTTATTCAGCCCAGAGCGTTGCCTAAAGCTTTTAACAGTTATGTCCTCGCACGTTTTGAAATTAATCCGAAATATCCTTCCTTTGTTTTGCGTGACAGACAGTGACGCAATGTGAGAGTTCAACAAAGAGAGAAATGACAGGAACAAAACAACCTGGGACTCATATATTACATATTCAGAGACTTCTGTTTGTCTGGTTAAACCTGCACCAGACTCCAGGAGGCTGGGGTTTGTAGTATATCAGGGAACATTTAAATAGTGTCCTGTATGCGGTCAGTCACAGAAACTGAATCAACTTTTAAATACTTTCTGCTACTCTTTGTATAACCCTGAAATATATGAATATCTGGCACCTCTGACAGACAGAAGGAGCGATCGCTGCTGTTAGTACAGTGAATGGCCATGTGTTTCCCTGCGTGCTGTGTCCTGCCTTCATTGTTCTGCAGTAGACTTTAGCCTCGGATGCATCTGCAAACTATGTTGTACGCTGTGAGCCCAATGTTTTATTCTACTCTGTTTTGTTTATTCTATTCCCGTTGGCTTCTTGTTCTCTCTAGAAGTTGGGTCCAAAAACACAAGACTTTCACCCAGGAGACCGGCGTTAACAAGTCAACGTTAATGTATTTTAAATGACATAACGTCGCCTAATATCTAAGGAAAACAGAGTTATTTTAACCCAAACTCGATCATTTCCTGTGAAAACGTAAGTTTATTTTGCGACAACATTGACGCTAGAGGGGAAGCTATACGCCTTCATTTGAAGCGTATAGGCCATCATTTCACGAGTGAGAATGTGTTGCCAGGAGACATATTAAAGCAACACTACTGAATAACACAGTAGACTCCGATGACAGCACACTTCACTGACTTTAGTCCCTTCTTGGTCATTTTGTGGGTACTTGTGTTACCTTCACAGGAGGAGACCTTTCTCAGGTAAAGTCATTTTTGTTACTTTAACATATTGTTTTTCCACCTTATGAGTCGCTGAGATTGCCTTCAACCTCCTTCCGTAATTTGATGAACCGCCGAGTGGCTGAAATGTTTCAGGAGACGTCCATCCAGGTACGGGACACATCATGTTGAAGGTCCTGCATCATGGCGAGTGACTACGTTGCTTCGGTCTCTTGCACTTAATTATTTGCCTGGCTTATAGTTTGCATGGGGAGCTGTGACAACAGGTTGACACGCTTTCAACATAACTGACAAAAACACCTCACTTCCTGTCTTTGGCACCTTCCGACTAACCCTGATCCTGAGCGGCCAGGTCGTGACCCCTGAGTGTCTGCAGACCACATCGTAGTTTTTTTATTTAAATTTTCCCAGCAGCCTCTGTAGTCACAGTGAAGCAAGGAACTCTTGGAGTGATACAAAAGTAAGAAAGGTAGTTGTATTCGCTGTTGTAGTGAGTATCTTTTTTACATTTCTTTTTTTTTAGCTCATTTGCTTGTTTCCTTTATTGTTGTGTAGGCTGTGTTAAACATCTACTGCTGGTTTGAAGTCATAGCATGTGTGAATAGTCACAAATACACTGAGCAGGCTGAACAGGGTCCTTGAGAAAATCCAAGAAAAACAAAAAAAGACAACAGCAATTTAACAATAAATCAAAACTTAACCCCGAGAGAACTCCACCTCTGCAGATTCTGCTCATCTGCGTGCTTCTATTGATTGAAATGTGTTTAAATGCACCGTACATCCTGGTGGTAGTTTACGACAAAGTAAACTCCTGCACACTGAGAACGCTTCCGGCCCACACATCTCCTTCACTGTTTACGTTTTCTTGATTGATCGTGAAACCATTTTTCATTTTGAGACTATCTTACTAGAACAGAGGATGGTAGAAGAGTGAATACAGACACATAGATAGTCACAGACATTTGTACAAACATAACGCCATCTAGAAATAAAGTCTGACATGGAAACATCTACCAGCACCAGCCGCTGCATACAAGACGTAGACCTTCCACCTGGTATCTGCTTCTTCTTTTCTTTTCTGTTTTTTTTAGCCAAACACTGGCTCTGCTGTTGAAGAGACCACTTTGAAGCGTAGCGTGTGTTTTTTTTTGCTAAATGTTTTTAACAACCTACTATAAGCATGCTAAGCTCTCTGTACATGCAACAGCGAGTCCTTTTCCAGTTGTAAACACCGTGAGCGGGGAAAAGGGTAAAGAAGACGTTCCCAGTGGTCATGAAGCCATAACGAGGTGGTTGTTGGTGATTTTTGCTGGTGCTGCATAAAGTGGCTTGGACCTGCTACAGTTTAGAAAAAAAGAAAGAAAAGCTGAGCAGAGAGCATTTCCGCTGGTTTTCCATACAAACAGTGGGCTTGTGTTCTGCATGTGCGGGTAGTGAACGTGGTCTGAGTGTGTTTGACAGGACAGACATGGAGACGTGTTGGACCAGGACCAGAGGGAGGAGGGAGGACGGTAAAGCACCCTTTGAGGCCGGTTCTTCAAACCTGAGCAGTTCTGAACCAAATTCAAAACCGTATTTTCAACCTGACAAACATTGCATATTTTTTCCTCGTAAGCACAGATCTCATCCAATACAATTCAGCTAATTTATCTAATCTCTGACCAATATCTCTGATTGATAGACGATTAATAAATGAGCTGATTTGTGTACATTCTTAGCTGTCTAGGCATGCGATTTGTCCGTACAAAAATAAATCTCCTCGTGGATCGTCCAAGCAGCACAAACCACCACCACAACACCACCTCTTAAGTGCTCTTCGTCCTGTCTTGGGATTTGGTGTACTAGGCAACGGTCTCAACACGATAGAGCGATAAGTGTCCCCTCAAAGCTATCATGACCAGCGCGAAGGTCGAAGCGCAGGGCAGCGAACGGAGAAGGGACGGGGTGGGGGAGGTGTTGTAGTGTTATCTCATGATCAATACAACTCTCCTATGTACACAATGCCTCTTACTCAGCCATCAGTGACGGCTGCCAAATCGTACTTTCACAGTCTCAAGTTAAACAGTCTGAACGTTTTCTAAAAGTGCGCCCAATAAGCCGATTTGGCACTTTGATTATCACGCAGCTCACGGAGGGCCGAAATATTCTCTACTGATTTCTTGCTGCGCTAATGTGGCCACAAATGGCGTATCGGCTTCGATTTAGCCGTTTAATATTGTGTGGTGCGATAACCTAAAAGTCACTCTCGGGAGTCCTAAAACTGCAACACACCCAGCATACTTACTCACTCTTTAACAGAGGTCCCAACGCCACAACCTGCAGATCCTCCTGTGCCCCATGAAACACGCTGTAGAACAACACCGCAAAGGACGAGGGATACAAAAGCAATCAATAAGGCCATCATTTGGAAAGAGTAACACAATTGCGAAGCCTTGAACTGCAGGCGCGACAGTAACAGCAACAGTCTGGCTTCTGTTTGTGGGAATCCGTGCAGCTTTTCACCTGAAATATTACCCACTCTTGCAACTCGGTTTTCATCTCCTGCAAACCCCCCCAGCACGCTCACAAATAAATGTCTGCCTCCTTCTTTACTCTCTCGTTAGTCTGCTGAACACAATATTAGTTACATTCTTCAAAAGGAAATAATAAAAGTCTATGACAGGACTCTGCTTTACAGATTCTGTCATGTACCGCGGCCTCAAAGGGTGCTTTTGGGGAGGGGGGGAAGAGAAGGTCGATAAAGGCGTTCTTAGCGAAGCGTTCACACGCGCACACACACACACACACACACACACACGAGCATGGACACCGACATTCACATGCATGCACCTTGATACATGCACAGCCGTGGTTTGAGCCATGCCAGCCTTTCAGTACGTCACAAGGTTGAGCAGTAAGCGCACTGAAATAGCACCGGCATGTAGAGGGTGGATGGTGCCCGGCTCGGATGGGAATTGTGTACTTCTTCTGTATGTACACCATTAGCCAACTGGGTGAGGGAGAGCTAGATATTGCTGCTGGCACTTTGACCGTGAAGGGAGAAAGTGCAAAGACGAAACTATGACTGTCACTCAGGGCTGTTCCTGTTATAGTTGTTTGTTAGGGGAGTCTTCCCTTAAGATGATTGTAAAGTTGTGATATTGGGCGATATAAATACAATTGACTTTTCTTTTTCTGCCAGGAGTGGGCTTCCATACCAACGGAAACAACTCACAAACACTCCCAACCAAACCAAACAGACGCAACGCTCTCCCGCCTCCACACATGAAGAAATATGTTTTCATTCAGGGCTAAGAAAGCAATGAGGGCTCGACTCGTTGTGTTCGAGGTAGACTCAGGATCCGAGTCCTTGAAGTCCACCGGACACTCGTCAAGAACAGAACACAGAACAGAAAAAGGTACATCTTTGAGTGTGAATTGAGAAGACAAAAAAAAGATGAGCTAACAATGTTTTTTCATCTAAGTTTCATCATCATTTATTAGAAAATGTTCTTTTACCTGAGAGAATCCTTCAATAGCTTCCTTTACCCAGTCACAAAAAGTGGTCTGTGTTTGTGTGTGTGCATGTGTGTGTGTGGGTCTAAGCTGATGCTCTCATGGGTGGGCGCATTATTAAAAGCAATCATGAGATTATTATTTTCCCACAAACGTATAAAAAAAGATCTGCTCAGATGAGAAAAACCCCGAAAGGTCCACCCACTCACTTATTACACTTCAATAGAAAAGCCAGAGTAAACTTTATAATTTGTCATTAACTGTCTTTGCCTAGAGGCTGAAACTCTTATTTTGTAATAAAAACACAAACCATTAAATGGTGCAAAAGGCATTTGGCTTCGGTGCAATTTACATTTTGTCACAATTATCACCACCAAAGATTCTTCCACTTACGGCGGATTGGTTTGGGCCATTCAAAGTGCATTTTAGTTAAGTGCTCAAGTTGAAGGAGGGGTCAGCGGGTTGTAGATTCAATTATTTTCTTTTAAAGATTTGCAAATCAAGTCAAATCATTTCCTCCCGTCTTAAGAGCAGAGGTAACGGTTAAGTAAACTTGTTTATGCTACAAACACCCCACTGATGGACTTCCACCACCCAGAATACTCTTTAATGTTACATTAGGTTGGTCGGAGGACAGAATAATCAAACCTTCACACACATATTACAGTAAGTTTGAATGTAGGGGCTTGTCTAAATCTTAAGTTGGGGCCTTAAGGTTCAACCCACCGAACCATGAGAGCATCGCATCAGGTAGACGAACCCATACAAACACACATAAACATGCACACACACCACTTTCTGAGCAGTTTACAAAAAAACAGCACATCTCGTAGAATCCATATTCTCCACAACATCCCCATCCCCTCCTACTGGTTCTCCGAGACCACCGTGAAGAGTGTACCGACCCCCCCGAGGACCAGCTCGCCCGGGCAGTCCTGACCCTTCGCCCACACAAAGAAGCGAGGGTCTTCAGGTCGCGTGAAGAACCTCTGGAACTCGAGCCAGGCCGAGTTTGATTTCATGAGCAAGACGAACCCGTTGTTGTTACACACCGAGCTCGTCTTTTCGGCGGGAGCAGGAGGGAAATTGCATAGACATCTCGCTGTTTGCATGTCTTCACAAACTCTACATTTGGCATGAAGGGGGGGGGGGGGGGAACCAAACACAAACATGAAACCAAAAAAAAAACATCACAGACAATATGCACCCATGTCCAATGTGTCAACACGTGAGAATAAACGGGGATCATGATATCTATGGAAGGGTGGGCTCGGAGGGGCCCCCCGCAAAGCCAGCCGAGGAAACCCCCACACTTTGCTCGTTGTGGTCCAAGTTCAGGGGTATCATCATGGACCACAATGACTTTCAGCTTTAACCAACGCTGTAGAACCAAGTATGGTACTCGCTTCAAACTGTCATCATGATCTAAGACTCCATTTACACTTCACTTCATGTGTCTTGGGCAGACTGGATAGCTATTAAAACGAGAAAAAGTCAAGTGGAAATGCATCTGAGACGCTTCAAGAGGAAATGTGACTGCTCAAACCAACCTGGGAGCTGGTTTCAGATGCACTCTAGCCAGATGTTGAAAATGTATTCTTTACTCCTCCAAAGTGTGACTTGGTCAGTAAGCTATCTGTGGAAGCTTCTGGTGTTTCTGACCAGTTTACCACCACTCCCTTGACTCGGGTGGGGCGACATGATCTGGCATATATGGAGCTTAGTGTCTTAAATCTGGAAGACAAGACACTTGCAATGACGAGTGTAAATGGGGGTCCTTGATGTAAACTAGTCCAGCTTTATGACTAACTTGTTTTTAGAGATCCGAGGCTGGCTTCTTGGGAGGCAATGGGGGTGGCGGACAAATGGGGAAATCCATTTTGGCCTTTTCCAACATTGATGCGAGCGTGTTGCAGCCACGTTAGCTGACATTGACTCGACTTAACAACCAGCTTTGGTTGGATTCATGTCTCCCGCTCCCACTTTACTCAACAAAACCCACCTCACTGTCCTCCTAACCCTTCTGCTAGTGTGGCTGCTGGCCACACCCACATCAATAGTTTGGAAGAATCTGATTCCATAGGTGAACACACCCACACACACACACACACAACCATAGGCATTCATGTGTAGCGTGTGATGTCGTGGTGAGAATACGAGGGGTACGAATCTATCTCTTTGCAAACAACAGGAGGCACAGGGTTCATGATTAATGTCACGGGGCACTTCTGAATATGGATCAACATGCACATGTGAGAGAGTGCACACATACAAATGTATGAAGCATTACACATTACTTTGCTTTTTTTTTTGTCCCCCCCCTCCCCTCCCCTCTTACATGGGAGCGGGATGGAGAGGTTGAATTTACTTTTTGTTGCAATAAATCTCGAGTGTTGTATGTTTTTGTATTTACATCCTTGGTTATGGCCAAAATAAAATGAAACGAGAACTCAAAAACATTCTCAGTTTTGTAGTTTGTCTGTAACGTGTATGTGACACCACTATCTTTTCTGCTGGTGTGTGGAAGTTGGGTTGTGGGTGCCGGGCTCAGGTCCAGCCCCCCCCCCCCCCCCCACTCCTGTCAGCTACATTCAATACCATAAAACTCTCAGCCATTACAAAAGTCATAATCCCTCAGTCTCTGGGCCATTCACATTTGAGGTTTACTGTCTGTAGACTGTGCCTTTAAGTTGGAGAAGTGCTCACATTAGCAGATGATCTCTAGCGTCTCACAACCAAATAAGATAGAGCACAAAAGCTTGAGGGAAGAGTCCTTTTGTAACTTCTACTGATGCGTACACACAAGCACATATTATCTTAACATATACATTTTTATTCTTAAATCTATATATGCATCTCTGAACTTTCACATGTGCCTGCAAAATATGACTCCTCCCAAGTTCCTTTGAGTTTTGTGTTGTGTGAGGTATGACAAGATTGTTTCATTTTTTTTTCTATTTTCAGTTTCTGTTGCATTATTTTTCCTGTTTGTGTTATTTTTTTCTCCAAAGTTTCATTTCATAAAAAACAAAAAACAAAATATATATATATATATAAAAAAGAAAAGAAATTCCTGTTTTGTTGGTTGTAAATTCCTCCTGATAAAAGGGGACGGACGACTGGACAGACACAGACAAACAGATCAGTTGGCTTATCAACACAAAGTATAGATGTGAAAAAGAAGTGACATATTCTCTGTTACACTGCACACATGGTCAAAAAGTGACTACAGCTGTTTTTTTTTCCTTTTTTACACAGAAGCAGTTTAAGCGTCAAACAAAACAAACAGAAACATAAGAAAACAATGATGAAATCTCCAATACTTTTGTTCAGGAGTCCATTTCTTTTCTTTTTTTAAAAGTCATCTCTTTTCATCTTGTTTCGTGGATTTATAATAATTTCATATATCTTCTTTTTTTTCTTCTTCATCTCAATCAGACTCAGAAGGTAAAGCAGCATTATAACCCCGACTGTCACACACACATACCCAGTCAGCTCACGAGAACAAAGGACATCAATAGCTTTTTGTATTTTCTTCTTCTTCTTCTCTCTTTTTACGTAGATGTGTGGGAAACTCCAAACCTGCATCTCTGGCACGAGGGATCTCTGTGATCCTCGCCATGTGGAGGTGGGAGGTTATCCTTTTGGAGGGAGCTGAGGGGGGACGTTTGGACTCGTCAGCTGGCATGGGAGGGGGGGGGGGCTCATATGCGGTTGTCGTTGGAACTGAAGGGGAGAGCGTACGTATCCCTACGCCGCCACCTCCCCCTCCTCCAGAGTGTTCGTTAACATCGTCTCTACAACCGGCCACATCGCCCCTCTCTCTCCCATGTCAATGATGGCAGTGAGGGGTCGAAGCCCTCAGCTTTTATTTTTTGTGTTTCCTGTCCCACGCTTTCATCTCTTACATCCTCACAATCTCGCGCTCAAGTCTCTCGTTCCCATCGCCGCCGCTCTGCCGATCACATTCATTCGGTGGTCGCAACTCTAAAGGGCGGTTATGGCCAGCCTTGTCTCACAAGGGAGAGGCCTGGATCCCGTTTGGTGTCAATGATATTTGGGGGCCAAACTACAGGGGAGGCGACCCACTCAGCGGTGAGTGGGTCGCCTCCTTCCCTAAGCTAGATTGCTTAGGGAAGAGGAGAGAAGATGATTCTGGAAGGGAGGGCTCTGAATTTGAAATGCCACTGGGCTGACGCTACAGGAGGGATGATGGGAAAATGAGTACTAAGGGACAATTATCAATTCATTATTAATTCTACACAGCCCACAGTTAAGCGGCGAGGGTCATGTGCTGTTGGTCAAATACTGACTAACGGGTCAGGTTTGGGACTGAGCCCACTGAGACTGCCAGCATCTGTTACACAGAGCCACCAAAACTCACCCCAAATTCGTACCTGCCACCCAAAACTCGCCCCATAATGAGGCAGGGGGGAACTATTGGGTAATCCAACAATTGTTGGTTAAACTTTGACGAGTAAGGGGCCGAAAGGGAGGACCGCTGCAATAGTGCAAAAGCTCCCACCAGCCTGGCTGGTTGGGGGCTGTTATAACGGTGGTAGGGGAGCAATTTAGTCTCGAGCTAGGCTCCAGAAAGGGCATCGTCAAGGGCTAGAAGTGGGGTAAGCGCAGGTGATGGATCTCTGAAAGTGATGATGATGCTTGTGAAGGGGGGGGGGGGGGGGGGGTTCTTCTGGGAGTCAGACCAGGCGTTCCAGTTCCTCTCTCCTCCCAGCACCGCTCCAGACGTCAGAGCGGCTCGCCCATCCCTGTCGATTACCCACGATCCCTTGCCACGTGTCGCTCTGCTGAGGTACTTCTGAGGGGTGCAGGTTACCCGTCCTGTACAAGCGCCGAGCGGCGAACTACTGCTTGGCTTTGAGTATAAAATAGATTTTCTGAAGTCTCTTTTCCTTTCATTCTCCTCTTGCAAGAGTGGTAAACCCAGTTAGATTTGGCTTGGCCCCAGAATTGGAATGAACAGACCGGGCTTTTGTGATGAAATCAACATTCTTGAATGGTCGTTTGGCTAGTACACGATGATACCTGCCATGGATGTTTGCCGTGAGATATTACCGTCATAGTGGTGAGCGTAAAGTGCACGGGACTAAAAGAGCTTTTGAGCTGCCTCCTAAGAAGCTTCATTTCGGTGGAGAACATTCTACTTTTTCTTTCTTTTACATCTAATGCATTCCTTGCATGAATGAAAGCTAATTTCCATGAAATAGATATCTGTCAAGATCCAACGGTAGCCATCATGAGTGTACTGTGGAAGATGGCCATGATGCAGAAGGAAACAGCCCTTTCTCTGCACGCTAATTCAACGGGCGTGGCCACCGAGGGCTTTTTTCAGGTACTGTCTCCGTCATCTGTCCTCTTGCTGCTGCCGTAAATGGGCTGCACGCATCTACGCCGTCCTTCGTCGCTTCTGTGAGTCGGTTTCCGTTTTTGATAGAAACAGGTAAATCCAAATTTCAAAAGACGACACTTGGTCCCGTATAACAAAAAAGAAAAGAAAAGAGATAAACCTGAATGCGATGGGTACCATTCCCTGGAGTCGGTTAAAAAAAAAAACCTTTTCCGGGGGGATGGCTGGCCCTCCTGTCTTCAATGGCATTTCATTTCAACCAAGCGACAGCACTGAGGGTGTGTGCGTGTGTGTGCATGACGCAAGTGTTTTTTTTGTCTTTCCGTGACTACAAGTGTGCACCGACGTAAATATTATGCACATTTGCGTGTTAACCTACACATGCGCCAACTTGAATGGTGTATGTCTGCAGCTGCCCCGTGTCCACAGAGGTGAGGTAGTGCCTGACACCACGGGGGCAGAATCGCGGCCCCAGCCTGGGGGTGTAATCCACATTTTGAGGTAAATGGTAGCCTTCTTGGCATTTGCCTGCTCTCTCAGTGACGCCCATGGTTAAAAAACAACAAACAAACAAAAAGGCAGATGTGTATGGAAGCCTTGGAGGGCCACATTGAGCAGAGTCCGTGAGGAGAGGACTCTGTAGAAACCCTGCAGGTTAGGGCTGTATATCGACACTGCCGCGCAGTGCATACAGTAAAATGAGGCATTCACGTTACTCTGAGGTGAGGTTGTGTGCGTGTGTGTGTGCGTGTGTGAAAGACAGAGAGAGAGAGAGAGAGAGAGAGAGTGAGTGTGTTTGTTTGTGTGTGAAAGACAGAGAGAGAGAGAGAGAGAGAGGGTGTGTGTGTGAGAGAGAGAGAGAGAGAGAGAGAGAGAGAGCGAGAGTGTGTGTGTGTGTGAAAGACAGAGAGAGAGAGAGAGAGAGAGAGAGTGAGAGTGTGTGTGTGTGTGTGTGTGTGTAAGATGAGCTTTGCCGTCTTCGCTGGTCGCTGCTATTGAAAACCTCCTTGGAGGCTGCGTGCAGGAGATTTATTCTGACTCTGGCTCCGACTTTACAGTTCAGCTGTTAAATCTTGTTTCCTCTCTCCATCGCTGCTCCTCCCTCCCTTCCAAGTGTCTCTCCCCCTTACTCCTCCCCTCCCTCCCTTCTTTCTTTCTGTCTTCCTCTCAATGCAACTCCTCGGAGAGAGAAGAGCCTCATTGCCATCAATATGACGCTGGCACTAGCAGCGCGGGCGATGACAAGGCAAGTCAGCTCATATGTGTGTGTGTGTGTGTGTGTTTCTTTGTGTGTGTCACAGGAGCCGGTCCAATGACAAAAATGAAGGTAGATATGGAGCCATGTTCTGCACATTGTTTTGTTTCTCAAAAGGTAGACAACACAATTTCATAAAACTGGAGTAGCCTTGTATAAATATAGCACCGGTTTTCACTGGAATCTAAGTACGAAGCTCCAACAAAAGAGCTGTTTAAACGGCTCAGATTGAGTTGAGGAATCGATAAAAGACTAAAGTCTGGTAGCTCTGCTGTACTGCAGCCATTATACACCAAAGCAACGCTTAGAGCATCTGCTGAAAATGTCTTCAATGTGCAGTGTTTGCTGATTGCCTGTGCATGCACGACTGTGAGCATAAATGTCACCCGTGTCCATCTTCTCTGAATTACAAGCCTTAACACTTATTCAGAAATAATACTGAGAGGTGCTGGCCAGCATGGAAGCTGGAAACATGGGCTTCAGAAGGTGTGTAAATCTGTGACCGCTTTAAAAAAAGAAGGACCAGAGAGGGGGAACGGACCCCTGCAAAATTGCGCTGCTCTGAAGAACGGAGGTGGAACAGGCTGAGTGTGTATGTGTGTGTGTGTGTGTGTCTTGGCAAATAGCTACAACTCTTACTAGATAAGACATCATGCTCAGACAGAAGGGCCCCCACACGGATTTTAAAACAGGGGTAAGTAAAAGGAGGAGAAAGAGGTGGAGGAGAGGGTGTTCGTGAAACAAAATCCTCTGTTTGCTTGACTCTCCTGTTGCTGGTGTGTTGTTTCTGTTATTGTTGGTTCCAGTTGTTTGTTTTTCTTTTAAAACCACATACTGTCAATGCGATGTCGGAGAAATGCAGAGAGGACTCTCCTTCCATCCTTCCCCTGTAAAAAAAGCGATGGCCCTTCCCATCTCCCGAGTTTTGCCCACGGTTTCCTCTTCAGCCCTTCGCGCGGCGGGCGACTGAGTTTCACACCTCCTGGTCCTCGAAGACCTCCAGGAAGAGCGGCGGGAAGAGTTCGTTGGGACACTCCACCTTCATGTGAAGGAAGCGGCTGGCGTGGCACGCCCCGATCATCCGCAGGTCGGTCACCTTCATCAGGAGCTTCGGCCAGAAGTGAGGAACGTTGTGCTTGCGGTAGTTGATGTAGTGCTCGAACGCCAGCAGGTAGGTCTCCTGGCACTTCTCGATCTTGTCCATGCAGGTGAGGCCAGAGCGATCTGGTGACGGGTGAAAGGAAGGAAGAAACATCAACTCAATGTAATTCTAAAAAACGGTGTGGGCGTGGCAGCATTTATTTGAATGAATATTTTTCGTACTTTCTAAAGTAAACTTCAATAAGCATCCGCCCCAGCAGTATGGCGGATGGTAAACCCACCATCCGCCATGAAATAGGATGAAATAATTCTATTCTATTATTTCATCCTAACCCCCCCCCCCCAAAAAAAGTCTCATGTTTAGAGTTCCTACAAAGAACAAACCAAGTGTGAAGGTTTTTAATCACATTTAGGATGAGTTTTTACCTTCATTCAACACTGAATATGTATGTGGACTTTAATCTTCAAGCCATAATTACATTCTGACTCACAATAGGCTCCAATATATACAGTGTAAAGCGGCGGGTAATGAATATGGACTGTCATGGAATTGTGTCTCCAAGACTGAAAATTTACATTTACATTATATCGAGCAGAGACTCCGAGACTACCAATGTCCTGAGCAGTCACAGGCAGAGTCGTGCCGCTGTGAGTTTTTAGAAAAGCAAGTCAAGAAGTTCTGAAGTCTTCTACCTGAGCTCATGAGCAGCACGGCCTGCAGCAGCGCCACCTCCGTGTCGTCCAGGTTGAACTGCGCCAGGCTCCTGCCCAGGTCGAAGATGGCGTCCGACACCACGCCCAGCCCGCCGTTCTTCAGCTGCTCGCGCTTCACGGCCATCTCGCCGCTCAGCGTCAGCGTCTCGCTCTCGGGGTCGTAGCGCATGGCGGCTCGCAGCGACATGATCTCCATGCAGCAGCCCTTCAGCAGGATGATCTGGTCTTCACAAGGTAGCTGGTGGAAAAAGGTTGTTTTGCCGATTAATTATAAAGGATTTTGAACACATTTCAAGGATCGTCTTTCCTTAAAGAGACATTTGTAAAATATAATGAGGTATATTTTGTTTTTAGTTGATGTTTAGAGTAGAGATGACAACTTGTTTATTACATTCAGGTAGTTTTACAGTAAAAAATAAATAAAAATCATCCACACATACATAATTAATTTACAAAAAAAAAAGCCGAAATAAGATATTCTCTCAAGTATAACAGAACAAAAGCACACAATCCCCCCCCAGAGAGGAACATACAACACACAAAAAAATACATTCCTCTGTTTCTCATCCATTCATCCGTTGAATCTCAACACTTGACGTGAGACGGATTAGTAGTATATGTGATTAGTAGAGGAATCAGAAGAGGAGTTCGGAGGGAACAAAGGAAGAAGGGAGGAGGTGGAAGAGAGGAAAGGACGGGAGGTAGAAACACGAGGATGAGTTGGAACGACTGCCACAAATGTTTTCCCCCGATGAACACAGATGATGACTAATACGCCCTGATTGACATGGATATGACAATATCTGGTATGAAAGCCATTGAATTAAATCTACAGACTCCGGTGTGCTGAACTAAAATGTCACCTTTGTGTAAACTTGTTTCATATTCCGCTGCTCTTGACTGCTGAGCAGATCAATTGCCATTAATTGGCTTGATTTGTCTTGTAAATTTGTACCTCGAGGGCACGCTTCATTTCTTAGAGGCTGAATAAAATCATTTGTTCTGTGCGTTTGTTGTCTGTAATTCACTGCAATATTCTCTCTCTCTCTCTCTCTCTCTCTCTCTCTCTCTCTCTCTCTCTCTCTCTCTCTCTCTCTCTCTCTCTCTCTCTCTCTCTCTCTCGCCTCTTACATCAGATTAAAAAGCTTCTTCTTCCATCCAACTCAATCTATTATATTGTGAATGAAAGATAACATATTAAACATAACTGATTATCTGCTTCTGTGTCTGGAATACTAAAACTCTGTGTTCTCATCTGCTGCCGTCTGCTTTCTTCATCTCTACAATGAATAGAACGTCCAGCAGCGGCGTGAGGAATTCATTCTAGTTCACGCTCTCACTTGAATAGTAGCATCTGCCATAATAGTAACATTTATATAATAATAAAACAATCTGAACTAATTCAACTTCTTTAAAAAAGGGACGATCTTTACTTTCAGAGCTATCGGTGATTTATGATCTCAAGAACAACACACACACACACACACACACACACACACACACACACACACACACACACACACACACACACACACACACACACACACACACACACTACTAGACAATAAGTCACCCTGATAATTATCCACTCTACGGTCTTATTACATAATTACATGTTGCTAATCAAGGCGGGGCTGATTGCCTCCAGCAACAAAAGCTTCTTCTGGGTTTGATGTTTCTAAGCCACACACAACAGTGCGAGCAAGCAAAGTTCTGCACATTTACCTGTGCTTTGGATTTTTTGATTTAACGGCACATATTTTAGAAATCCACAACAGATTCGTTCCACGGTCGTAACTCTTGCGTCGCAGGTCGTTGCGGTCCTCCTCAAACAAGGAGCTGCTGGTTCTGCGAGACACGTCGAGCCTCCTAAATCACACCTTCCCCCCAGTAACACGCGCTCACAGGAGGACGTCTCTGTATGCGTCGAGACTCCCTCACCCGCCCTCTGCTCCTCCAGACCGTTAACCCGACACTCACCTCAGAGAACATGGGCAGTTTTTTGGCAAAGTCGACGACGCGGGTGATGGCAGGAGTGATGATCTTGGTGAACTCGCTGAAGGCCTCCAGGTCCACCTTGTCTCCGTCTGACGTCGGGGCGACCGGGGACTGGCCGATTTTTTCTGGCTGCATGGGAAAACAAAACGTTTTACATTAGACAAGAGCAAAGGAGCCAGAAAACAAATGTGTATCAAAGCCTGATATCGCTCCTTCCTCTGAGCCATAGAGCTCCAATAAAAACACATCAGTGAGCCTCACTGATGATCCTTCATTACATGAACTCACACACTGTAGTTTATTCTGACTCCAATCACACAAACTCCGTTCTTCTGCCACAATTACTCACTAGAGCACCAAATGTGATTTAATCCGCCGCTGAAAATAGTCTCCAACCAATGCACTATTTCCTCCTCTTTGAGTAGAGCCATGTCAGAACTACGGCGCCCAGCTGCTTCAAGATTTATTGATCTATCTTTTAAAATGCTTTTAAAGATTCATGCCTTCAGTAGAAACCGACTGTCTTGGGGCTTTGTGTCACAGACAGGTTAAGGAAGTAACAAAAGTAAAGTATTCATTAGTGTTGGGTATCTTCTTTCTTCAAAACCCATCATGTAAATTATGGAATACAGTTGTGTAAAAAAACGCCACCATCACCACAGTGGAGGATTGCAGCACTTCCTCCGCACACTGAACTGCCAAATACACGGCGTTGTGCTTCACCACACCCCAGACTGGAGCTGCTGCGCTAGTGGGCCAATCACACATTGCATTCAAATCATAATCACTTGCAGTGATTGTCTGAAAAGAAAAACCATCGAAAAGAGATCTGGGTACAAAACAGATGGAATGCAGGGATCTTTTGACTGGAGACGTTTTACTACTTGGTACTGGGTTATTTTTATGGCTTAAACTTTGCAGGGGTGTCAAACTCATTTCCACTCTGGGCCACATCAGCATCACGGTCTCCCTCAAAGGGCCGGTTGTTACTGTAAGACTGTAGAACTAACTTCTCCCTAACATATTGTTAAATAACTCTCTCTGCATTTGATTATTGTTTATTCAAGTGTAAACATATTGTACATGCAGTTATATAAATGTAAAATGATATTTAAACACATTTCTGTAATTATAACATAATTCATTTTAATTGAGGGTTAAGAAACCCACATGACTCTATCAAAGATCAAACTATTAAAGAAAATAACAAAGACAAATATCAAACACAAGTTATGACATTAACTTTGTTCAAAGCTGTTTGTGTCACCTCTCTGTATCACTAATGTTCCTCCCTGTCGTCGTCCTGCATGGCAGCTACATCCAAGAGCTGCTCACTGAGAGTCAGGTCTGATGAACATGGATAGATGATGTATCCGTGTTGTCTGTGCTTTCATCAACAGTTCATTAGAAACACAAGTACCTGCTCGTCTCTTAGCTGCTGTGTTGTTAGATTGCTGCTAGTTCATGAACTCGGTCTGCGATGGTGTTTCTTCACAAACTGACATTTGTAAAAGTCTGTATCTGGTCGG
The DNA here is from genome assembly GCF_949748355.1 of Melanostigma gelatinosum. Lineage (NCBI taxonomy): Eukaryota > Metazoa > Chordata > Actinopteri > Perciformes > Zoarcidae > Melanostigma > Melanostigma gelatinosum. Next base: position 14,273,185 of record NC_136654.1, on the reverse strand, counting down.
AGCTCTGCTCACATACCTTCAGCATGCACTGGGCTGTAGCTGTGTGAATATATTCTGCTGTGATTGCAGTCTGCCTTTTAATTCTTGGACAATTTGATGTTTTTCTTGGAGGCTAAATTTAGCTCCGTGTTTGGTGTCAAAATGCCGACGTGAATTGTATCCTTCATCACCGACACGCCTCATAGCACAGAAGACAGACCCGTTGTTCTCCTTGAAGCACAAACATGTATTCGCTTTCACATCTTTCATTACATTTTCTTCCCTCTGCATCAATTGTTCTCTTCGTGGACATTTTGGGATTATTTGTCGATCTTTTTCAATCAATCACTTGTTGGAAAACCTCTTTTCGGGCTGTTGCCTCTCCTGTCCAGGCAACACGCTATCTCATAATTTCAACTTTATATCTCATAATTTCGACCATGGGGATACTTTTATTTTCAAGTCAAACTTTTATTTTTTTTCCCAAAATTAAAAAAGAAAAAAAAGAGAAAAAAATCTTTTTTTGCTGGCGGATTCGCGGGCCGCATAAAAGGACATGGCGGGCCGGATTCGGCCCGCGGGCCTTGAGTTTGACACGTGTGGCTTAAAGGTATCGAGTACCGATATCGATAACACTGGAGACAGACACAGAACACATGGTTGGTTTTCACAATGAAGAATATGCAGACTATTGCTGTCTTTTCAAGTGTTGATGCCCTGATAGAGGCGAGCACATTTAAGCTTGGTAGAACAAAGAAAAGAACAAAGTGCAGAAGGTACTTTAAGTTAAGTTAAAGAAGAAGAGAGCACTACTATACAACATTAGGACGAGCTACAGTTCAGAGTATGGGTGTGTGTTTTAAATGAAAGCGCAAAATAAGATTATAGAAGAATCAATAAGAGCGGTGTGGGGTTTAAGGGGAAATATAGCAGAGGGAACAACACAGTTTTAAATGTTTTTTATAGCCTTCCTACAAAGTGCTCTCTTGCCTTGGGAGACAAATTAAAATCAATTTCCCAGATGAGGACGGCAGCCTGTGCTCTGTGAGAGGAATGGGACATGCCACCCGACAGATAGCGCTTAGAGGAGGACTGCAGAGCAGTGACACATATGTTTACAGAGCTGTGTGGATCGAGGCCGCGAGTATGGAAATATTGTTTCACGCTGCGCTGAAGAAAGCGCGCGTCACCGTCACCGTGGTTTATTCAAGTCGGGTCGAGATAAAGTATAATAATGATCACCAATCAATCTCAATCTAGAGGAGGGAAGGAGACTCTGTGAATTCGTACAAATTTAGCCAATCCTCTGCTAAACAATTACGGACAATGTAAATAAACGTCGTCGTAATGTTGATGGACTGCAGCGCTGGAGCCAAAACAAAGCATTGGTTTCACTGGTGGAGGTCAGCGCCATTTTTCATTTCAGTGTTGAGAAACAAGCAGAGAGAACGCACGCGTCACGTTACACAACAGTCTCTAACTCCAACTAAAGGGGACGGGTCGCCCTCATACCAACACGACATACGTTTCCTTTCATCTGTAGTTTTATTTATCAATCTTTATTGTTTTGGTTTTCTGCCTTCTTTCCAATAGAATGGAACTAGATGGCACCCTGCTTGTGCTGCTCAAAGCGCCAAAAAAACACATTTTATTCAGGATAATCCACAGACCTTGTTGTGAGCTGTAGGAACTATTTTCTCCCCACCGAACTACACTACACTGCCAACCGCATCACCGCGCTGAGGTAAGCGTGCGTCTATGATGCTAGCTCCCCCGAGCACCGCTGAGCTAACGTTACAGCTCAGCTTGAAATCTCAAAACCTGGCCTGATAAAACCCAAAAATATATCTGCGTGGCTGTATACCACCAAAATCATGTGAGAAAAGATGTCGTTTTTGAAATGAAAGAGATTTCATATTTTCAGTACTACTAGTCCTTGATTATGGACTCATGCGATTTTCCTGTGGCTGTTGCTGTATGCTTAGTAACCACATGTCCATATGGGTGGCATCCAGGGAAAACACTTGGCTGTACCCGCAGAGACCAAGCGAAGGGATTACGTCGTTGTTGCTGTACAGGCTGGTTCGTGTGGAGTTATCGTAAAACTCAATGTGGCATGAAGAATTCCTAAATAAACGCGTCTCCGTCACGTATAGAAAAAATAAACATTTCATAATGAGTCCCAAAAGAGGTACAAGTTATTTGGACTAACATGAACCAACAGCGCACGCTGGGAACTGGCAATTGATAGGGAGGAGGAAAAGGGGGGAGAAACCTTTTCACTGCAGTCTCATCAGTTATGTGGTGAGCTTCAACTGCTGACCTTTTATCGGACGGAGTAGTGCTGGAACGTTTGTTCCCGTAGAGCCGGAGAAGAGAAACAAGGATGTTTTTACCACAGTGCTATGAACCGATACTGGATGTGATGAATGATCGATAAGATGATAAGATCGCCTTGTGACTGCTGAGCTGCGAGTGTGCATTTTGAAAAAGAAACGCTGATGTTTCTGAACGTCTAATTCTGAATGTCTGCGTTCAACCAAAACCACATGTCCTCTGAGCGCTCAATAACACAAGTCCATGTCAAGGTTTTTCAATTTCGTCTCAGAATATCTGAGCAGAACATTGTGAATCCAGCCGGTTGAGCCGCGTCGTTTACCTCATGTTGCTCAGACCGGGACCCTTTTATGCTTCACTCGGCCTGGAGGACCAGATGAAAACACCTGAAGCCTTAAGTGTGGACTGACCTTTGCTCGCTAGATAGTAGTTGGACAGTGGCCTGCATATTAGTACGTAATGTAATAGGAGTGAATTAACAATTTTGCATTCATACTTCATCATTTGCATGTGTATTAGTTGTGTCTCAAAGAAGGAATGCATGCTCTCTTCTTGCATCTTCTGTCAGTGTGAGGGCATTTGTTTTGACGAGATGGGGTAAGTTGATCTTACCACCGGACACGTTTTGCCTGGATTCAAGAACACAAACGCCTTTCACACCATTTCAACGTATTGTCTCACACAGAAAGCTATAAGATATCCATGGCCACTTCCAGACAGAAGTGTGGACCCAACACAGCTGTTAATGAACTGAACGTTGTTGAAGCCACTCCTAAAAACAGGAACATCTGGTACATCTTATAAGCTCGATGGATGACACCATAGATGCATTCAGATCAAAGGGCAGGTGAGGATGTTTGCGTCATGCAAACCCTTTCATGCAAACCCTCTAATTCACAAGGACTCTATGCGGATGCTTGTACATTTTCTGGGTAATCATGTGGTCCTGAAGTCTTCTTTATTCTGAGATACACATGCAGCATCACACTGTTGGTTCAACGTATAAAAACGAAATGTTTTCTCCTCTTCCTCTTCGTTCTGCAGTCTTCTGCTAGACCCGGTAGCTCACCGTAAACAGTGCGTTGAGTCATTTGCGAGCTACAAGTTCAGTGAATGAGGCGCTGCGTCACTGCTGCCGCTTTAAAGCCGCCGTCACTGACACGGCTGATCCTTGAAGGGCTCAGTGGCTTCAGCGTCCAGAGACCCGTTAGTGGGAGAAGGCTGCGTAAAATAGAACTGTTTATCCTTTTGGCTGAACCGGGCTCAGGGCTAAGATGTACAGTATGTCACGGTAGCATTGATTGCAGCGCTAATCTGTCATTTAAATCCTGGGTTGTGCACGCCCTGCAGTACGGACAGGCTTTCTCCAACTTCATAGGGTTAAAAAATATATGTCTCTTCATCTAAAGTCTCATTTTAACCTCAAATGCACAATAAGAAGGTTGGTAAACGCAACAAATGGACAACGGGCGTTATGGTGCTCACCAGCGGAGGAAAGCGGATCAAACTTCAGCCAACAACACAACAAAACAAGCCGGGTTTCAAATTTTCTTCTTATTCTCTGCTTGAAGCGTCACACCTCCTCACCTTCGTTATCGCCATCATCCCAACATCCGGCCACATCCTTCTTGTTGCCTAGCAACTCCGTCCACAATACCTGCGACACTAAATGCCATCAACCTCATTTCCTCCCATCACATCCACCTGCAGCGAACGGATCCCCAGCGTAGACCTTTTTAAGCACCTCCGATAATCCGGAGGCCAAAACACGAGGTCGCTCGGTGTCCGTCTGTGTTGGTGTGAGACGGGGGAGGACCGATGCCGGGTCGGGCTGTCCAGGATGAATGTGAGCACCCGGCGCAGCAGGGAGTCGGTTTGAGAGAGAGACACTCTGACTGCCAGCTTGCAGAGCGCTCATGACTGAGGATTTGCTTTCGACTGAGATAAGAGGGGAGCTCGCAGAAAGAGAGGGGAACGTGAGGGTAGACACAGAGGGACAGCGAGAGAGGAAACAAAGAAATGAAGACGGGGAACAGATTAAAGCGGAAAAAATGAGAGAGAGAGAGAGTCGAGGTGTGAATGAGAAGTATGAAGGGAATTAGGTCTGGTTAAGAGCCCAGAAGGATTACTATGACTAAACCCCCCAGATGCCGGAGAGAACTGAGGAATAAAGGAACAGGCAGAAACACAGAAACAGGCAGCAGGGAAAACAGCGATAAAGTCATGAAGAGCTACTCTGACAGTCCGACAGCCTCAGCTCGACATCATGAAATGAAACCTTATCATTTCTGAGTGAATGCGTGTTTGTGTGAGGATATAATCCGTAGTGTCTGCTTGTTCGGCGCTGACGGGGTTAAACGCAGGGAAACTGCAGCACAAGAAAGCAGCAGGACACAGTTTACAGTGTGAGATTACCCCAGCGGCAGCTGATTGAGGGTTTCTGTACTTCAGGGAGAATTTATGTCCTCGACCAAAGAAAGTCATAGTCGACGAACTAATTCATTATTCCACAACGAATCACATAAAAGCTCCACTTTTAAATCTCGAGTTTCCCAGAAATGTTCTCATAAGTTTCTTCGTCATTCAGCATGAATAAAAAGGACCACGAAGAGGGAGCAGCCCTTTAAAAAGGTTCATGTTCCTGCAGAGTCAAACCATCCTGCTGCTTCAACAAGTTGTTTTATGAAACAGGGACATGCTCAATAATACATTTTATTCTCTTTTTGCTCACTGCTATTGTATGTAGCAGATCATTCTGGTTTGCAACAACTCACATGTTGTTTTCTTCGGTTTGGTATCTACCTGATATGATAACACTGAACCCACCAGACTAATAGCTGAGATCTGGGAGCGCTGGCCGAGAAACACGAGTTGTGACATTCAGGGAAAAGCACGCTTAGCAAATACTCACACTCGGGTGTCTGGGTTTGAACCGAGGAGAGGTAAAAGACGAGGAGTCACGCGTCATATCACACGAGTGCGACACATAAAATCTGGTCGGCACACGATCATAGAACAAGGCGTCACTGAGGCGTCCACAGGGAAGGAGTCATGGTCGCCTACTTTATGAGTGAGAACTACAATCCTGCAATTATTGAAAAGCTCTTTAACAAAAGCTTTGTATTTGAAAACGTTCGATTGTATATCAGTCGCCAGCCGTTCGAGCGTACACAAAAAGCACCATCCTTTCATTTCTAGCACCGTCTCCTGTAACCCTCCAACGTCACAGCTTGAAAGAATCTACAAATTAGGCAACTTTGTCTCGTCACAGAGAAAAAGAAGAGGAGAAGAGAAGCTAATTCAGGGGCTGATTTAGGACATGCAGCACTTTAGTTGAAGCCAGAAAGGGCGTCACACATACACTCCCTTGCAGAAATGGGTAGATGACAACTTTGCAGACTCTTGTAGCGCCGTAGATGCAGAGAGTAGAACATGCATATCACCGTGCTATCATCGGGTTTTACTGTTATTGAGTGATATCGTAAAATCGAAGTTAATGCTTCCTGTGCTGAATCTCTTTGGGAGATTCTGAACTGTACGTGACTTCCTTACCAGGAATTTGCGCTTCTGTTTCCACTGTGCGCCCTGAGCGTTGGTGTGTCGGTGGGCCTCCGTCACCAGGTGGATCACCTCCCACTCGCTGTCGGTCGGCTCCGGACGGTTCTGGAGGGTTTTCACCATTTCCTCCTTCTTGCGTCGCTCCCTGTTCTCTTCGATCAGACGCCGCTTAGCCACCCGCTTTGAGTCGTCCAGCACCACTAGGAGGAGATGGTGGGAGGCAGAGGAGGATGTGGGAGGGGGGCAGAGAGAGAGAGAGAGAGAGAGAGAGAGAGAGAGAGAGCCAAGGAAAGGAAAGCAAAAAAGAGAGATATATAATTAGTGTGTGTGTTGCCTGAAGTCTGCATATATCGTCTCGAGATGCAGCTTCTATATAACGTTTCTACACAACCCTTCTATACAGTCACATCAGCACACACATCATGTATCTACTACAATCACTACTTATTCTTCAAAAGCACAACAGTTTCAATGAACAATATGAAATTTGTCATTTTGAATCCACCAAAACAAAAGACTCACAGTCCATGGCCATGCCCACTGCAATGCACTTCTTGAAGCGGCACAGCTGACACTGGTTGCGGGTGATCTTGTCGATGATGCAGCAGCCATCGTACTTACAGGAGTAGCTCGGGTGGAGGTTCTTCTGAATGGTCCTACGGAAGAAACCCTGGAGACGGAGGGACGGACAGTGAGTGACGTTGGTAGACAGACAGGAGGAACGTAGAGGGAGAGACTGACAACAAGGAACGCTTTGAGTCGACCGCATCACATCGCCGCTTGTTACAGCGCGACTTTCATTTGAATTGAATCACTGCCGCCTCCTCCTGTGCGATAAAACAAATTCAGAGGTAAGATCTTTCATTTAATTTGGTCCGTACCTGTCTTCCTACCAAATCTGAGGCAATTTGTCTACATGTTAGCATCCCAGTAGTGTAATTGCTGGAAGGCAGCAGCGTGGGAGTGAGCTGAACAAATCGTAGCTGGAAATGGATTTATATCCATGAAATGTGATTAGATTAAAAAGTCTGCTTTTGCTGAGCGAAGACACACTGATTGCCGAGTTAAATTATGAGCATAAATCCGATGCCTTTAACTATAAATGTCTTTCTTCCTTCTTGAGAGGTGGCACAATCAATCGTACGTAAAATGCATCAACGTCCACTAAGCTTTGGCTGCTTTCACAATTGTACTCAATTGAATCGTTGCCGAATGTGAAAACCTCTTTAATTACAATGCCTTAGATATGACACGGCATCGATGAACAGAAGCAGTCTGACAGCAGCGGAGAGCTGACGTGACAGACTGACCGGTTTTTGTACAAATATGTCCACATATCATCGTTCTGCTGCTGCACACGAGGCGTCCATGTCCTTGAGGTGTGTTTACTCTGAAGTTCCCTGAGAGGCCTCACAGCAGGTTTTTCTGTCAGATATTATGTGGGCTATGAACCTGCTGCGTGTGAAAGACTGGGATCGTGTATATATATATATATATATGTATATATGTATGTGTGTGTGTGTGTGTGTGTGTACCTTGCAGCCCTCGCAGGTAATGCAGCGGTAGTGGTAACCTGTGGCCTTGTCACCACACACCACACATGGCTCATCTTTTTCGAGGTAGCTGGGTATGTACCCTGAGAGAGAAGCAAGGCCAGAGACAACGTTACACAGAATATTAGAATGTATATCTACATTCAAGATGATTTCTCTCAGGATCTTATGTATTTATATTTATCATATACAGATTATCCTTCTCAAATCATAAACACAGGACAGAAAACAATTTAGATCAGACTTTGGACTGTCAGGGCTTCCGTAGATGACTGTTTACATGGGATATGTGAATTTTCTGACGTAAGAAAGTAAAAGCATTTATATCGAGCAAGAAATGAGTGCAACGTGGCTGATTGACAGTTGGTGGCGCTAATGTGCCACGAAAGATGCCAGCAAAGGCAGTGAAGAAGAAGACTGTTAGCATAACTGTATGTAAACAATACAGCATTTAAAACATTTATTTATTTATATATTTGTCAGGCCTTAAGCAGACACATGTCAGTGATTAACTCTGAATGTAAACAGAACTTTTGCATGTTTACAAAAAAACTCAACCGTGCACATTGAAAGGTCCACGGATTCTTTTTTTAAAGATACAATTCGGGACTATTTCAGACACATTTAGTCAAATTCTACTACACCCACACAATGGCTCAAGTCCCGAACAGGACGAGCACCGCAACGGCTTCACTCCCTTTGCTGTGCCTTCTTTTAAAAAGCAGAATCTGTGATCCAAATGTAGACCACAGAGAACACCAATGGGATGGAAATGTGTCCTTGACTTGGTAAGAAGTACAAACGCTGCGTGTCAGGAGGAGCTCTGACAGAGGAGCACCCATCGGTTAGGATTACCCTCGAATTGATTGACATGTCTTTCAATAAACAGACACGCAAACTATGTTTAAAGTCTTATAAAGGTTTATAACGTAATATCAGCTTTATTTTGAAGTATGTCATTGAATTAATCCTCTTCAATCACATATATAAACAAATCAATGTGGTCACAACCTTACAGATTAGGTCTTTAATGTCACTATGAATGGGTTTTAACCACACTATTATAACAAGGTATGTAGCGGCCATGATAAACTTAAATTGGCATTATTCGTATTGTTCTCTCTCTGCACTCGTCCTCCTCCCTCTGCAGCCTTTCTTCTGCTTTAAACTCAAAGAGTAGGATAGTCTGTTCTGGTGGTACTCTGTGAGTCACAACTTAATACAGAAACATGTGTGTTGAAGTCTGAACACACACACACACACACACACACACAGAACCACTGGCAGGTCTTTGTACTGTGTACAAACGTGTGTGTGAGACGTTCGCATGACATATATGCTAATGTGTCTGTGTATCGAGGCGTGGCAAGAGCTGTGACTGGCAGTGTCAGCTGGCATCTGCCTTTTGGCTTTGGTACAGACTTTAGAGGGGGAGGGCAGAAAGGGGATGCTGGGAAAGAGAGAAAAAGGAGGAGGAGAGACGAGCGATATATATATATATATATATATATATATATGGTGGAAAATACATCATATAGGGAAAAATGTCAGCTCCAGTGTGTTGGCAGGGCAAGCAGCCAGTCTGCTGAGGACTATGTTTGGAAGACGAGCCCAAAATCAATACCGCTGCAGCCCTGTGGCTACCGGCCCCTCCTATGACGGGCCCTGCAATATCTCCTTCAACCAAAAAAACAGAAAAGCGTAAGATTTTTTCTGCTGCTCAAGATAAATATTTAGTTTTTCTCAAAACAACATCTGCCATTGCGTTTCGTCAAAGCGTGTAAATTATAAAAGTATGGATCGGGTCCCTGAAGGAGTCCCGGGATTGTTCTCCTGTCAGGACATGTCAGGACCTCCGAGGTCCTGACATGACAACAGCACAGTGAGGTGACATCTGAGACTGTAAACATTGACGACATCGGGCCACAGGGAACTACACACAGCAGCTGGATTTGAAACAACAGCTGTTATATAGAAACTGACGCGTTTATCGTCTCGTTCATGACTGGAAAATGTCCATCTGTCACTATAAAAAGAGTTCAATTACACAGTTAACATTTGACTGAAAATGGATGAAGGATGCCTCATTTCTGTTTCCCTCTAAAAATGCATAAAATAGCATCAATTATTTTGAAGGAGCCAAGGTTGGTGTAGAAAACACCAACGTTTGGCATGCTTATTTAATCAATTAACAAATGAAATACTGCTGAATTCATAGATGTTTGCCACTAGGTGGCAGCAGAAGAAACTGGAGCCGTGTCAGCATTAGCTAACGGTTGCCTATAAGTGCACTTCGTTAGATATTAGTCGTTTGCTGCTATATTAATGCTCTGAATGTAGCATAATGCTCAATTAAAGATGAAATTCTCTGTGGGTTTGTCATAAAGAGCGGATTGGTGTAGCTTTAAATATGTCTCTCAACTAATTAATCCACGGATGATTTCAACACTAGAATTAAATCAGCGGTCTCAGAGTAAACTGGACTTCTGTATTGACATTAATATATCTCGGTCATGATTTGACACTGATACGCGTCTTTACTAAATCAGGTATGCACATTAAACTCTTCAGTGTCCTGTTGAGGGTCCGCTCTCCCTCAGGAAAGAGCCAACATCACTACAGTGTGTGCAATTCAATCTCATGCAACCAGACAGACGTATTGGCACACTTTCCCAGAGGAAATGCACCATGGCATATCAAATGTGGGACACAATTCCAGCAGTGATGCAGAGAGGAAGACAGCAAGCTTGCTGGGAAGGAAAACATGTGGGGAGGACGGGTCTTGGGAGATGTATTTTTTACAAGTGCCAAAATAACCGTCCTGCAGATTTGTATGTTGGTGTTCCTCCCACCCTACCTCCATCACTATCACTCTCTCTTACCTTCTTTATTTGCTTCTTTCAGCGCGAGGGATTTGGAGCTGTCACTCAGACAATGTGCTGCGTCCAACAAGAAAGCAGACAGAGCACAAGGCTTTCGTTTATTGATGACAGATGCCAAGATGTTTTACTTTTTCTCTTTGGAGGTGACAAATCCAAAACACGTAATGTACGCGAGGCAGCAATGAATCATGTACCACGAGCTTCTGTGCGGTCACTCGGCTGCATGCATTCACTGCGGTGAGACTGAGAGACACAACATTCCTTTTCTAAAAGAATTCAAAAGTGCATCAAATATAGCTGGACGAAATGCGGGGACAGCCATTTTCTAAATGAATGGTTCCCTGCATTTGGAGAGCTTGTATTCTCGAAAGGAGAGGCGTGTTTAAAAATGCAGACTTCATTCACACTTCAGGTACGAAAGTGGAGATTTGTTTGCTAGCTGTTACTTCAGAGCTGCTTTAGAAAAATCTCTGTCTCTCTCCACCGAAAGACCAGCCGTCAGTTACTCACCAGTCATACTCTTCAAGGAACATTGGCTGTTCTTCCTCTTCCTTTTCGGGCCATTGAGCCACCTGACAGGTTACACAAAAAAGACAAAAGGAGAGGAGAGAAAAAAGAACGAGAAATAAGTAAAAGTGCATGTTCATAGACCCAAAACCCATCGGCGGGTTCTAAATTATCATTGGATAATCAAATTTCTGACGGTGCTTGAAGGAATCATGTGTAACAACTAACAAGTACATCAGAAAATGTAATGCATTTTGATATTTGATCAAATTAATGTGGATCGACCAGAAAAGCTGTTTGTACAGTTTGGCCACATTTGAATAAAACAAATTGCTCAACAACAAGTTCAAATGTCACCTAATTCCACGACATCCTGCTACATCAAACCGCCCAGCAAAAGGTTACAGACAAATGCACCGATTCCCTGGACACGTCATGTTTGTTGACAAGTCCATCAGCTCCATAATCGAGCTAAAGAAAAAGCTTGTTAACACCAGATGCACATACCAAGGCCTGTGATTAGCTGGCATTTCCCCGGTAATGCATCCAGGAAAAGATCAAATGTTAACACCACCATGTAAATTAGGTCTATGAGTGAGTTGGAACATACAACAATAGTGAGGAGAAATGTCACGAGCTCATGTAAACAGATTTCAGGAAAGCATTCTGTATTTGTCTCTATTGGCATTATGTCATCTTGTATCCCTCTGCCAGCTAAACATCTGGTACTACAATTAAATGAAAGAAAAACAGGAGCATGGTTTGCTGCCACTTTCATATCTAACTGAGGAGTAATGGAGCTCTCCAGACCAACAAGTGCAGTGAAAAAGGTCTTGCTGCAGAACGGAATCCACAGAGCAGGAAAACTATTTTTTGTTGAACGTAGTTAAGCCCCAAAACAAATATAAATATTCTTTAAATATTAGGGCACACCAGCAACTTCTGGGTCTGAAAAGTGAAGCCAATGCTGAAGTTACTCAAAGCTGCATTCTCTCTAATGTCCATCAGGGGGCGACTCCTCTGGTTGTGTAGAAGTCTATGAGAAAATGACTCTACTTCTCTCTTGACTTATTACCTCAGTAAACATTGTAAACATGAGTTTATGGTCTCAATCTCTAGTTTCAAGTCTTCTTCAATACAGCATGATGTTCATTTAGTAAATTATGGTCCATTTAGAGTCAGAATTTAGGGTGTGGCTACCTTTTGATTGACAGGTTGCTACCTCGGCGCCTGGGAGTTGTACGTGTTTTCATCTTACAACACTTTCAGTGTGTTTTCAGTTCTTTAAGTTAATTAACATTTATATCACCTAAAAATGTCTTATTCAGCGTCCGGTTGTACTTAGCTCCACCCTCTTATGTCACTTCTGGTTGCAAAAAAAACCAAGATGGCGACGGCCAAAACCCTGAACCCGAGGCTTCAAAACGGTAACTTTAGTCAACAAACCAATGGGTGACGTGACGATGACTACGTCCACTTCTAACATACAGACTCTACAGTATAAAGTCTATATACAGTCACAATAACAGACCACAAAGACCGCAACTCTAGTATGTATCAAGTAAAGCAGCACGCTCAACAAGCATGTGCACTCAGAAACACCCCACCAGCCGCACTGACACATGTGAAAGGCATGCAACGCCCAGATGGGAACTGGCTGCTCTGAAGGGAATTATGAAAGCCAAGAGATGAAGGAGGGAGAGACTTAAGTAGAGGGGGAGAAGAAAAAAAGAAAAGAAAAAGCATTTCTGAAAAGAGAGTATGAGAGAGAGAAAGAGAGAGCGAGTCAGTGAGTGGTTGATCCCAAGAGTCCAGCTCTCTGCTCGCAGACACTCCACGTAGCCTGCAGCTCTCCTCCCACACCAGGGCCCTTTAATCCCGGCTCCAGGAGAGGGAGCAGGGCTCCATTAGCACCACAAATAAAATCAACTTCCACTCCGTTACGATGCAACGCACAGGCCTGTTGGTCACCTTCGCTCTGTGGAGTTGTAATACAGAATGTTATTTACGATCTGATCGTCTGTCTAATGGTGTACTTTTTGTTACAGTTTCTCTTAATCTGAATCAAAGGTCTGAGGATAGAGAGTGTCATATGTTCAGATTATAAAGCTCTTTGTGATTTTGGGCTATATAAATATATGAATATTTAACGGAGAAAAATACAAGGTACGGACTCTACTGTGTACTACGTCATTTAATTAAAAACAATATATGCATTTAAAATGTCTATTAGCAGTGTTGTGACATGAACAATTCAGTAAATCATATCTCCCTCGCATCCAAACTAAAACGAAATAATATTAATTTGCAAAGTGTGGAAATAAAAACAAAGTGAAACACGTGAATATAAAAAACGATGTTTAAAATCTCCCCCCTGATAGCAATATTGCCTCTAAAGTTGATACTCGGTGGTCGGCTGGTGTCACAACATTCATTTTGTACAAAGAGGTAATTACACAATGTTTGTGTGGCTGGATAATTTATCAATTGCATCTCTGGAAAGCTTAATTAGAATCCACTATCGGACAAAAACAAGGTTCAAAAGGTTACAATACGTAGTCTTATATCGCTCCCAGCTCTGAGCAGCACTTTGCATGCTGGGATAACTCACTTTCTCCAAACGCAGTATGCATACTGACACCTCTGATGATATTCGAACTGGTCACTTCAGAATATGTACCATGGAACTTGGCTGCAGTGATGGAAACACATGGGCGAGAGTCACTCAGTGCATGAAAACATATATTTTTGTTTCCATGCTTTAATGAAGAGATTTGATGCAGAGTGACTCTGCTCCCCACAGCGATCGAAAAGACTCGGAGACTGTTTACTCTTGGCTATAAAACGGCACTTGGGCGATCGGACCACAAGTGTAAGCGACCACCAGGAAGCATTGTGCTCACATTACTCAAGCACTGTGCTGAGGGGGTCTGGGACCCTATGCTGATGAGTCCCTGAAGTAACAGGAAGTATGCTGAGAAATAGTTGTGATCTCTTCCTCAAGCACAGGCACAGGAGGTGCAGTGCTGCCTCCGGCCAGTTGAAGGTGCTGAACACGACATTTGGAGCACTTCTACTGCTTCTCGACTGCTCTCGACAGCCGGCAGCTCGCAGCTAACGGTGCTAACAGTGGACACTGTGGGAAAAGAGCGAACAGTGTTTACCTGAGGGGGGACTGAAGGCTTGGCCACTCGGCTTCCTCCATGACGCTGTCAGTTGGGTTATCAGCTTCCACCGCCGTAGGGGAGCAGTGCAGAGCGGCGGCCGTGAGCGAGCCAGCGGTGCACGCTCACATGCACTAAAAAGCGTGCATTGCCGGCTCGACGTTGTCAACAAAGATCACACAGCTCAGATAACAACACACACAGAGGGCCTTCCTTCTCTGCTCAGGTTACTCCACTATATCGTAACACAGCTAATAGTTGTTTGCTCTCAATCCCACATATTGCAGCTTTAAAAACAACGATGCATTGGGTCTTTGCCAACGGAAGCGGTGAACGTGTTTATTTGCATGTAGAGCGGGAAAGTGAGATCCGATCTCAAGTGGTCACTTTATAAAAGGCTTCTCTTATGAACCAGCATGTTTCTACGTCTCACACCAGCAAACAGGGTTTGCTCTTTGGAACACCATTGCCCGTTCAGCTCAAGAGTTGCAGTAATTGAGCTTAAATGCCAACTCAAACGGCACCTCCACATTTAACCTCGGCCTATAGCACCATACTGGTCTCACTTATTGTTCCCTTTGCCCTTTTCACAATACTTCAGATAGCTTAACAGGGCATTGAATTAAGCTCTGAAACAGCCTCTTGAGATGAAGCTTGATTGCAGTGATTGCAGCATCTTATTAGGAACCCCTCTCAACTACGGGGTGTATTGTTCCTGGCACGGTGAGATTTGGGGGGAGAACGGATGGCGGCTGACATGACTGACTGTCTCCAAAAGCTGAAGGAGGGTGGTCACCTGTGAAGCGACACCACCCGGCGTAACAACAGCAAGGTGCATATCTTTGAGCCGATGCTTTTCTTTCCCTTCGTGGGCAAAGTTAAATGTCAGTCGGCTGGAACAAAGAAAAAGGAATTAAAGCTGTCACAGCGGCAGGAAGACACGGTGGGGTTTTCACTGACTGCCACTCAAAGGTAAACATTCTCTCCCTCTGCCAACTGGCCTCCACATCACTCAGCCCGTACAGCTGCTGGAGGCGACAAGCACCACACTGACAGCTATGTGACAGTTCAGTCCTCCCACTGCGGCGGCATGTTGTTTAAGATGGAAACATAGGCAAAGTGGATAAAAACAGATTCAGGTTTCTGTCACTCCTCAAACAAACTCCTCTTTGTCCTCTCTGCGCTGAGAAGATTTACAATCCGCCACACGTTTACCTTTGTTTTCCCTCAGCTGAGCCGCGTTTTTCACGCACACATCTGACATATGATAACGCAAACAGCCACAGAGCTGGCACAGCGGGGATGAAATCATGAAATGATCACAGGAATCACCGCTCTGTGAATAAGCTCCAGCTCTAACCCGCGATTAAGATCAATCCCAAAAATAGCACTGATGAAAATATTAGCGCTATGGCAGCCAAAAGAAAAGAGCTTAGCACTGTTGGCGGAGCCTCACAAGTGCTTTTCACTATTCTAAGAGCTCTCAATGGAAAGACTTGTGGAGAGACACGGTGTCAAGTGGCCCAAGAGGCAAGTGAGGAAGGGAAACATCACAGAGAAACACAATGTGGAACAAATATGCTTCAAAAACAATGATTGGCTTCTTGTCTAACAGGACGGTTTGAACAAACACGCAAACTTCACTGGCTGTTTCTGCAAAAAGAGCAGGCAGCCTGACAGCCTCCGAAATTGTATCACACAGCCGGTGAACGTGTGGCCACTTAGTGCAAATACAAGAACGCCCGTTCGCGGATGAAAACATCATGCATAATTGAATATTTTTTGATGGAATGTGAGGTTTTCTTTGCAGGTTGGGGCAGGAGAGCGCAGGCATATCATGGATCACACTTTTTCAATTTCCAGCTCAAACCCTGTGCCTCTCAGCAACATGAGCCAAGCCCACAGGCGCATGCACACACTGTACTTTCACTCCGGCACATGCACAGGGTGAAACTAAACTTGACGTGTCAGAGCAATATGATTCCTACGGCCCCCCCCCCCCCCCCCGATATCTGTGCAGAGCATGCACACATGTTGCACAACTCAGTGCACACACACTGCCCAAAACCAAATACACAATATAGAAGAGAAGAGTGAACAACGTGAGCCAAAACAGATGACAGGAGAAAAAAGACTTACAGCGCTGACCTGATGACGCAGTGGGACTGTAGAATATGCATGGCAAGGCTGGTTGCAGATGTAGGTGACCAGCTGCTCCACAGCCCTGGTGCATGGACTCCGTCTCTGTCTGTCTCTCTTACACCCTGATGTCTCTACCAGTTGTGCTGTGCTTAGCCTGCCAACCCACTCAAATACATCCAGCCTTCTCCCTCCCTCGTCCTCTAATCTGTGGGACTTTCTTGCTCTGCTTGCTAGCACCGCCTCCTCCCCAGGAGTCCACCCCGATTGGACGACAGCCAGCTTCTCCACCTGTGACTTTGACAGCGACTGCATAGGAGCGTCTACCATGTAATTGAGACGAGCGCGGGTTTCATTAAGGCTAAAGCAGCACGCGTGAGCAGAACAGCAGAACAAACAGAAGAGCAGTCACAGAGAACTGTGTGTCCTTACACATTATTTCACTCAGCACACTTGAAGACAAAGTGTTTCATGACTTTAAACTCATTGGTTCCTGCTTAAGACCTAAATAAATAGATAAAAACCAGCTCACAAACATATACTCAGTAATCTCCTCATTTAACAGCAACGTGTCTCTCCAGAGACAATGTCCATAACGTCGATACAACACGTGCTGCTGTGGAGTTTTTCAAATGAAATTCCAATCATGAGGTGGTGCCAGAAAATGTCAGACATATAATCAAATCAAAGTATAGAAGAAAGAAATGAAGAAATGGGCTGAGTGATTTCCCTAAACATCAGGGTGCTTTTGTTGGGGACTATTTTCTACGGCGGATCAGCACACATTTAGTGCTGTAGGGATTATTTCTGGCAGCAGGACGGTGTCGTGTGCTTTCAGCTACGGTGCTCATGCTAATGGAGGAGCATGTCTCACTGATGTGTTTGTAATACAACGGGGCTCGATGGCAAAGAGGAATAAGATAGACATAAACAGACAATACATGTTTTGGTCGTTTCATGGCATTTGTTGACAATAAAGAAAAATATAGTATTTTACCAGCCTTATCGTTAAAAGGGTAAATTCATCTCAATTACAAAAACACTTACTTGAGCTGTGGTGCTCAAAACAATAAAAGATTTAACAGGAATGTGCCGGTTACACAACAAAATACCCGAGTCTGCTGTTGACCTTTTTTTTTTGAAATGCAATTTTCACTGCTGTGAGCGCCGCACAAATTAAATTCCAAGCACCTCCACTGTACTGGAGCGGTGCCAACAATTATCATATTTTCAAAACCTCAGCAAATAAAACCCAAGCTGGATACAGCCAGAAGTGAGGGAGACGCCCGAAGTGAAAATCAGAAGACTGATAGGCACCTGCTCTGAAGCTCATTAAAGAATCAGAACAATACAAAGAGGCACTATAGTCCACAGAATTATATCCATAACAGCGTCTGAATGAGGCCCCCTGTGCTATGTTTTCAGTGCTACAGTAGCCTATTGTTCAGCACGCATGCTACGGGCCTACAGCCGGGTCTGTGCTTTACATGTGTCCATTACATCCAGTGCTAATGGACACTTTGTTCCCTCATGTATCCCGCCACTGTCTAAATTGCAGGCTGTGCTAGAAGGGGATATAGCATACCACTGAGTGAAAGCCAGACAACTCCCTCTGTCCAAATACACAAGTGTACAGCAACCCACACAATTAACATGGAGGCTAAATCCTCAAATATATACAGCTCGCTACTTCCGGTGCAACAAAAAAAAGACTGCACAGCCCGAACGGCTATGCAGCCTGTGTTTAGCTGCGTTTAGGTCACGTCACTTTAAATGTTGTATGCATTTTGCTTCCATAAATTATATTCTATGCTTTTTCTTAAAGGTTTTCAAACCATATGCATCTTGTTAAAGTCTGGGTGAAGCAAAAAGGAATATGTGTTCATCACACCGGAGAAGAATGTGTTTTTAACCACCCAGCCAAATTTGAATGTATAAAAAAATATAAATGAAAGAGTAATGAAATGGTGGGCGTTTTAAACATGTCGATTTCATAAAAAGGGGGAAAGAGTCCCTCTTCAGCCAGGTTACCTCGCCTTTAAATCCACTGGGTGTAGGCTGCACTGCTCAGTGTGATGAGGCAAAACAAACACTGCGTAGATTAACTATCAACCGTCCGCAGCGGGCGCATCTGAATCTATAGCAGCTTATCTCTGTATTGCATTTGCACTTGTTTACCAGACAAAGTCACAAAAACACACTGATCACGCTCCACTGGAGAACTCTACACTGTTCTAGCTTGTCCTCTGCACAAAGAACTGTCATGATCTTCAACAAGACGAGTAGTAGTGGACATGTTTTAAATGACAAAACACAAAGTACTGGACCAGAGATTCAAGAGCAATGTGAGATGATAAGTATCGTCCAGTCAGTTATTCTCCACCTGAATTATTTCATTCTTAAACCTTCAGATGTGGTCACAAACGTTAAAGAGTGCTGTTGAGATCCCCACAGCGGAACCTTTAGTACGAATCCAGGAAGAGTACATGACTGAGGAACTGCACGCGCACACACACACACACACACACACACACACACACACACACACACACACACACACACACACACACACACACACACACACACACACACACACACACACACACACACACACACACACACACACACACACACACACACACACACACACACAGTTTGAACACCTTGAAGCAACACAGATCACCACTGTAACTAAGGTCTGAGGCAGGGGAGGAAGAGGTTCATCTCTCAGGAACAGTTCCTTCTCCAAGAAAGATTTTCAAATATTAAGGAACACTTTTCAACATATGTAATGCAATCTGAGACTCAACAGGGATTCTTGTTATTGTTTCAACCCCAGTCGGTTTATGTTGTACATCTCACACATACTTCATGGATACAGCGCATACTGTGTGTTTACCAAACACAAGAGCTTCACCTTCAGGCCCAACAGACCGGTGGGTACAGTATCTCTCTCAATGACACTCGGCATTAAAATGTCCATCGAATGAGGAACCAGCGGCGTCATAAAAACCACAGCACGAGTCCACACAACAATGCTTTTAACCCGCGCATGACCGGACATCCTCACGTCCACGAGGGAAGGAAAAGCTGGATCTTGTTTACTTTTGCAGACAGACTGTTAGTGAGACAGAGCAGAGAATAATCTGATCACAAGGAGGCCTGACTTCTATTTAAAACAAAGTAATAATGCATTCTAGATACATATGTGGAAGAAAAAGGATCATTTTCGGGTAATTAAATCATCAGGATCACTGTCGCCCGAGAAGAAGATCTGGACCCACACATGTTTGACTGGAGGCTGAAGCGGATCAAACACCGGAGGCATCTTGAAGCACATCAACTACAAAGATTCCTGGATAGAAAGCACACGCACGCACGCACGCACGCACGCACGCACACACACACACACACAGCACTATGGCGCAAGCCTTTACGCCGTTAATGTGACACACTGCAAGCCGCCTTGTGTCAGCTGTGGTGACATCTTAGGAGAAGTGATGCAAGCTGGAACTACATCTCCGTTTGAAGTAAATCCAGCATGACATACATTCTACTACAATGTATGCATCTTAATGAGCCACCGAGAGGACGAGCGGCTTCTTACGAAGCAAAGTGACACTAAATAGTGCTGAGCGTTCAGGTTTTCAGCAGCTCGGGAAGTGAAAAACCAGTCTGTAAAGTTATTGTCAGGCAGAGAAGCGTTCATATTTATGTGAGGGCACATCAAACAACCTTCCGATCCATAAGTACAGGTGTTCTATTCTCAGTCCGCGTGCCAGTAAAGTAACTACCGGTACAGCATCACTTCAAAGAGCCGGAGCGGTTTGAAAACAGAAGGGTGACAACATGCAGGTGGGAGGGGCAGAGATTTAATAAAAACCCCCGTCATGCCGAACACACCGCTGACATCTACACTACGAAGCCCCGGCTCCAGTCTGAAGCATCGCGAGAGCTCCAACTCTTTGTGCAGAATACTTGCACCTAAACATATCGGACATATATATATATATATATTTAAAATATATATATATATATATATATATATATTTAAAATATATATATATATATATATATATATATATATATATATATATAAAAAAAAAAATATATATATATATATATATATTATTTTTTTTTCTTCTTTTTTTTTTAAAAGGAAGGCCGATGTACGGGCTCCTGCGTCCGGGACGGCACCAACTGTCCCCCAGGGGCAGAGCTGTTCATCTCCTGACAGGTGTTCATGTTAGCGGAGGAATCCACGCAGGATTGACTTTCTTCACACATAGAACATGGAGCCAGCTCGTCTTTCCACATGGCGCTAATAACATCAACTCATATTGACATTATTATTTTTACAGACATTTAAGTTCATCTGCAGAGACTGGAAGGAAGTTCTGTGTTTAGATGCTCCTCTTCTCCACTTAGGTCTCAGTCTGAAAGCAGTAAACACGACATGTTGTTTCTCAACAAAATAAACGAGGCAATAAACCTCCTGGAAAGTTTAGCTTTGCACTGCATGAAAGGCCATAATGCAGACATGTAATGTTTTTATTATTTCAATGGCCAACGGGATATTTGTGACAGCAAAATAAATGAGCTTCTAGCAAAAAGCTGCTTTCAGTGTTTACTTCCTCGCCAACTTACCAGCATGACGAGCAAAGATGAAACAAAGAGATGAAACAAAGAGATGAAACAGAGAGATGAAACAAAGAGATGAAACAAAGAGATGAAACAAAGAGATGAAACAGAAGCTTCCGTGATCTCCTACACATCCGTCACGCAGTCAGACTTCCAGGTCACAAGTCATCCACGTCACATCTTTAGAGTTCCCACAACCAGAGATCACCTTTGTAATTTTAAGGATAATTTCCGTCTATTTAAAACCTACTTGCTCATGTTTTGGTGTCTTTAACAATGTTTTTTGAGATGGGTCGAGTATTGAGAGAGAACGCTGCAGCCGCTAAACGGCCTGCGATGTAACCGCTCAGGGAAACTCCTCGCCCTCAATGCACGTCCAATAACAGCCACCGACAGGCTCAGCTTGTGATTAGAAGTGTCTGATAGCGTTGTGGAAAGGACCTTGCAGGGAAATAAAACATTTTTCTTCACCTCTCGCTTGATGTCTGTTACTGTGAGTGAGACGTCTTGATCTGAAATCTCGCTACACATCTGCATTATTGAAATCCTCTCACTATTCAGCCGTGACAGTGACAATCTTTGAGATAACACGCAGCTACGCTTTGTGTTTTCCAACACCGACACTTCTTTAACTCGCACTCACATTTTCACCGTTGTCTCAGGGGCAGCAAGTCACATGACACAATAAGAAAGCTGTTCCAAAATGCTGCCAGACACGTATAATAACGATCTGATTCTGTGGACGTACACCGCCAGTGAGGAGTTGCTGCTGTCTGCAGCGTTCTCCCTCAACACTGGACCTGTTTCAAAAGTTTCTATTTCAATGAAAAAGGCAATCTCTCTCTCTTTGTCCTGTTATACGATCACAAAATGTTCTAAATGAAGTGGAGTCCCCTCCCAAAGCCGGAGCTGATTAACATTGAGCGATAACGCTTTCCTCGAGCCAGAGACCTCTTCCACACAGAGGGCCCCTTCCTCCCCGGCGGCACTACTGTATGAGAGAGCCTCCATTCCACTAATATTATGTTTTCATTCATGAGAAGGGGCTTAAACAGTGCTGTGTTTGTTTGTGTTCGGGCCGGGCCCGACTGGTTCTGCTCCTCAAGAGCTGAAGGGGCAGAGGGGAGGAGCGTCGGGGTCAGATGTAGCTCAAAGCTCACTTCTCTGAAAAACAATCCGGGCGAGAGGAAGAGAGCAGCGGCGGCGGCGGCGGCGAAGGAAAAAAGAGGCCGCTTTGTTGATGAGCTTGTCTGGAAAAAAACAACATGATCCAGAGACGTACAAACAGAGAGAACCATGAGAACAAAAAAATCCAGATTCCCTTCTGGATGTCCTCAGAAGACCTCCTCCATATGTAACACCAGGACGCAACAACAGAGAGCCATGCCTGCTTCATTTCAGGGACACGTTTACATCAGGGAAGACAAACTAAAGGAAACACCGGCGGCTCTTGAGGCAAAGATTTGGAGTGACGTATATTAGTTGTAACATGACACAGACCAACGTGAATTTGTTTTGGAAGCATCAGAATGTTTGTGTGGTGAAAGAGAACGACCACAGGGTTGGAAGAGCTCACCCTTTCTCCTCTCCCTCTGAAGGGTTAGGGTCCTGCTCCTTGGACACGAGTTCCATTCACCTTAATTCCATCCAGCAACCAATCATGAGAGACTGAGGCAAGCCCCACCCTCGGATGCCCGGTTGTCATTCGCCGGTTGGGAGGGGGCCGTCAGTGAAACATGACAGGGTCCCGTCCCTGGGCTTTTCTCTCGTTCTTTCTTTCTTTCTTCTTTTTTTTTTGGGTGAGGATGGGTCGGGGGTCTCCAGAGGGAGTCAAAGTGAGGTCGGCTCGGTGAGAAAGGGCAAGATATGCGAGATGCTGGAGGTCAATCGGCAGACCCAGGGGCCGGGGCTCCAGTCGGGGTCTCAGGGACGCGGAGGGAGGAGTGGGATCCAGTCTGGAAGAGAACAAAGGACACCGTGAGATTACACAGAGCTGGAACCATGAGCTGCTTTTCTTAGTCCTCGAAGATATCTTTGGGTTTTGGACAGAACAGGACACCCGCAGTGGGAAAGTGTGATTTTTCACGATTAATTGTGTAATTGAGTAGATAATCAGCAGGTTAATCAATGATAAAAACAATCGCTGGTTGCACCCATAAGTGTCTATTTTGTCATGCATTTATCCTAAAAAGCCTTTTGCACATTTCACACATGCAAACCTGTACACACACATCCTGTCAGCCTTTTGAAAGGTGCATCAGACTCTTTCCTTCAATATATTCCTTCAATATTAATATACTCATAACTTGATTTTCAAAGGTTGGCTGAAGATCCTGCTTTTATCTTTGTGATACAAAGACTGATGGATTCCCTCAAGAGTGTCTTGGGGAGGAAGCTGCCAAACGACCCGACCCAAATGAATGCAACTGCAAGCGTGAGGCTTCTAACACACGACATACAGACGAGCGGGTCAGAGAGGGGAAGCAGAGGGGTTCCTCGGAGCCACACACGGAGTCAGAAGTGGTACGGTGGCCTGGAGGTCAGAGGGGAGCTCCGTCACCTTCAACCGCTGCGGCTACAACTTGAAAACTTCTTCCGGAATGTCACCTGTCGCGCAGGGTTAAGTAGCTTTGAGATGAGCAGCTGATCTGTGTGAAAGAGTGTGTGTGTGTGTGTGTGTGTGTGTTCAGAGGGTCTTGATCCATTAGCCCTCTGCCTCCCTCCCCTGTTGTCAAAGGAAGGCTTTATTCTCTCCCCCGCTAATCCCTGGTTCAATGCCTTTCTAATCCGGAACAGTGGGACACAGGGCCTGAGAATGCCCTCAGACATGGCTGATATTATTAGTGCTTTCACTGCTAATAGAGAGATTACATACATATTCAAAACAAACATTTCTCTGCTGGCAAAGGAGTTGTTTTGGAGTCATTTTACAGCAGAAGGAGAATGATTCACACGGCGAAACCTTCTGTGAGAGGCCGACGGAAGCTCAGAAAATAATGATCATTTGAATTTAAAGTTGTAAATATGAGGCGAGATGAGGATATCAATTAGTTTATTCTTAAATAAATGTTGGAACAATTACTCAATTAATCAATTTGTGGTTCGACAGAAAAGTAATGGACAACATTTATTATCTATTTATCGTTTAAGCAATCAATCAAGCAAAAGGCCAACGATCAGCTGGTGAGGATGCTTTTGCTGATTTTCTGTTTTATGTCTTTATAAATTCAATATCTTTGGGTTTTGAACTGCTGGAACAAAACAAGAACAATGAAGAGGTTCTCGGGCTCGTGTTTTATTCTACATTTTTGTTATTTTCTATAACATTTTGAATTCATATAATTGTGAGATGCAGCCCAACAAGAAGACTTCCTTTCTTGAAAGAATGTGCAGTGGTCCTTTTTGATTCATAAAATCAATTGCATACATATCTGAGGTATTGAAAGGGAATTGAAAAGCTCAAACCCCGTTTCTCAAGCACGCACTCAACACACAAACTCTATTTGTGGTCATGAAAACAAAAGGTCGCGCACACAGCAGCCGGGCGCCTCTACAAGTGGGCCTGGCATCAGCGCTGCTGATTAGTTGTTTATCCCACTGGGATGGAGGGGATTGAAGAGAAAGGGAAATTGTTCCATTGGCAACGGAAAATAAATAAAAAGAACTTAAAAAAAATAAATTCCAGATCAATAATCAATAACCTGGTTGACCATGCCGACCCTTTCCGGAGCTCTGTGCGTCTCTAGAGCCATGACTCTACGAGTATTGCTGCTGTTAGTAGCAGCTTCAGTGGCAGCAAAGGTAGGATGAGTATGAGTACTAATACTATTCTTCACATAATTCCTTCTTGAAAAGAGGATACAACTGTTTTAGTGGAACCAGCGCCTCAGCTTCCAGCCTCCTGGTGGGTGTTTCCAGTGAGTCCTCTTTACTGACCCCTGAGGGCCGCGCTGTCAGCTTCATCATCGCCCAGAGTCTCAATACGAGACGTGTTTCTCCCCCTTTTTTCAGCAAGTTCACAAAGTGTCGGTTGTGAAGCGTTTCTTTACAGCGTTCAACATTCAGGAGGACCAAACGTGCTGTAAAGTTTGCAGCTAAGTAGAAGCTAGCCAGCTAGAACACGACATCAAGGTATTTCCAGAAAACAAATCGCAGCGTAATAAATCTTTGTAAGGACACACTCTCCCGCTCTGAAGGCCACATACACACAGTAGTCACCCTCTTAACCACTGTCTCCTTGCATGTACTCGTTCGCCTTTGCCCCCACCAAGGAAGTTATGCTTGTATTAATATCCCATGTATCCAAGGACGGGGCAAGAAAATACAGTTTGCCAATTGGTCTGGGGCGGAAAAGGAGTACGCAGCATACTAGAGCTGTGGAAAGACGGAGAGGAGAGGAGACAAGGAGTGAGAAAGAAAGATGGAGACAAAGAGAGATTGATAGAATATAAACTGTATATTGTGAAGGAGGGCATGTGGTAAAGATGAGGAAAGGTTAAGAAAAGAGTGGATTTAGGTCACCGTTGGAACGGAGACAAAATAAACCCGCTTATCAGAGCTGGAAGACGAATAACAGGACGAGAGAACGGGGCGTGTCAGGAGGCAGAATTGCGGCGTTCAGGTGGTTTCAAGCCCGAGTGCACATCCAGAGATAAGTGTCTGGGATCCTACAGGTCCGGTATCAGTTACGGATTCGTTATACGACCATTTATGGTCTGTGCAGAGCAATGAGCAATAAAACGGGAACATGCGGCGTGTCAAGAAACAAATTGAAACAACACATGACCCCTACATTTTAAAGAGCTGATGAATGTCTTCAGTGGAAACGTGAGTCTTGGTGACCTTCCAATGGCAGCAGAGATACTTTGAAGCTTCGGGGATGGAAACGGAGCCAAACTGAATAATCGCCCACATATTGATGCGACTAGGAGATTCTGACAGCATAATGTCTGACGTATCACTCACATAATGTAGAGCATGTATACCCAGAGGCTATTAAAAGTCTTACTTAAAGGGGCAGTTCACTCCAAAATCCAAAGCACATATTTTACCTCTTACATGCCGTTTATCAGACGAGACCGTTTGGTTGACGTCTGGTTTTGGAGACATCGTCCGTAGAGATGTCTGCCTTCTCTCTAATGTACCGGGACGAGATGAAAAGCAATGGTTCTTTCTAGAAATCATGACCCGGTTACTGGAGATAATCTACGGACCTTGTCGTGAGCAGCTCCGTGTAGGAACTATTTTGTTTCTACATCCGGCAGATGTATCACCGCGCCGGAGGAAGCGTGCATCTATTGCGGTCACACCTACTTTGTTAGAATTAGCTTGTATCGGCTCGAACAAACACACATATACAAACGTAGATCGATACACACTCATAGTAGAGCATAGATGCTGCATTTGTGATCCACAACATCGGGAAAGTTGCAATCACTGAGCACCAATCAAACTGCTGCTTGGCGATCAAACGTCAACTTGACAGGTTCAATTACATGTCAGCTCTCAGATTTTTTTTAAATTTGTAAAGCGCGCACACACGCACACGCACACGCACACACACACACGTCTCAGCACATGCACCTTGAGTCTCTTCCCTTCCAGGACGGCTTCCAAATTTGAATTGGGCTGCAAAAACTGGCATCTTCCCTCAAGGAAAAAAGGTTCACCTTTAATTGCGTGCTCTGAAACACAGCCTTGAAAACGTATCAAAAGAATAACTAGCGAATGCACGTTGACGCCCGGAGACACGAAGAATTCATGAAACATGACCTGCTCCGTTCCAGGCCAAAGAGATCGATGCCCCTCTGTTCTTCAGACAGTGATGATCCATCAGTACGAAGCAGGCCGGTGTGAAACGAGGTTCTACACCAGAAACAAACCGCTACGTCAAGGGCGTTTTGCTGTGTTGTGATGGGGAGATATCAATTCAAGGTATTATTAAAGACACTGAAACAATGTTAGGAATTATGTTTCCAGTCAATTAAGTTCACGAAGAGACTCTTTGAAAGTTTGCTAGCTGTAGTAATGACACAATTATTAACAAAAGTACAGGGAATAAGGAGTGTCTATGAGGGGAAAGCTTGCTTTGTTTCAGTCAAAATCTCAAGATGGCAGCTCCCGTATCCGGGATATTTTGGCTTCACTTTTCACCTTTCGGAGGAAATAAAGATGCTTCACGAGAGTGAATGTTTCCAGTTTGATGTCACGTGAATCAAGACGGACGCAGATGAGTCCATGAGACAAAGTGTGACACATTAACAGAACAGTTCCTAAAAGCTGAGAATTACTTTTATTTGCTAATGGCTTCAATGAGGGGACAGAACAGGAAAGCCCCCCCCCCAATCGGCACGACTCCTTTCAGATTTTTGTCCGTTTAAGGCAAGGCAAGGCAAGTTTATTTGTACAGCACATTTCAACAACAAGGTAATTCAAAGTGCTTCACATAAAACCATTAAAAGCATCAAAACATAAGGCAAAATAAAAGGAGATTTAAAAACAATTAAGAACATTCATTAAAACATTAAAAAACAGTGCAAGAAATAAAATTCAGTAGTAAAATGCAGAAATGCAGGAAATTGATTAATATATTAATTGAACGTGGTTCAATTAAAGGCAGCAGCAAACAGAAAGGTCTTCAATCTTGATTTAAATGACCTGAGGGTCTCAGCAGACCTGCAGCTTTCTGGGACTTTGTTCCAGATATGTGGAGCAGAAAAACTGAACGCTGCTTCTCCATGTTTAGTTCTGACTCTGGGAACAGAAAGTAGACCGGTCCCAGACGACCTGAGGGGTCGGGATGGTTCATAAGGTAGCAGCAGATCAGAGATGTATTTTGGCCCTAAACCATTCAGTGCTTTGTAAACCAACAGCAGGATTTTAAAGTCAATTCTTTGTTGGACAGGAAGCCAGTGCAAAGACCTCAGAACTGGAGTGATGTGGTCCACCCTCCTGGTCTTAGTGAGGACTCGAGCTGCAGCGTTCTGAATCAGATGCAGCTTTCTGACGGACTTCTTACAGAGACCTGTAAACACACCGTTACAGTAGTCCAGTCTGCTGAAGATAAATGCGTGGACAAGTTTTTCC
Source organism: Melanostigma gelatinosum (assembly GCF_949748355.1). Taxonomy (NCBI): domain Eukaryota; kingdom Metazoa; phylum Chordata; class Actinopteri; order Perciformes; family Zoarcidae; genus Melanostigma; species Melanostigma gelatinosum. The sequence continues at coordinate 14,245,339 of NC_136654.1, read as the reverse complement.
AAATCCTGTTGAGACATAAGTCCTCTAATCCTTGATATATTCTTCAGGTGATAATAGGCTGATTTTGTAATTGTCTTGATATGGCTGTTCAGGTTGAGGTCTGAATCCATAACTACACCTAGATTTCTGGCTTGGTTTGTGGGTTTTAACATCAGTGATTTAAGCTGAGCGGTGATTTTCAATTGTTCGTCATTGGTACCAAAAACAATTACTTCTGTTTTATCTTTGTTTGATTGAAGAAAATTCTGGCACATCCAGTTGTTGATTTGTTCAATGCAGTTACCCAGCCCTTGTAGGGGATTATAGTCCCCTGGTGACATAGTTATGTAGATTTGTGTGTCGTCTGCATAATTATGATAACACACTTTGTTCATTTAAATGTCACAGTCGCACCCCAATTTGGAAAAATATGAAGTCTTGCGATTTCGCTGTGAAATTGCATATTGATTCAGGGCTCTTTGACCAATTATTTGAACTCAAAGGGGGGCAGCCGAGGCCACGAGACACCTGTTGAGAAGCACTACGTGCTTCTTGCAGCAGCTGCAGTGCTCTGATGTGCAGCAAATCACAAGTCAGCTCAGATGTGGCAATTTTCTCATTACACTGACAGACTTTCATGTCAAACCTTCTCATGAGCGATCTTTACGGCATCTTTCCCCCGTGAACGCAGACGGATTATAGAGGAGCAGGTTTCATGTAACCTCAGAGGAGGATGGTTTCAGTCCTTAAGCTCCTGAGGAGGACCCCTTCTTAAAATTCACACCATGACAGCAGACGCGGGGGGTCAGCGCTCCCAACTCCCAAAGGTGGCCCGAGCAATTAGTGGTTAAGTAATGCAACAGGGCCGGGGTCCAGTATAGTTGATGTGGCGCATGCAGTGGGAGAAGTGGAAGAGAGGGTCAGTACCCCAGGGTCACGAGTAGTCGTCAGCAGAGAGATCATGTTTCACTCTCCGTCTCTGCTCGCTCTCTGGCTAGTTACTGTCAGGGCATTATTAATAGGTGCTAATAGGCCACAACAAAGGGACTCAATGCTACCTTTGCAGCCATTTCTTTAAAACCTGACCTTGTGGCCTTGAGCGCGCACAAACAAAGACATACTGCATACACTACAACGTTAATGTCCAACCTAAATGTGCACACACCAGCGGGGATTTTGGGGGGTTTCCATGCTTGCTGTGCAGGTAAAGGACAAGAACGCATGCTCACCCAAAAAACGGCGTACATCCATGTATTTATCACGATGGGTGCAATAACTCACGACTCAGCAGTTTCCTGCGGCCGGTGCAAGGAAAATAAATTCCAAAACACGACGTTCTGGTTTCAAACCGTTTGAACTTTGACTTACTTTGACCCAGCAAGCTTTTCACGCCATGACCAGCGGCAGTCAGCTCGCCTCATGTGTCCCACACACATTTTAGATGTCAAACATGTAAACAATAGTCCATTTACATTTCGACACGTCCTTTGGTTCTGGTATGTGAGAGCAGGGCGTCTGTACCGCTGTGTATCTGTAAGTCTTTATATAGTACAGGCTCTAAAGCCGTCCACGTCGCCCTGCTGAAAATGGGAACACAGTGTCCTACCCTGACTCCTGGTAACACTATGTTTCTTCTTCTGTTTGCATGTGCAGTGCGTGTTTCGGTGTGCATATAGATACGTCTGCACCAGCCAAGCCGGGGTTGACGGGGCCGCATGGCACACTAATGCAGTTATCTGTATGTGTTTGTTGGCTCTGCTCATTCGCCAGCGATCACGCTGCCTTATCTGTCCTTTTTCTCCAGTTTTCTTTTCCTCGTCTCGTTTATCTTTCTTTCAACACTGTTTTTTTGGGCTCTTTTTCTACAGATTTTACGTCACCACTTCTCCATCTGTCTTCACCTCCTTCACAAACTCTCCGGTTGTCTGTGTGTCACTTTCAGAACCAATGATGATAAAGGCGTGAAAAACAAAACCCCTGGGAAAGCAGAGCCCCTTTGACATTTGTTACATTTGCTCCTAGATTAACATCACGCCAAAATTGCTCGAGCTACGTCAACGTTGCAAATGTTGATGGATTACTGAGCGGGTCTCCCGGGAAAAGAGCCCCTTAAGTGACAGTTTTGTAGACAAACGACAACATAAAGGTGCAAAAGGACTACAAAGAGACATTCAAAAAAACACAAAATGAAGCAAAACAACCACAAATAGACACAAAATAACCACGGGATGCAAAACGACTGCAAATGAAGACGGAAAATGACCACAAACTAGTTCTGTTTTTGTTGTCTCTTTCAGCGTGTCTGTCTTGTCTGACTTTTACATATCTGTGCCCAGGTGTCTCATTGTCTCATTGTCTCATATGCGAGTGACACCGAGCTAACGATGCTACCAGCCTCTCCTTCGTCGCTACCAGCATTAGCCGCTCATCCTCACCGCTTTATCGTCCCATGAAGGACGCAACATGCCGGCTGGACGCAGTGGGAGAAACACCCGAGGACACTCTGTGATTGGTTTGTGCAAATGTAAGGACTAAATATAGAAAAGTACATTTTGTCAGCAGGTGCTAAATGAGGCAATGTATACAATGTATACTTAAATGACCTGCGTACATTGTAAAAAGATTAGGAAGCTCACACGTGTCTGCTGATAGGGGACGTGAGCCAAGGCCAAAGATCAAAGTACATCCATAGCTGTACTTTCATACGTTAACATGTTAACGTTTAATGCACTAGGCAGGGAGCAAAAAGAAAAACAATCTGCTCTCTCTCTCCCATCCCTCCCTCCTTTTCCCACCCTCCTCTGGCAAGGACAAGCTAAGGTGCTGCCAAGAATGTGACTGCATTTGGAAAACAAATCCTGCTCACTTCTGTTTTTTTCTCCCCACTTCTTCTCTTTTCCTCCACTTGCAGTTTTTCTTTCTTTCTTTTCCCCCCTTCTTAAGGTGGCGCATGATCACTCTGTACTCTTTCCGCCCGATTCTCCCAAACACACGTTCAGCCTCCTGTCTCCCATTTCCTCGTCAGCCCACCTTAAGTCAAAACTGAACGGTGTGTGAAACTGTTGGACGCCGCATGAATGTGTGCCCCCCCCAATATCATGAAGAACTCATTTATTCTGTGCACACACAATTGGATGTCTGGAGTGTCTTCCCGACCCACAAACTTTGAAAAGAGCAAGGCTCTTAAAGAGACAGGCGCTAAAACGGAGCGTTTCAGACAGAGGAAGAAAACAGGTATATTCAGAAAGTGAGAAAAATAAAGTGTTTTGTGAACATTAAAGCACGTAAACATGTTCTACAAGATACCCAAAATACAAGTATGAATCTGAAAATAAGCACGATGTGTCCCCTTTAAAGGTCAGTTATCTTAACTTTAGAAAATGTTTGGAGGCAGTGGTCATGCCAAACTTTCATTCTGAGAAAGGTGTGAGTGTGTGTGCAGGTGGTATAATTAGATGGGCTAGCAGAGTAGGGAATTCCATTTTCCGTGTGTGTGTGCGTGTGTTTTTGTATTACTACAGCAATGTGTGTTAGTGTGTAAACCTGCGTGTATCCAACATTAGGCAGATAGAGCTGGCAATGGCAACATAGCAGCATGGGGGAGAGGTGTTGGGTGTGTGTGTGTCTGGGCCATGAGCCTAACCTGCACACACAGGCCTCCCTCCTGTCATCTCTCTAGTGCACACGCAGGCATGCGCACACACACACACAGTTGATGTTGCCATGCCAACAGCCCGGGGAGAGGTCTCCTTTTCCCACATTAGAGATGGAGCAAGAGGGGAAACCCCCCAAAAAGGCGATCAACTATCAGCATACAGTATATTTCCCCCGAAATGAGTAAACAAACAAAGACGGTACATGTTTGTTTTCTGACTGAAAACCCAAAGAAAACAACTGTAAAGGGTGAAATTAAGACCATGAAAATGTGTAACAAAGGGAAAATCTTAGAAGTCTGAGAGGATGAGCGGTTTCATATTTTCCTAAAATATGTCATTACATTTAGTTTACTTCCCTTAATATACAAAAGCTGAGTAAATACATCAACTCGCTATAGACGTTCTATGAGCACTGGTTTTTAACGGGTCTGTTTTACATGAGAGTTTGTTGCACATTTAAAATTGGTTGCGAAACAACAGCAATTGTTTGCATGTGTGTGTGTGTGTGCATGTGTTGCACTACTACAAGGCAGTAGTGAGTACTGTGTGTGTGTGTGTGTGTGTGCATATCAAGTGTTGCACTACACAAGCCTGGCAGTAGTGAGAACTGTGTGTGTGTGTGTGTGTGTGTGTGTTGCACTCTCAGTTTCTTGGGGTTCACAAACAGGGCTGGGATCCAGGCACCAGCCTCAGCTCAAATACAACAAACTAGACTTGCGTCAGACGTATAAACACTGGCACAAATAAAAACGACATGAATAGTATGTGCAAATGTATGAAGCAAAATAGCGAAGCCTCAAGAAATTGAAGCGGTTTCTGTTTGAGCTCAGAGGGGGGAGAGGAGCATTCAGATGCAGCAGCTCCTCTTGTTTCTTCACTGAAGCAGGTTTTATGGTCTCGAGGTCTGGAATAGCTGTTGGTTGTGGACTTCAGCTATTTGAAACTGTGGACATGGCAGAGGGGCGTGGCTTCAGCGGCTCCTGGCACCGTACATACAGGTGGGTCCAGTATGCATGCACTACTTCTTGTGTACAGGCACAAATATAACCACGAGCAAGAGTGGACTTAACTTGAAGTTGACCTTTCCACTCCACGCTGTGCTCAGTATGGGGCAACATCATGCATTATTTGTCAACATTTAATTCACAAATTAATTAAGTACAGCGGAGTACTGGGATGAACTCCCCCCCCCCCCCCCCCCCCCCAAGTCCTTCCATTCATCTCCACATCTCAGCCTCCTCTGTAATGAGCAATAAAACACACTGTAAAGAGACCACACCGCTCACTCACAAAAGATCCAACCCCCTCTGATGACCCCCACCCCCCCACACACTCAGGAGTCTGTACTGAAGCCTACAAGGCCTGGTGAGGCCCCTGGGCGCCCCAGAGCCACAACCACACCCCCTCCACCTCACGCTAAAGTCTCCATCTTTTCCTGACGGCCGGCAGAATCCGTGAAAGAGGAGAAGGTGGTAAAGGAGGCCCCAAAAGGCCGGAAGGTGGTTGTCTTGGTTGGGGTAACTGTGGGCCGTGGGGCCCCCGACTCCCACAGGCTCCCACCCGAGTGCCTGTGTGGTCCTGGATGTGATTAGTGCCAAGCCCCTCGTCATACACACACACAGCTGCCCACATGTGAACGCTAACACAGACTAGCTATTACACACACACACACACACGTGCTGTACACATGCAGCGGGTCCAAAACACACTCCTCATTGTTCTACAAATCAACTCGATGTCTGAACACTGTCGGAGTGCATCAAGCGAACCGGCAGTTGACAGTTTTTTGATGCACAAACACAAGGACGGTGATAAGAAACAGAGCAAAATGGTCGGGTGGCGGGAGAGGAAGTGAAGAAGAAGAAGAGGAGGAAGAAGACGAGGAGGAAGAAGAGGAGGAAGAAGAAGCGGCGGTGAAACGCGGCAAGAGCCAGAGCTGTCAGAGTCTGAAGGCAACAGACACAGTACTGTATGCGCATGAGAAAGATGTGTTTTTCTGTAGTGTGTATGAGTTCATCCGGAGTTTGCCGCCAGTGTGTGTGTGTGTGTGTGTGTGTGTGTGTGTTTGCCCCAAGAGCTTGAGGAAAATTGTCCACATGTCACCACATGTCCAGGTTGTGTGTGTGTGTGTGTGTGTGAGAGAGAGTGTGTTAGCGCTGAAAGCACACAGAGCAGGGCGATAGAGCTGTGCTGGATGTCAGGATGAATTTCTGGGCTGCCTAAACACGCTTTCGTATCTTAGAGTCTCCGTCAGTGTTTCAGCTGAGAGTGATTCAAACAGGCTCCACCTGTCCAACAGATGCCTCGGGAGCGAGTCGACTGGAGACTGCATGAGTGCTGATGATATATCGTCATGTCAGCACGCTGGTTATTTCCCTTCAAAAATCTGGTTCCTTCGCCTCCTGTTAGTGCTCCTGATGGCACTTTCAAGATTTCACCATGCCCGAAGATAAACAACCAATCAGAGGAGCCGCTGACGCATCAGACAGTCAAACTAGGCAGCGTTGATCAACTATGAACCTAGATTCTGTTACTGCACCGACTGTTTCTCGCCTAAAATAATTTCAGAAAACATGTTTTCGTGTTCTGATCAGTTCAGGAGTGTAAATAAAAGAGCACATGCAGCAAAAGTTGGATAACGTGAGCCGCCCTGCGTCCTCAGACGAGGAGGAGAGGGTTAGAGGGCTGTCAGCAGCCCATCACCATCACCTCCGCTTTGTGTTGCTGCCCTGGTGGGTCAGAATCTGCCAAACAATCGGACAGGCTCAATAAAAAGAAGCTGTTGGAGATAGATGTAAGAGTTCTCGTGGATGTGCAAACTGTATATGATGATTATGATGTTAGTATGAGGGAAACACAGACGCATACGTCTTCATCACTGTCCTGAAGGATAAAGCGAACAAACACATATCAGACTAAACATTTCATGGACTAGCTCTTTTATTGTATAATCTGAATGAGAGGTTTGGTGGAAACAATGAGAAGTCCACATAAGACCATGCCCATATCATTGTGCGTCCCTACTTCGCTGACATGACGACTCTTCTGTACCTGTGCTACTTTTATGAATGGTTCAGCATTCGCCATCATCCTGTCACTGTTAGTTCGGCAAAGTGCGGTCGATGAAACTGATTCATGTAAAATGTAAAACATGTAACGCCTTCTGGAGATAAAAGAAAAACTGGTGGGACAAATGGAACATTATGTGTGCTTAGATAGTTCCCGTCTGAGCTGTAAATGCACGGGGGGGGGGTTATGCTGCTGCTCGACGGGGGACAAGAATGAGGATGAACTGTTATAGCGGGACAGTCCTGTTCGACCAGATTCAGAACAGCAGTTCTGGAGAACACACACACTGCCATGTGTGAGCGTGTGAGGAGAGGCTCCTTCACACGTTCACAAGAAGCCGCGTCTGACGACACCAACATGCCCCCATACGTTTAAATCACACTGCATTAACCTGTGCAGACGCCAACACGCATGAAGCACAGACAAACATGCGTGCAGACGCACGCATACACATACTGTATGGATGGATGCATGCACACGGAAAAGGTCAGACCCGACACGCAGGCACGCACACACTCTTCCTCCATTATTAAAAACTATTCAGCACTGCGTCAGTCTGACCCGCTGACCCCTGCGTGCTCTTACCCACAGGCTCCTCTCAATCAGAGTCAAGAGAGGACGAGAGAAACGGAGACGGGAGACAGACAAAGAAGACGGAGATAGAACGGCTGCTTGGTTGACTTCACACCGGGACCTGCGCATGTTTGATTTAAAGCACATACATGGGCGCATGCAGGCGTGCACACACGCATGTGCACAATAGGGGGAGGAATGCAGTCCGTCTCAACTCTGGAGAAACACAACTGTCTGGAAGAACAGGTGCAACTAAAACTCACCCCCGAAGCCCCCGCTCTTTGTTTGTCGGCATATTAAAGACAAAGTATGAAGTTCAGCAGTCCGAATTGCTTATGAAAAGGTGTCAATGACGTGTTCCCACTTGTTTCAGTGCTAGTTAGTATTTGTGCTGTTAAAACAGGCTCGATAGTAAGGGTTGCCAGGTTGCTATTTTGAGAAATTGGCAACCAATTCGTAGCAAATCGTGTACCCCAAATAAATAATGATCTAATATTTGTAGCATTAGTGATATTTGAGTATTGTGTAAAGCCCTCGAATGTGCAAAGACATATATTAAATATGTCAGCAGTCTGAGTTAGACAAGAGCGTACGTCTTTCATTCTTTTACACAGAATTCCGTCTTTGTGGCGTCGGCAGTGTTCCCTTGCTGAGCTGCAGAGGAGCGACAAGAAGAAGAAGAACTGAAGGCCTCGTATCAACGACAACGAGGGCTGTGGATTCTGTATGTTGCAATTGCAAAAGGAAGGGATTTTTAATGGGAAGGATTACAGCGGGCGAAACCTATTTCAATGTAAATGTGTGCGCGCGAGTGTTGTTGAACCCGTCCTTTAATGCATCTATATTTGATGGTCTGTTTAAATGCAAATCGAAAATCCTCATGTCACACAAGCGAAGGAGGAAACACATTTGAAGAGGTGCCAACGCATTACAATCATATAAAGCAGATTCCCAAGCCCCGTTTCCCCATAGAAAGCAATGCAGAATATAGAGCGTAGGTGAGTGGGATTCTGACATTAAATACGAGCCGCTGGCGTTGAAATAATTCCCTCATCTATGGATTTGTGGCAACCGAGATGGAAAAGGTGTTGTGACTTCAACACAATCAATTAACTGGCTATTCTGGGGCACACGGTGTGTAAAGGCAGATCCGGCAGCCGCGCCCACAGCTCTCATTAGTCAAGTGGGACTCAGCCAACACCCCCGGATCCACATGACGACTCGAAAACCGTCAGATCAAAAGCGACCTTAGTTTCGCCCAAAAGGATTTACTCACAGCTCTGTGAGTGAAGTTCAGAAGAGGGATGTTCTTCTTCTCGGAGTTTCAGGAGAACACAAGTGACATAAATAGTGAATGAGCTCTGCCTCGCTCCATTAAGCCCAGCGGTGGACCTCGGGGACCTGATGGGGGTCTAGACTTGAGGGCGGCGTTAGTGCGGCGTCACAGGCGGAAATACGGCGATGATACGTTGCGCTGGGTCGCGGCGCCACAGCGGTGCATGTAGGATTTGTTCTGCTTAAGCTGAGCGGAGATCTTTCCCTGCGATGATCTCTGAAAGAAAGCTGATTTCTGCTGAAGTGGTAAAGCTCAGTGGTGAGGAGCGATACGTGTCTGTACTTCCTGACAGGAATGTGTACACGTAACATTCATGCACTGACCAAATATTTTCTATTTCAGCATTTCTGTGGCATTTCTTTACTTTTTGTTTTTTGCAATGTACAGGCTTAAACAACTCTGAAGATGTCTCATTGTGATTTTCTGGAACCAAATGAGAAGGATCCAGTGTTTAATACAATATTTACTTACCGGTATATATTCAAAAGATTACTGTAGCCGTGTGACCACTGTGCCCAAAGCCAGATTAAACATTTAGCAAACCCAACGGGACGTTTCAACTTTCACAATGTATTAACGGAAGAATAACGAAGAAGTATTGAGATACTCGAAAACCTCAATTTGTATTGCGCACATCTTCTCCTTCAAAAAAATTATTTACTAATTTATGCTAAAAACGTAATTGACAGGCAGCAACAAATCAATTTCTGAGCTGCGTTGCTGCAGCTCAAACAGCTGCTTCAGCGTTCAATCAAGTGTCCGAGATAAAAGAAGAGGAAGGAGATGAGCAGGGAGGAGGAGGAGGAGGAGGACATATAAAGATAAACATCTTGTACTGCCACGCACACAGCAGTGACTGTATGGACACAAGTATGTCCCCTCACGTCCCATTAGTGTGCATGATGGATTGTTTGAGGGAACTGGAACAGCAAGACTTTCTGGGTCGTCCGGCCTGTAGCGCAGACACCTGGTGTGTGTTTTCAGTAAGTACAGTGTGTGTGTGTGTGTGTGGCTGTGTGTGTGAGGAGAGAGAGGCATTCAGTATCTTTATTAGATCACGTACACGGCGCCTGGATGATGGACTAAGTTACCCGAGAACAGGCTCTTCAGGGCCCCCCCGTGGCCCAGTGAGACTGATGCCACGTAGGGATCGTCCCCGATATGAATCTCGCTGGGGGTCTTTGTTTAAATCCATACTTCACCAACCAAATGAGCTTTTGTACATCTATTACTCTCCTTGTGTTATTATGAATTCTTGAAGAAAGCCTCTCTCTCATGCCTCCACAGTGAACAGTAAATCCTCGAGGGATTGAAGCGAATGGATGCTGCGTTTAATAACAGCAAAACTATTTAAAACACTTCCTACAACATGAGACGGTGGTGGAGGAAGTGTGATAAAGGATGGTTTTGGTGAGGATGCATGTGTTTGGGAAGCTCTGAGCAGATGGAGCAGATCTCATCTCTGCAAATCTGACCCAGTTTCTGTATGGACCTGGTGCATGACAACCCAAAGATCAGACCAGGAAGCAGAGTTGCAGTACACACTCCTCTGAGCTTCCATTAGAGCAGTTACTCACGCAAAACCACATAGAGACTGTGTCTGCCCCACGGCCACTTAAATCAATTAAATCAAAAATAAACGATCGAGGAGTGAAACTAAATAACTGAATCCAAGTTAAAACTACCGCAACAGTACAACAAAATAGGATAATTAAATGTGGACTCTTAAATATCAGATCTTTGTCATCTAAAGCTCTACGAGTAAATGAGCTAATATCAGATAATCATATTGATTTATTTTGTCTTCCTGAAACCTGGCTGAGTAATGATGAATATGTCAGCCTAAATGAATCAACTCCTCCAAGTCATATCAATACTCACATTCCTCGAGGCACCGGCCGAGGAGGTGGAGTAGCAGCCATCTTTGACTCTAGCCTATTATTAAACCCTAAACCTAAACTCGACTATAACTCATTTGAAAGCTTGGTTCTTCGTCTTTCACACCCAACCTGGAAAACAATACAGCCAGTTATATTTGTTATAGTGTACCGGGCCCCAGGTCCGTATTCGGAATTTTTATCGGATTTTTTTCAGTTTTTATCAAGTCTAGTCCTTAAAACAGATAAAGTAATTATTGTAGGTGACTTTAATATTCATGTGGCTGTCGAGAACAATAGCCTCAGTACTGCATTTATCTCATTATTAGATTCGATTGGTTTCTGTCAGAATGTACAGAAACCCACTCACTGTTTTAACCACACTCTCGACCTGGTTCTGACTTATGGCATTAACATGGAAGATTTAATAGTCTATCCACAGAACCCTCTTCTATCGGACCATGATCTAATAACCTTTGAATTCTTACTAACGGAGTGTACACCGTTAAGCAAGAGTTACTACACTAGATGTCTATCTGATGGTGCCGGAGCTCAATTTAAAGAAGTGATTCCGTCTGTATTTAACTCAATACCATGCTTCGATGTGACGGAGGACTCCTGTGCTGGCTTTAGTCCTACCCAGATTGATCATCTTGTCGACAGTGCTACAAGCTCACTGAGAAGGACACTAGACTCTATTGCTCCTTTAAAAAAGAAGTTGGTAAAACAAAGGAGATTCACTCGCATGGTATAACCCTCGCATGGTATAACGCATGGTCTAACCCTGAAACCCGCAAATTAAAGCAAACATCGCGAAAACTTGAAAGAACATGGCGTTCCACTAACTTGGAAGAATCTCGGTTACTCTGGCGAGACAGTCTTAAGACATATAAGAAGGCCCTCCGTAATGCCAGAGCGGCTTATTACTCATCGTTAATAGAGAAAAATAAGAACAACCCCAGGTTCCTCTTCAGCACTGTAGCCAGGCTGACAGAGAGTCACAGCTCTGTTATGCCGAGTATCCCTATAGACCTCAGTAGCAATGACTTCATGAACTTCTTTAATGATAAGATTATAATTATTAGAGAGAAAATTAATAATCTCCTGCCCTCGACCAATCTTTCCACAAATAGAGAAACAGCTGTAAACCCTGATATATGTTTAGATGGCTTTACTCCCATTGACCTTGACAAATTGACTTCAACAATTTTTACGTCTAAACCTTCCACCTGTCTCTTAGACCCTATACCGACTAGGCTGCTTAAAGAAGTGCTACCATTAATTAGCACAACTTTATTAGATATCATCAACCTGTCTTTAGTAACAGGTCATGTACCACAGTCCTTTAAAGTAGCTGTGATTAAACCTCTTCTTAAGAAGCCCACTCTGGATCCAGAGGTGTTGGCCAACTATAGACCGATCTCTAACCTTCCCTTCCTCTCTAAGATCCTCGAGAAAGCAGTTGCAAATCAGTTGTGTGACTTTCTGTGTAACAATAGTTTATTTGAGAATTTTCAGTCAGGATTTAGAAAGCATCATAGCACAGAGACAGCTCTGGTAAAAATAACTAATGACCTTCTAATCGCATCAGACAAAGGACTCGTCTCTGTTCTTGTCCTGTTAGACCTTAGTGCTGCGTTCGACACTATAGACCACTACATCCTGTTGCAGAGACTGGAACATTATATTGGCATCAAAGGAACCGCACTGAACTGGTTTGGATCCTATTTATCGGATCGATCTCAGTTTGTTTATGTAAATGATGAAGCCTCGATGAAGACCAACGCCAGTTATGGAGTTCCACAAGGTTCTGTGCTTGGACCAATCTTGTTCACCTTATATATGCTTCCTTTAGGCAATATTATCAGAAAACACTCTATAACCTTTCATTGTTATGCAGATGATACTCAATTATATATATCGATCAAACCAGACGAAACCAACCAGCTTGCTAAACTGCAAGCGTGTCTTAAGGACATAAAAACCTGGATGACCTGCAACTTCCTGATGTTAAACTCAGACAAAACTGAAGTTATTCTACTAGGCCCAGAACACCTCTGAAATCAGTTATCTAATGATATAGTTTCTCTAGATGGCATTGCACTGGCATCCAGCAGCACCGTCAAGAATCTTGGAGTTACCTTTGATAAGGATTTGTCTTTCAACTCTCAGATAAAACTTATTTCTAGGACTGCCTTTTTTCACCTCCGTAATATTTCAAAAATCAGGCACATCCTATCTCAAAGTGATGCAGAGAAATTAGTTCACGCATTTGTTACCTCTAGACTAGATTATTGCAATTCCTTATTTTCAGGCTGCTCTAATAAGTCTCTTAAATATCTCCAGCTGATCCAGAATGCTGCAGCTCGTGTACTAACAAGAACTAAGAGGAGAGATCATATTACTCCTGTATTAGCTTCTCTGCACTGGCTCCCTGTAAAATCTAGAATAGAATTTAAAATCCTTTTACTTACCTACAAAACCCGAATTGGTCAGGCTCCATCATATCTTGAAGAGCTTATAGTACCATACTGCCCTACTAGAGAGCTGCGATCCAGTGATTCAGGGTTACTTGTGGTTCCTAGAGTCTTAAAAAGTAGGATGGGAGCCAGAGCCTTCAGTTATCAAGCTCCTCTTCTGTGGAACCAGCTTCCCGTTTCAGTCCGGGGGGCAGACACACTCACCACATTTAAGAGTAGGCTTAAGACTTTCCTCTTTGATAGTGCTTATAGTTAGGGCTGGCTCTGGCTTGCCTTGGACCGGCCCATGGACAAACTGGTATAGGCAAAAACTACAGGGGGACTTCCTACACTGAGCACCTCTCTCCTCCTCTTCTTCACCTCCGTCTGTATGCATTGATGTCCCATTAATGCTCATTACTAACTTTACTTCTTCCCCGGAGTATTTGTGCTTTCTCGCCTCAGGGAGACATGTGAAAATGACCTTATCAAGACATCAAGTCTCCGGACACCAGGATTGTGGGTAGCGTCCAGTGAAAAAACATGATATCTCTGCTTAGAGTATCCTCGACGGAGTTTCTGTACGAGAGCGCAAATCTTGAGTTAACCGATGAATCGTTGATAACGGGCGAAGTTTAAAAGAAAGTAGCAGAGGACAGGTCCAGAGCAGAGGCCTTGGCTACTTCAATTATTGTTTCAATGTATGTTTTAAATCTCCTCTACTTTTTATGACTGAATTTGATTTCTTACACTGTTTCTTTAATTGTTTTTAAATCTCCTTTTCTTTTGCCTTATGTTTTGATGCTTTTAATGGTTTTATGTGAAGCACTTTGAATTACCTTGTTGTTGAAATGTGCTATACAAATAAACTTGCCTTGCCTTGCCTTGCCTTGCCTTGCCTCACAGGATGGCCGCAGTTTTATCTGGACACTGGTTCTTCAACCAGCCATGGCCCTGCTGACACCTACTACGATATTCATTTTTAACATTATTAATCCGATTACCGATACCATTAATGCACAGTACTGATTTTGTCTCTTCCCCGGAGCCCTTGTGCTTCCTCTCCTCACAGGTTTCCATGGAGCATGGTTTCACAGGTTCCTGTGTTGCCTCCTGTCGTGGTTGTGTCATACATTGAATGTGCTGTAATTACATTGAATGTGTTGTAATTCACTATCCTGTTCTACACATGACATCATTGCACTTCTGTCCATCCGGGGAGAGGGATCCCTCCTCTATTGCTCTCCCACAGGTTTCTTCCTCTTTCCTCCCCGTTAAAGGGTTTTTTGGGGAGTTTTTCCTGTTCTGATGTGAGGGTCCTGGGACAAGAGGATGTCAAAAGAGGATGTCAAACGTGTACATATTGTAAAGCCCTCTGAGGCAAATTTGTAATTTGTGATTTTGGGCTGTACAAAAATAAATTGAATTGAATTGAGTTTGTAAACTGATGTTTTGATTAGTTTTACCGTTTTTATTTGATTCTCCTTTCGGCATTGAGGCACGAGAGAAAAATAATGTTTGCTTAAGAATTCAGGGGAACAAACAGTGAATATTTCATATAGAAATGGTCATTTTGTGGCTGAAGTATTCCTTTAATGTCGATCCCCTTTGTTTCTACAGAACTGCCAAAAACAAATATTAAATATTAAATATTGATCAAAAGGTACGATACGTAAACACCAAAGGAATCCTAACCGAGAGAAGACGACCGCAATGACGACAATGGTGGTGAAGACAACAACTCCCATGATCCCTCGCTACGTTACGACGTCACCCAACTCCGTCTTTAGCAATTGTTTTGATTGAGCGACCAGACAGCGGCAGTGCATTTCATTGAAATAAGTTTCTTCTTTTATTAAGCAGCTGAGAGTTGAGTGATGACAGGAAGTCAGGGTTGTAACCCCCATTGGCAACAACTGATTTTAACATTAAATTTGCAAAAATATTTAATTCTAATTATAAATGGTGCTATGAAAACGTTTGCATCATGCAGAAATGTGCACTTCATTATAGAATTTAAAAAAACCTTATTTATTTGTTAGTAATGCCGTCAAAGCCCCCCCCAAAAGGATGTGCTAAAAAACTCAATTAAAAACCTTAGAGATAACAAAATGAGCATTACATGAACCTCGAGCGGTGTCTGTTGTTGGGGAGCACGCTGCCACCTCCTCCACTCAGACGTAGACGCTGAAGGAGTTCATTATGCTACGACCACAGCCCTCTGACAGCTGCACCCAAAGCCACTGCAGCAGCCTCATCACTCAGCAGGCCTGCACCAGCTGCCCGGAGCTCATGTGACCCCCATCATTACACGAATGGGTCCTCCATTAATGTTAACATGCCAGCAGAGCTCATATCGGGTCCGTGCAGAGCCATTAATAACATCATTGATTGGCGCGCTTGTTTTCCTTTGCTGGTGGTCACCTGTCTTCTCTTGATTACGCAATAATCCGTCTTCCTCTGTCTTTGTCACGACTCTGTCACAGCGTGGATCAAATCAGACAGTCCAGGGTGGGAACAGGGTGGGAACATTTTCTTTTACATGGCATCTTAAGTTTCGGTTTTGTTTCAGGTGACTGTGTCGCTGCTCCCTGACGCAAAGAAGTAGAAACGTGATCCACACACAAATGTGCTGCTGGAGGGCAAATCAGATCTATAACATCGACTGTGACACACCCTCTATTTAGTCCAGCTGCCTGCTTCAGGTTACAAAGTCAACGGACTCGCCTGTACAGAAAACTGGTATTTTGAGAAGATATCAGGGGAATTAAACATTCATTTACTGCACTGAATTTCCTTTTTTTTGCTGACGAAGCAGAGCGTGGTGCTTCGTTTTGATTTCAATTATGATATATGTGATACATTTGCTGTATTTCTTTCTATTGGAATAATGTTATTAATACTGTGGTACTGATTTCAGCCCTATTTCCTCACTCTACTAAAAGATGTCCCCTCTATCATCGTCATTAAAACCCATTCATCCATTTTCTGCAGCTCGTCCGGTGTCTAGGTGCTGGTGGCAGCCGGCCAAATGGAGGTAGCCCAGACGTCCTTCTCCCGGGCTGCATTCTCCGTCTCTTCCTGGGGGGATCCCGAGGCGTTCCCAGGCCAGATGCCTATGAGGCATCACGCTCCCCTTTTGATGTTAGTGAGCAATGGTGTTGGGTAAAAATGTGTCAGGAACAGCTGACGGATGAGCAGCAAACACCAGGTATGTTTCTTCACAGGGGCCGACATCAGCATTGGGATGTAATCTTTGACAACAGCAACACCTCACACAGAATCTGGCTCCACCACAGAGAGATGGAAAAGCCACAAGGAGCGTTTGTTTTTATCTTTTAGCAGTCTGAAGACATTTGGGATGAGTTGTGATTCCTACTCATGCTGGAAGACGTCTGATGTATCTTCTTTTTTTTTTGTTGCTCAAGCTGAAGTGGTTTTGACTTCCTGTGAAGTGCAGCCAGAACATCAAATAGTTTCTCATGACTAAGAGCTGCACCATGGAGCAGTGTGTTAAAAGACCTCGGTTATTTTAGTCAACATTTACTCTACGAGAATCAAACGAGACAAAGCTTGTTTCATTTGCTAAATTTGGGTTACGCCGTCTGTGCCGACTCAAACTCTCACTGATTGCACCGGTATATTTGAACGCCAGCAAGCAGTGTTCAACAATACTGGTTATTTCCTCCTGTCTGTTAGAAATAAGCTACTCTACTGACTTTATTCAGGACAACAGGGATATTAATCAGTTGCTTTCCAAGTGAGACCTGAACCGACCCACAACCGTGCTACGTTCCCACGCAATATATTTATAGTTACACTTCTGTTACACTTCTGTCTCCATCTACTTACCCCCGTCATTCTTATTTACATGTTGATAGATTTATTCTGATACAGTCATGTGAAATCTTTAAAATAACTACAGTGTCACGTCTAGCATGAAACGTTTCCTCGGTTCTGGCTCGCGATGCTGCCCGCTAAATGACAACGACATGGGAGTCAAGTTTATAAAGCAACATCTTTCTTCTTTCAGTGGAAACTTCCATTTATTCCTTTGGGGTTTTAAGTGAGCGCATGTAGTAAATGGTCCCACCGACAGATTTCCCACAAGTTTAAACATAGACTAGAAAATATTGAGCACAATTTCCGAACCCAGTGTGTGGTGTAATATTTGATGAAACACTAGCTGGGAGTTTTGGCATCGCTTATACCATTAATATCTTAGTGTGCAAGTTTGACGCTAGGTCGCTAGCTTTAGTCTGTAGCATACATGTTGCTAGGCGCTAGCTAGCTGGCTAGCTAACTAGTAAGCTAGTTTTGGTCTCTGCGGCTGCAGGAGGAGCGGCGGATCTATACAGCAACTGCTGAGACTGCATAATGTCGATATGCAATTTAAATGTGGACAGTTAAAAGTATCGACGGTCCTGATATCTCCAACTAGAACTCTGTAACTGAACCACTAAGAACAATAAAGACGAGGGGCAGAGGCCTAAAAAAACATTAGCGAGACCTGAGCTACTGATTAGGGAGAAAGTAAAGAAAAGCCTGAGGTGGAGTTCGCCTTTACATCGCCTAAAGCAAATATGTATAGCTGAGGATTGTTTGAGCAAGTAAATGAGGCAGCCCTTTGTATAAATACATTTTTAAACATTCTCTTTTATGTTTGCACAACTCCTATTTTGCATCCCAAGACTTCTTGTGAAAGAAGTAAAATATTGAAGTCTCCATGGATATGCAGCGCTAAAGAGTGAATAAATAATAGGGGATGTGTTGAAATATTACTATTTATAAAGTGCCAGGAGCAACATGACATATTTAACTTATTTCACTTGCAGATTAAAAGCCAAGCACCTGCACTGGTGGCCAATGTAGAGAAACCTTTTCAACTGAGCCGACTGATGGAGTGGACGTCCTGAAAACCACCAATTATAGATCATGGTCATAATTCTGCTGTAAATGTTTTTAGGACATGGGGAAAGTGTTGTGTTGGGGAGTTTGTGTGTAATTGGGTTGTAAAGCAAACGTTGGGTTTGTGATCTCATTGAAGTTTCAGCCGTCTCTTTGACTGCAGCACCCCGACGGGCATGTTATTTACCGAGCGTTTGAACATCGACGCATTATTTGTGACGGCGACAGTGCGCTCTTGGTGCCATAACCCATTACAGGTATTATTCTAGGGGTTTAAAGGAAATATCAGTAAGCTGTGACTTTATAATGCACCATCAGCTACAACTGCAGAACATTAAGAAGACTGGCTCTGCCAGAATCCTGTATGTACACTAATCTCTTCAACAAAGAATATTTAGGACACAAGAGGATATAGAAAGATCCCCCATTAGGAGCATTTTCGGTTCAGTAACGGTTCACAAAATTCACGGTTGGGTTCGGTGCGATACAGTGGAGCCACGGTTCGGTACGTTTCAGTTCAGTAGAAAACTATAAATGCCAGAGAAATGTACTTGATTTAAAATATATTTATTCATTACAACTAACATCATAAAGTTATTCTTTGACTTTGAACAATGATGGAACTATACCTGAGTGACCCGTCTTCTGGGGTGTCTTCTTAGCAACACATAAGCATAAAAAACAAAAACTGCTCCTTAATGTTGTGTAGTATTGTTACTTACATCTTGCGTACATCTTGTATTGTTATTTACATCTTGCAAAAGAGATTTTTAATCTCAAATGGGACTACCTGGTTCAATAAAGGTTTTAAATTTTTTATTTTTTTTATTCAAACGTATTCGGTTCGTCATGCGTACCGAACCGTGAGCCTCGTACCGAACGGTTCAATACGAATACGCGTACCGTTACA
The DNA here is from genome assembly GCF_949748355.1 of Melanostigma gelatinosum. NCBI lineage: Eukaryota > Metazoa > Chordata > Actinopteri > Perciformes > Zoarcidae > Melanostigma > Melanostigma gelatinosum. The sequence continues at coordinate 14,226,572 of NC_136654.1, read as the reverse complement.
CCCCTAATGGCTATATAATTACCTTTCTCATTAGTCAAGAACCTCAGGGTTATCTCTATTAACTGTCACGCCGGCTGTGTTTTGGAGAACAGGGCTTGTGTCGTTGTTGTGTCTGTGTTTAATTCATCGCACTTGAATGGGTGCCATTCACAGCTGTTCACCACTTGTGAACATTGTAATCTGACACCTAATAGCCGGGTAGGATAATTAATATGAGATCGTTTGCGGTTTCTAATGTCACTTTTCTTCTTTTTACATTATATAAAAGAAATGAATTGATGGGTAAGGCGGTCCATCCACGCTCTCTGTGACCTCCGACAGGATGTACAAGAAGCAACTCGACAAACATGGAACATTACATCACATGTTTACTCTTTGTGTGGTTACGGTTCACATGCTTCTGTGCACACATGGTGTCATGTGCACGCATGCTAGCAACACATTTGTACGATCATGTCGTGAATTATTATGAGCAAATGTACAAAATGCTAACTAAGAGACCACAAAACAAGACACGTCCGTACATCGTCTTACAACAAATACCAGCTTTTACGGCTGAAAGAGATTTTTCAGCTTCTAAAATGTGAATATTTGCTTGTTTTCTTGTCTTCTAAAGCGTGAAAGTAAAACCTTACCCTTTTCAAATGTTGTTAACAATGCACGGGGATGTCTCTGTCTCATGGTCACGCTGTCTATTATATTTCGAGGTGAGCTTTGTCCTTGCAAGGCCCCTGACCTTGCTGAGGGCCGACAATTTGCCTTCCACCTGTCATGTTTCTGTGTAGAGCTGAAGGAGCTTAAAACTCAGAGCTCACACACACACACACACACACACACACACACACACAGACACATACACGCACACACCCACATTCCTCACATGCTATAGATACACACCATCCCGATAGCCCCATTATATACGGCACAAGCGCCACAACTTAAACAAATCTTGGGCGTGTCCAGATAACCAGGTCGAAACTGTGCTCTTTTCATCTGTGTTTGTCTTACTTATCGTAAACCTGTACATTTTTCTGACACTTTTGAAATATCCGTTTGTTCGTGTTCCCTGGCACCCGGGGTTTCAATAGTATCATGGTACAATAGAGAAACCACAATGTATTGACATATGATTTCAATAGGTCTCCTGAAAAAATGTCAAATAGCAGGAGATTTATATCTCGGCTCTGCAACAAGATAAAATACACATGTATGCATTTAGAGGTGATGACCTGTGTTTCACGTTTTGTTCATTGGTTTGCAGTCTTTGTATTTAGGGGAAGTACTTTTCACTGATACTTGCTGTATTTTCTGTTGCTGCACAGCCCTTTGGTTGAAGTATTTATCTATATCGTGTGTGGGAGAAGCCTTGCCACTCAAACAACCTGCAGTTTCGGACGTCTGTATTAAAGCAGTTCAGCATTGATGGTGAGCAGAGACACCTCGGCCCTGTTTGTGTGTACCAGCTCCAGTGAATTGAATGCCCTGCTGGGCCCGAGGCGGTACGTGTTGGTTTACCGCCGCTATTGATCGCATCTCTCCATTAAACCAGCCTGCTACACAGCAGCACCCACACACACCTACACACATAAAAGCACAATTCCTCTACAGCGTGTGCTGCAAGAAGAAAACAAGGGAAAGCAGGTGCAATCACAAACAGGATGAGATAGAGAATAAAAAACACACAAAAAAAGAGCAATAAATAGAGAAGGAAGTATCCACACTGGATGGGGAAGTGACGAGTTGCTGACGCTGTGCTGCTGTTTTCCCTCCAATTTGCCTGTCACCTGATCCAGCTCACTTGTGCGTAGTGTCTGTGTCACCCCTTTTTTCTAGTTTTAATTGATCTACTAATAGTACGATGTCAGCCAACACGTACTAGAACGTTTTTAGAACTAGAACTGTTTTTGCATTGATCTGCTATGGCTTCACTCACCCCTCCATCCGACTGTGTCAGCTGCGCCCGCCTGGTGGATAAAATCACAGAGTTGGAGGGAAGAATATCCACGCTCTACAGGATCCAGTATGCCGAGAACCTCATGGACACCATCATTTTCGGTCCATCACAGACTGACACAGCCAGCGACCGCGTGCATGAGTCCATCGCTTCCAGTCCTGCTGCCGCGGCACCTCCTCCGGTCGCAGCTCCTGAGGCCTCCTGGCTACGGCTCGGAGCTAAGCCTAAAGCCCTGGTCAGCTCTACTCCATCACATCACGAGCCCTGGTCCCTGGTCTGTGCTCGCGGCAGCCGGAGAGGGAGACGCTCATCTCCTACACCCCATGGCTTCGATGTCCAGCTGAATAATGGATTTAACGCCCTTGCCCTGCGTGAGTTCCCTCCTCTGACTACGGACTCCCAGCTTCCTACATCATCCCAGCTGCCGCCTCGGGGGACCCACAGCCCCGGGTCCACTGACATCCCTATGCCAGTCATTCCTGAGCCCCCCTCTCGCCCCAGGACACGCCGCTCCATACCGTGCTTTACACCAGCACTGCGGCGAGCTTCGGTCGCCCGTTCTCTCAGTCCTTGCTCGTCTTCTCCGCCACCACTGGTTGAATCCTCGCCTCCATCCACGCGTATTGCACGCGCAGTGTTGCCGCCTCGTCCCCTCTTCGCCCCGACGACGCTGATAGTCGGGGACTCAATAATCAGGAACACCCGTTTTTTCAACGCGGAGACACACTGCTTCCCCGGAGCAACGGCTCAAGACATCCTGCTGACACTGCCTGGCCTGATGCGCGCCCTCCCGTCTTCCATTCGGCGAATTATCATTCATGTGGGAATTAACGATACAGCCCTCCACCAGTCTGAGTTGACCAAGATGGATTTTACAAATCTTTTAAGCTTTTTAAACAGCTGTGGACTGTCTGTTTTTATCAGTGGTCCAAGTCCAACACTCGGCCGTGGATCACAGCGGTTCAGTAGAGTCCTCAGCCTCCACACCTGGCTCCAGGCCGCCTGCAGGACCAACAACGTGAGCTTCATTGACAATTTTAATCTGTTTTGGGGCCGCTCTTCCGCTTTTAAGAAGGATGGTATTCATTTTAACAAGCTGGGTAGCCGCCTGCTAGCGGATAATTTACAGCATGCTGTTCACTCCCATTCACATGATTGACTGTTTACACCTGGATCCCCTGTCCGCTGTCACTCTTCCTCTACGATCATTCATCAGCCGCATTCATCCCCTACTAGCAACACTAGCTCCCCCTGGCGGCATGGAGGGTCTCCTACTACTCTTTCCACTGCCTCTACCGTAACTTCCACTCCACGACCCATGAACATTCCCGTGAGAATCAGACTCGCACCCTAGTTATGGTCGGTTTCGAGGTGCTGCACGAGTGATCCGTCCTATTGCACATACCCCCAAAGCTTCCTGTGGTGATGACGACACAGTGTCTTCCCCCATCAAAATGTGTCTGATTAATGCACGCTCTGTAACAAACAAGGCGCACATTTTAAATGACTTGTTCACAAGTCAAAATTTGGCTTTTTTATTTCTGACCGAGACCTGGCAACGGAATATGGAATGCATCCATTTCAATGAACTCTGCCCTGTGGACTGTTCTTATGTTGGGACACCGCGTCTGACAGGCCGCGGTGGAGGCCTCGCCGTGGTCTGGAAGAATCAGTTTTCCTGCCACTTGGGGAGCACAGAATCCTATGTTACTTTTGATCTACAGCTGACTAAAGTGGGCCGGCTAAAGCTGTTTTACTGTTTTTTAATTTACCGACCTCCAGGTCCTGCAGGTCAGTTTTTATCAGAGTTCACAGACTTTCTGACCTCTATTATCAAGCTAGACAAAGTGCTTCTGGTTGGTGATTTTAATCTGCATATCAATGATACCACAGACTGTATTGCTACTGAGTTTCTCAATATTACTGAATCTTTTAATTCCACGCAACATGTTTCTGGCGCCACTCACAGGGGTGGTCACACCTTGGACATTGTGCTTTCTCTGGGTCTTGATATTGATAATACCCGTTGTGAGGACCTATTGATCAGTGACCATAAATGTATTTTCTTTGATCTTTCTGTCAATACTGACCCCTTGTGTCTGAAACAAACATTCCACTCCCGCATTATTACTCAGAGTACAGCTGATCATTTCTCTATGCACTTCTGCTGTGATATTAACACAAATCTCAATGATGTTGAACACTTGATACAGTCATTTAATGAACATTGCACCACTTTGCTGGATAAAGTGGCACCTCTTAAGGAAAGGACCAGGGCTGCCTATAACACTACTCCGTGGATGACAGACGCTGTGTGCAGCCTGAGACAGAAGTGTCACAGGACAGAGCGGCTCTGGAAAGCTACTGGGCTAGAAGTGCATCGTTTATATCTCAAAGACCTCAGAGTTTATTTTAATACTGGAGTAAAGGAAGCTAGAACTGCTTATTTTGCCAACCTAATCTCTTCTTCAAAGAGAAATCCCAAGATTCTGTTTGACACAATTAGAGGAATTGTTTCACCGTCTGTCTCCACTTTACCATGCTATTCTGTTAACGATTGCAACAAATTCCTTATCTATTTTAATGATAAGGTAACAGGTATTAGGTCTGGCATTCAGCCTGGGATCTGTTCGTCTACTTGTAGCTCCTCGCAATCTCCTACTGTTCTGGACTCTTTCCAGCCTATCAGCCTTCAAGACTTGATGGACTTAATTAACAAAACAAAGCCATCAACTTGCCCTCTGGATATAATACCATCCTCTCTATTTAAGAAAGTTCTGCTAACTATTGGCCCTTCAGTAACATCTATTGTCAATTCCTCATTGTCTACAGGAATTGTCCCTTCCTATTTCAAACATGCCACTATCCAGCCCATATTAAAGAAACCTAACTTAGATCCAGCTTTGCCCATGAACTACAGGCCCATATCAAAACTGCCTTTCCTGTCCAAAATGTTAGAGAAAGTGGTGGCCAAACAACTTACTGCTGCACTGGAGAGGCACAACATGTACGACAAGTTCCAGTCTGGGTTTCGTAAGCAACACTCTACTGAAACCGCTCTCCTGAGGGTTTCAAATGACATTCTCATGTGTGCTGATGCAGGTGACTGCTCTGTGTTAGTTCTTCTGGATCTCAGTTCTGCATTTGACACTGTAGACCATGACATCCTGATTAAGAGGCTTCGTGATTGGGTGGGCATAACTGGCATAGCGTTAGACTGGTTTACATCTTACCTCAATGACAGACGTTTCAATGTCTCTGTGGGTGATTTTGTGTCTGTTACCTCTCCACTGTCTTGTGGTGTACCGCAGGGCTCGGTTCTGGGGCCTCTGTTATTTTCCCTTTATCTGTTACCTTTGGGACCGATCATAAAAAGCTATAATGTGTTGTATCACTTATATGCAGACGATATCCAACTTCATCTGTCATTTAAACCCTGCGAGGCATTCACATTAACTAGGCTCCTGGACTGTGTCAATGCCATCAGAGACTGGATGGCAGAAAACTGCTTGCAACTCAACGACTCTAAGACGGAGGTCCTAGTTATTGCTCCAGAGGAGTTTGTCCCCATGATCAGGCAGATTATTAGTCCACTCTCCTCTGCTTCCCATTGCAACCTGCGCAATCTTGGGATTTTCTTTGATCGATCCATGTCGTTTGACCCTCATGTTAAGCAGCTGTCCAGGTCATGTTTCTTCCATCTAAGAAATATCAGTAAACTGAGATCTGTAGTATCAACACCTGAATTAGAAATGATCATACACACATTTATCTCTTCACGCATTGACTACTGCAACTCACTTTTCACATCACTCAGTGTATCTGCTCTTAACCGTCTGCAGGTCATCCAAAATGCTGCCGCCAGATTACTCACCAGGACAAATCGATGGTCTCACATCACCCCCGTACTCCGAACTCTCCACTGGCTTCCTGTAGCATCTAGGATACACTTCAAAATTCTCGCCATCACTTACAGAGCACTTCACGGTCAGGCTCCGGCTTATGTAGCTGATCTACTTCGCCCCTATTCACCCGCCCGCACTCTCAGGTCAAACGCTCTAGGTCTTCTGTCAGTCCCACGCACAGGATTTAAGACCCGTGGTGACCGAGCCTTTGAGGCAGTGGCCCCGAGGCTCTGGAATGCTCTGCCTGCAACTCTGCGCCTCGCAGATACTGTGGATACTTTTAAAAGCCAGCTCAAAACCCACCTGTTTAGGCTGGCGTTTGTGTAAAAGTAAACCCATGTCCTAGACCTGCTCTTAAAATATGTTTTACATTTTTATTTTATTTTTTATTTTATTCTTTAATTTTAAAATTTTCTCTGTGTAGATAATTTATTGACCCTAGGGTCACATTGTGTTTTTTATGCTTTTAAATGTCTGCTCTGTTAAGCACTTTGTAATACTACTGTCTGTGAAAAGCGGCATATAAATAAAATCCATTCATTCATTCATGTTGCCTTTTGAGCCATTAAACCAAAGCCATAAAATGACTTTCCTCTAATCTGGACTGGGCCATCCCAGAGCAGGAAATGCAGCAGTAAGCCTCTCGAGGGAAAAGCAGCTATTGTCCCGTCACACAGAGCCTCAACTGAAGATCAGATTTCATCATTTTGTTTGTCTCTGCTTTTCAAGAGGATCTCCTCTTTCTATTCTTTTGTTCACTATTTATATCAGTCCTGCTCTTGAGCCACGCTTCTCAGTACATGACTTTACACAAAATTGGGGACTTGGCAGCATGATTCTTGCAACATATATTATGCTAACGTGTGTAGTGTTTGTTTCTGAACGGTAAGAAACGTGTTCAGATTTTAAACCTGGCAACTTCATTCAGCTCCAGTTCTTCACATGAAGGTTTGTGCAGGTTTTCATACCAGCTAAGAAAACGTCTTTGCACGCAGAAAGCACGTACTGTGCAACCTTTTATAGACATGATACACTGTCATTTAACACTCAACAAGGAATTTAAAATGTTCTAACTTGCCTCATGGGAGTAATTTGATGGTGGATGACACACAAGTCTGTACAGTTTAGAACATTTGTTGGCAGCTACGAGCATGTGCGACTCTCAACAGAGAGTTTTCATGAGAAAGAAACAACGCACTGGTAGCAGATTGCTAATTGTATTGGCGGATACGCAAGTTCAGGTATCTGAGTCAGTATTGGGAAGGACAAAACTGGTCTCTGAACATCTCTGTTGGGAACCATCGGTTTGGAGGCGAGCCTTTGTTTTGATCTGATTTGAGTATGTCGTGGTAAAGACAGACGAACAGGGAAAATATCCTGTATAATCGAGGTTTGTCACAGTGTGGGATCCCTGCAAACGAATCCCACCTGGATTTAATTTGCAACGCCAAGTTTCCCCCACAAAGCCGGTGTTAGGTGTCAGAGGTGGTGCACAGCGGTGTCTGTTTCTCCCCGAAGGCAGGAGGCTGCGTTTCACTCACTTTCTGCTGAAATTTATCCGAAACTCATTCCTCATGAAGTGTACATCCCGTACCCTCTCGAACAACTTCTGCGCCGCCTCGCTCACGCTGTTGTTCTGAGGTTCTTTTGTCGCGCTGCTACTTCGACATGCAAATGCATCGCTGTGCATCGCCTGCGGTAACAGTGTGACACTTATTTTGGCAGGATGACAATGGCTTCTGTCATTCAATCTTCTCTTTGTGTGTGAGCGTGTAGGGACTATGCCATTATCCTGTGCCGGTCCATTAGCCGACAATGGACGGGTGTTGGGAGAACATTACCGGGGAGACATTTGTTCAGCGTGTGACAATGCTGCGCTGTGAAAGGTGAGACTCTGTCAGCATCCGCCCATGCAGATAAGTTTCTCTTTCCTATTTCTTTTAAACAGACTTGTGTTGGGAACGTAAAGGAGCACGTTTGGGTTATCAGCATCTAAGAAACTGAATTCTTGACATCAATAGAATTATTGATGTAAGTAACTATTATGAATGATTATTAATAATAACGGGGCACCACCCTGCGAACAGGGACCAATAACCAAACGATAAAACTAAGTCTCATAATTAGTGTTCACTCACAATGTCAGTAGTCTGAGTACTATTACACATTCAGAGCGAAAGTGAAGGTTGAAGTTCGAGCACAGACCACATATACAGTTATTATCACAATACGCATGCACCAAGTAATCACAGACAGCTGCTCTTTAAAATATAACAGTTTATTAAGTTCTAATACTAATGATCTGGTCAACTAATATCTAAACTAACAACAACTATACATTCATGAGCACGCTATCTAAAATCAACAGACTATTGAAAAGAGGGGGTGTGTGTGTGTGTGTGTGTGTGTGAGCAAAGGGGGGGGGGAGCGAGGGAACAGCTCAGTGACGTGTGACGTAGTTAGGACGTGGTGACGTCTCTCATGCGTGGGACCCAAAATGGCGGAGAGCCAACAGGAGACCCGGTGTCTACATGTGCTGCAGCTGTTCAGCACGTAGCTAGATTAGCTCAAAGCTATATGTGTGTGTGTGTGTGAGTTAGTAAAAGAGACAGGAACAAAACAAAATGAAATAAAACAAGCGATTACGATCCTCTGCGCCGCGTGGGAGTACGGAAGATTGCTCTCTCAGCCCGGGGAGAGAACAGCGACTCTTTGTCTCAGTCGGCGGTTCTGACCTCCTGAACTGATGAGAAGCAACTTCGACCTCACTGCGGCTCGCTCAACACAGATCACAGTAGCATGGAATACACGCTACTTACACACGACCCCTACGATCTCAGCGATCGTTAGTGTCGGCGATTATTAAGCATACACCACGTTATAAAAATGAACAGTACTTTAAGCACGTAAACAAGATAAAATAAACACAAATGAACTCTCTCTGACTCTGCCCAGACTCTCTGTTGCCTTATGGTACGATTCAATCATGGTGATTGAGGAGTCTTCTGAGCTTCGGTGGGCTCAGGCTGCCGATGCTCTCGATGGGAGAGGATCGCTGTCGTCTGGAGAAGGGAGGTTCGTGTCCTTATGGCCGGAGCAGCTGAGGCGTTTGGTGGAGAGTGAAGAGTGGAAGTTCTCGGTCTCTCGTTCTGAAGAAGTCTGTTTCTTCACTTCTGCAGGATTCAAAGGGTTCGCTTCGTGGATGCGAACAAAGATAAAATAGACAGTTTGGTGAATTCGGCCAGCGAATATAACTGTGAAACCTAGGATTTTGGTTAAAAGAGGAGCAACGTTGGTGTGCTCCCTAGCTCGACGGAGGTCGAGGGGAAAAAGCATTGAGGTGGGGGCTACAGGTAGTTTTGTCGAACAGTGGCTCCTTAGCCAATGAGATTGCAGCGGTGCATTCAGGTGACTTCAGGAAACCATAGTTTTCTGGGGGGAATTCACACCCTAATGTGAAATTCCTTCAGAGGAGGTTTGCTCTCATCAAACCACAATCAGGATGAAACCTTTGCTTGCAAAAGGGGAGGCCTGACTCTCTTTGTTCTACAGCACATGTTGAGGCCATATAGTCAGATCCCAACACTTGTGTGTGCATCCATGTGCATTTCTACCACCAAAGCCCTCGAACATCATCTTCTCACACCACTTCTATTACTGCAAACTTCTGTGTAAAAGTGTCTCGTATTATGTCTTTGCAGCTGGAAGTAAAAGAACACGGCTCCTTGTCGTCTCCGCTTCTTATCCTTTCTCTCAGCTCTCTGGATGCCACAACAACACATGCTCAAAAGCCACAACTTCCTGCCTGGCGGGGCCGCGGGCCGATTGGCTGAAGGCGGTACATACCCCCGACACACCCACTCTGTGATGCTTGCTGTGGTTCTTGGCACTGGTTCCTGGCCCAATTAGATTGCGTCGTAAGTAATGTGACTGCGCACGCGCACACACGCGCACACGCGCACACGCACACACGCACACACGCACACACACTCAGTCAGCACATTCATCAGACCTGGGCTGCGCTGCAGAGGACAGCTGCCAAGAGTGACCGGCTGTGTCAAAACACATCGCTCACACCTACACACACTGTGTTTTCATGCCACTGCTGTTTCATTGATAGGCTCCCAGTAACACACCTGGGGCGGGGCGCTAAACGCAGAAAAAAAAGCGCCAGAGATGGGACCGATTCAAAAGAGGGGAGTAATGACGTGCAGTACGGAGCAGGAAATTTAAATCCCGAGATTACTCCTGTGGGTCAAAGACAACTTTTTACAATCCCAAACTTGCAGTATTTTCATATATTTGTGTGGTTTTTCCAACCGCCCTTTAAACCACACACTTAGTGGGAGGACTTGATCGCAGACCACCTATAAGAGCTTTCAATCGACTCACCACTTAACCACGGATGTGTGACAGTCGAAAGAGGGAGAGATGGTAAAGGAAAAGATCCGCTTTAACCAGGAACGCTGAGGTTTTGGGGGTTGCGATTCAGCTCGGTTCGGCTTCGCTGTCTTTTATACGGGTTAAAATTAAATGAAGGAAATTTGAAACTGCAGTTTTATATGACGGGTAAACACAAGGCTGCAGCAGCAGATGGCTCACATGGGGGGAATTCCAGCTCTGCCCTTCTGGCCGTAGAGTAAATCCAAGAAAAATGAATGAACTGCACATTAAATAAATGGACCAGCTTAAGAAAAAGGGTTATAAAAAGGTATTAAACATATGTTTTTGCTGTATTCGGACTCATGGAACACAATGGCCAGGAAAGCTGCTGATGGCTCCGCTTGTTTGTTTTCTTTGTGTATTAGAGTCACTTGATACAGGTTAAAGTTTAAGGCTATAATACACGGAGCAGAACTCCAGGCCTCGCTGCAAGGAAATGACCCTAATCTTATCCCGAGCAGGAACAGCTCCAGAGGTGGCAATGCATTTCCCCCCCCCCCCCCCCCCGAGTCAGGGAGAGCATGCAGAGGTGGTGGTGGTGCAGCAGAGCGAGCAGCAGATGGGTAACACGGTTATTGATTATGGTAATTAACGGAGAGGAAACGTGCCTTGTTCTTTCTGCAGTGGTGCAGAGGAGGAATGGAGGAGAGAGGAGGCAGATGTGACGGGAAAACATAAAAAGGTAAAGAGAGGATGGAGGAAGGTGAGAAAAGAGAGTGGTAGTTAAAAAGGAAAAGACAAAGGCTGAAGAATAGTTGTGCGAAAGTAGATCAGGTGAAAAATGAAAGGAGCCTTTAGGTCATCGCTAATCTGCGAATAATAGCAAGTTAGCTACAGGAAAAGTTCAGCTAAGTCATTACGATACATTGTCTGGGAGCCAACAACAAGTGAGGATTGTGACTTTGAGGTGACGTGAGCGGTTTAATCACGGGATTGTTCATGGTCTGGCTTTACAATAGTTGTTGAGATATTTCAGTCTGGAGCAGAGAGGTGGACCAACTAACCGACAGACCACAGCAGTCCCAAAGCCACATCGCTTATTCTACACGATATCTCACAGCTGGAGGTCAGAGGTCTTCTAAAGGGAGTCTGGTGCTCAGAAACACCACCGCATTTGTCCACAGGGACCGCCACAATCAACACCAAATGAAAGTTCCTCGTAGTAGCTTTAACTAACAACATTTCAAGTTGAAATGCATAATTCCTTCCCCTTCAACAATCCCATTTTATTTATTTCACCATGAAAAGTAGACTGCAGCTTAGTGCCGGTGGCCAGCATCAGACTGATATCAATTCAACAATTCTGAAGGCCACTTCTCCATCTTTATTTTTCCTGTTGTATTTCAATAACTCACATGTTGGCAAGGCTGCTCTGAGGTCAGGGATAAAAAAAGATAGAAATAGAGGAAAAAGGACAGTGAAGAGAGGAGGAGAGGGGGGAGTCAAAGCCCAGCGGGTCGCTGCAGTAAACCTCTTACCCAGTCTCTTGGGTGCTGTGTGTGTGTGTGTGTGTGTGTGTGGCGGCTCATAATAGTGGTAATTAGCTGATCAAACAGATAGACAGTGGACCAGACTCATGCTGTGGGTGGGCTCTAATAATCCAGATAATTAGCTATGAGTGTTTGTGACTTGTTGTACGGATGTGTCCGTGCACGTGTGGAGTCGAGTCTGTGAAATCTGCCGTTAAGCTGGAACGCTGCTGGATACGACAGCCACCGCAGCGCACTAATCACTCTCGGACTATGGCTTTTTAGGTTTTTTTTCCTCAATGGTCTGTGTTACTGAAAAAGAAAATCTTTTCCCACCATATTTTTGTTGTAGAGAAGGATTTATGTCATGCTGCCTGTTGTCGTTACAGGCGTCCACTCCAACACAGTGTCCGCGGTCTGAGTCTATCCAAGTTCATTAACGGCTGCACCGTTCCATAAAACGGGCATAGTCAAGACGTCTTGAGCATAACTAATCAAACATTTTCTCACATATCTAGTCGAACATATTTGGTTTCTTTAATATCTTGAGGACCAATGTTGATCAATGTTTTTAATAACTTTTAAACACAGACAATGCATTGGGGGAAACAACAATGAAATGCCAATATCAAAGTTATTGGTGCTTCTCTGCATCATATTTATTTCATATCCATCTGAAACATCGTAATGGAAACATAACTAAAGGCACAGTTCTGTTTATCCTTTTTAATAAATTATCGACCAAAGTTCAGACTCAATAACGAGTGATTCTCCGAGTCCTGTTGCACAAAGTAATCAAACTACTAAGCGTGGAATCAGCGTTCACACTGAAATAAACTGGCCGTGTGGGCGCTCACCAGACGCAGGCCTGCAAACCGACTGCCAGTTAAAGACAGCAGGCTCGAACTAGTAGCACCGGCCCACACCGGGAGTGAAGTTCTACCTCCCGGCGTGTCCCACTGTGCGGGATAAAAGTCAACGTGTTTCATCCGTCCCAAAGCTGCCGCGTCCTTCTGCTGACATTTACAAGCTGACTGATGGGACGATGGCCAGGCCGACCTTGTTTCAGTCGGGACAGACCCGCCCTGTAGGTGCCCCGATGTCATCAGCGGTGGTCGAGACCAGATGAAATACTGTGTGATGCACGGGGAAAAAACTGCATGTTGACACGCAGGGGAAAAAAAATAGAATAGAAGGAGAAAGAACTGCGACATGATTTGGCAGCGTAACAAGGATTTCTTTAAGCTGTTGCCTCAAACGTATGGTTTTAAATATTAGTTCCTGATGCTGATGACATTTTGGGATGAAATACAGTGTGTGAATATTTACATTCTGTCAAACTTGAAGTCCTGGGGGGGGGGGGGGGGGGGGGGCGGCTGTAAATTGTAGAAGAACACACACATATGCTAAAGATACTCGCACATACGCACATTTAGCCGGCTGAACCGTGGCGCTGCCCGACACCCACTGCTACTATCATCATTATTATTGGTAGATTTCTATTTCTACTACAGCTATGATTACTGCTGTAATTATCATCATTAAATCCTCTGCTGCTGTAATTATTGGGAGTCATCATTTTTTAAATGATTATTCTGCTATCATTAGTTCAACTACTGTCATTACATATGTCATTTATATCATAAATATCATATGGATGGACTACGTTGTAATTCTATCATGTTGTACAGATGACATCTATTGTGCTTCTGTCTATCCTGGGAGAAGGACCCCATCACCATGAACAGACACTGTAGTTTATTGTGACTCCATCACACACACACCGTCCTGCTGCCACAAACACTCACTAGAGCACCTGATGTGTGCTCACCTGCAGCTCAAAATAGTCCCCAAAAAATAGCTCCGTTTATTTAGCACCAAACTAAACATATCACTGAAATGATATATATTTCGACCCATTTGTTTTGACATTCATGGCATCAGTGGGTCTCCCTCCTGTGTTTGTAAAGTATTAAGAGATCGACTTACAGTGTTGCTTTTTGGTCTTTTCATGGGATTTGTTGACAAAAGACACCATAACAGCAGCCTTATCCGTTAATGCTGGATGAGATGGCCATCTATCGACGCCGTCATGCGGCTTCATGCGGGGATCAACACAGCTTTTAGGTTTGCCGTTTTTTGCCACCTTATATTTTGAGTAATTAAGATGCTGTGCATTCAACGGACGGGTCACTTATCGCAGCGCGTTCTTTGCGGCCTCATTTTGATGCCGCAATACTTCCCCTTCAGAGACTTCCCCTTTTGTAGTTTTTCATTCAGGTTCATCTGTTGAACAATTCGCACATTCATTTGTGGTGTTGGCGGATCAGTCGAACTTCTCACCCTGCGGTCAAACAACTTCACTTGCTCCGCCACTGTCTCTAAAGCAGATGGCTGTGCACACGCCAGCCTTTCACACGTGCAACTTTGTCTGGTCCTCGTTATTGTAACCAATGCAACAAATATTATCGTGTTAAACAGGGGTTGCCAAGGGCCAAGAATTGATGGCTTCTCAAAGTGTTTTCCAATGGCAACTTGGCAAGCCCTGTCTATGTTCCACTTCTATGTCGAGACACATTTGCCACATGGTGCAACGGTATAGTTTAGTTGATTACATGTATCTGTGAGGGGCCATGACCTGTACACACTGCAGCTGTGCAGCAAGCATTCACATAAAGTGTGAGACCTGGAGCCTGGCAGCGTTTATATGTGATATATATGTTGACTTGAGGCTCAGCCATAAGAGCTCATTCATGCAAACTGGGTCCGGGAATAGACGGCAAGAAAAAAGGACCCAAAAAAAGCATCTGAAAGCAGAAGCGGGGCCGGGGGGGAGCTGACATCCACAAACACAAATCAAAATGCCGCAGGACAAAAATGAATGAGCCTGAGTCTTCAACCGCTCACAAAATAGGGCCTCACTGTGTGCGACAGCTGCGAATAACCGCATTCACTCAAACGCATCAGCAGCAGCAGCGAAGCGCGACGGTCATCTGCGGGGGTCGAATATATGTATTCGATCTCTTGTGAAACTAACGCCGGCATATATATATATATATATACACACACATATACATATATGTATGTATATGTATGTACATATATATATGTATATATATATATATATATACATGTATATATATATATATATATATATATATATATATATTTATACATATGTATATATATATATATTATATTACTCAATGTATATATACATATACATATACATATATATGTACATACGTATATATGTACATATATACGTATGTACATATATATGTACCCTGTGGGGGTGTGTGATCAATGAGCTGTGGACAGGGTGGCAGCAGACTCAGCTCAGCTGATAATGCTCCGACAGTGACCAGGCTCATGACAAGATCCCCTGTGTCTCTCTATGGGTTTAGACACACACACACACACACACACACACACACACACACACACACACACACACACACACACACACACACACACACACACACACACACACACACACACACACACACACACACACACACACACACACCTGTGTTTACGTGGGTTTCTTAGCGGTGAGCACCCACAAACCTGTGTAAGTCTTTCTGTCATTCATTGGTCATTTTGGCAATTCATAACATTTTATTTTTAGCCATTTAAATGTATTTTTTTTTATTTTAAGTCGTACTTAAAATACATGAGGCATTTGTTTGGCTGAAATGTGTTACCTAACTGTTTTGGTCATTTCAGTGACACATTCAGTGACTTTTTTAATAATTACTTATTTATATATTTCAATTATTATTCCAGTAGTGCCGGACCTTTTGACCTCTCGCTGCAGGTTACGGCCGTTAAGCTACAGTTGAGAACTTTCGTTAAAATAACAAACCGTCACTACATCCTGACGGCCGAACATGAGACCAGTAATCTGTGAATAATCGGGTTCCTCTGCCTCCTTATAGAACTCTGAATGGCATGTGCAGGATTCCAGCGCACTCGAAGGACAACAACCAATCAGAGCCGAGGAGTCTCTTAAACGCAGCTGTCAATCACTGCTCGTGAAGCTCGGGAGCTGTCAGACTACTGAGCGCTGATCAAATAGGAGTCAAGGTTCTGTTACTGCGTTGCATATTTCTCGCCTCATATGTTTCCAGAAACATATTTCAGTTTGGCTGTAAAATGAGAAGGTTTGTGACCCGGTCGGTGTGGGCGGGCCTTTGTTTTCACTCAACTGTTTTCAACATGACAGTTGGATTGGAGTTCAAGAGCTTCACAAGCATTGATTGACAGCTGCATTCACAGAGTATCTGTCTCACGTACTACTGTCAGCATATCGTGACAGTTAGAGGAAATAGGACAAGAAAATATTTGTATTAAAGTTACCAGATGTAGCTTTAATGTGGACTTAAACAAAAGTGTTTTTTCTTTCTTAGATTGCTTCATTTAAGGGTTTTATTTAAAAGACACCAAAAAGTTGAAAAATATCTTGTATTTCACTGGAGAACAAGAAAAGAAAAACATGCATGCATACATGTTGCATTTAGCAGAAACATCGTTTTTTACTATTTTATCTTCCAGGGTTGAGAATTATTGAATTAGTCGATTAATCGAGAAAAAAAGTCATTGATTTAACAACCCAACACTGACATTACTTTTTACATTGGTATTAAATAAATAGTTATTATTTATGACATGAATGTTAATAGTTATGTGTGTCTGTAGCCAGTGACGTGAACACACAGGCCTTGTCCTGCCGTGAGGTGACGTCTAAGAAGCACAGGAAACATCCACAGCCACCTGCAGAAGTGTGGGCATCATAAAGTGGGAAAGTCTTCTTTTAATGAACAGCTTCTCTGTCGGAGGGGAGCTGGTTGAGCTACATTGGAAGAACTGTTCCCAGGACGCTTCAGGTGGATCATAAGTCTCCACTCAACATGGCCCTGTGGTCGTTACAGTCTCTGTGTGTGTGTGTGTGTGTGTGTGTGTGTGTGTGTGTGCGTGCTGAGTGGACACATCAGTCATCTCTAATTGTCTTGGATTAACAAAACAGAACAGGTGCACAGTGTGACAACTTTAGAGACGTTTCTGCGTTAACGAGGGTTTCCTACGGAAGAGACGTTCGGTGCTTCTGCAGTCAAACTGGGCCGAGTCTTAACCTTGAATCCCCTGCTGTCTTTTCAGGACACGGGGGCTCGAGGGCTCAGCGGTGTGATCATCACACGGAGACACAAAGAACACACGAGGTCAGAGCGGGAATGTACACATGTATGACTGGTGGATTAAGCCGACGGCGCAGCTGCCGACTGTAGAAAGACACGTACACATAAATATATATATGATGGGCTCTGGCTATACTGCATTCCCTATGCAACGGTTCACTGAGTGCACATATTCTCCACAGATAACAAGCCTAGTGTGCTTGGCTGTGCATTTGCAGGATTATTTGGGTCATTTGATTCGGCGACGGTACATCCGGCTTTTTAAACGGTTAAGAAAGCACAAGAGAGATTAAGTGTAATTTTCCACAAGCAAAGAGGCCGATTTCCTTTTTCTCTTTTACTCAAGTGCAAAATATGTTGTTTTACTGCTGAACAGAGCCTCGGGGCTGTATTTACAGAAAGTTGCACAAGCAAAAAGGGTCAAATTAAAGAATGGGTTTGAACTCTAATGGACACCCAATGTCACCAAAAAACCCAACAGTGAACACTGACATCTCTGGATTGTGACGTGAAACAGGACAAATCAGAGGGATTAGTTCTACTTTGACTGCTGTGCTGCAGATTAAATCCAGTGGGGTCGGATTCAGTGCATCTAAAATGCTGCCAAGATTAACTTTTCTTTGTTCTTATGGATGTCAGAAGAGTCAACGGATTACTCATCGCTGTATTTTTCCGATGTCGCTGCTGCTGTTGACTCTCAGGCTCTTATTTTACTGCCTGTGTGCAATTAAACACACGATACACACACACATATGGCTGCACTAAAAAAATGTGCATGCTACACAGTTTGTATGTGTGTATGAGGTGTGTGTCCACTGCAGCAGTGGTCCTGTAGCGCCAGGTGAGATTTACGAGGTGTTAAAGAATGAGCGCCTCCAGCCCGGCGATGGGAGACTGATCCCACCACCTCGCCTCACACCTCGCCTGGCCCCAACCCCAGCGAGCGCCAGCAGACGCACAGCTGCAAGTAGGCATGCACGCACGCACACGCACATGTGTGCAGGTCAACCCCTAACCGTGAGACGTCTGCACCAACCGCCGTTTCCCCGCTCCGAAACACGCCCTTCCTGGGGCTATAAGCGCGTCTTCTAAAACGTCCCCCAGCCTCTAATGAAAGCTCTCCTGCTGAGAAATCACACACTATGTTGTGGCTCTCATTGAAACCGGAGAGCCTTCTCTCCGGCGTAGGGGCCGACACCGAGAGAAGAGCTTGACCCGAAAGCGGCTAGGAAAGGTCACTGGAGGGAGCTGGCGAGAAGGAGGGTGTGTGTTTGACAGCTTTTACAAGCACCATGAATCACAGAGGCTTCTCCCTTTACTGGGTGACATTGAAGACGCTCTCTTGCCTGGCGGAGAAGTATAAAGTTGCATTTTCTCATGCGGTCGCTAAATATTCTGCAGCTTAAGCCAGACGTTACCAGACACTAGTGGGTCGCAGGGGATTCTTTTATTGAACCTCTAGATCTGCAGTACACCTTTGGGCCACATGAGGGAGTCTGAATGTTCGTGAAAATTGTTACTTTTAACAATGAATCTAATATGAAAGACGAGCGTACATTCTGTTTGTTTTACCGATGAGAGGAAATAAAAAGATGGCGATAGCCTGTTAACTCAGCCTAAATGCATGTATTTGGTCTTATAACTAAATATTTAGCGTATATGTTTTCAATAACATATCAAACGTGTATCTCTTTGAAATGGCTGGTTAACCTACTAAATATGAAAATGGTCAGGAACGTTTATTTATCACGATTCATTGATAAGGCAATATGTGAGTTAGTTTGCAATGGTTTGTGGCAGTATTTGGACCTCGGGTCCAGAATGTAGGGATGAAGTCCATATAATGGTCATCTGCTGATACTGAGCCTGAGCATATGTTGACCTCGATGTTGATCTGACAAACTGAAATAAAAGCTGCAGCAGCTTATTAATATGATGTGAATGAAAGTTGAACTGGGAGATGTGACCCGTGAAAGTGATGGTCAGGGAAAAAAGAAAAGGCTTTGAGTAAAGAGAGGATCCGATTTTGATTTAATTTTACACAATCCATCAAAATATGCCCGGGTCGCCCTGATACGAATCCACTGGATTGGCTCGGGACGCTATCAGATCTATCAGATCTCTATTTGAACTCTATTTGAACCACATTGACTGAGCATCGTTGCTGGTTTGTCTTAAACCACAATAATCTGCTGTATGACCACACAACTGGTCAATATCCGTGTCTCGTGCATTTTTGTATTTCATTGGTTTGTCCCTGAACGCTTCTTTTCCGTTATGTAATATACATTTAGGCGTGCCTTGAATATCCAGATACAAAATGCATTTAAAGTGTCAAATCAATAACAGCATCATAACTGATAAAAGCCTTTTAAACATTGGACAATTGATTGTGCAACATGCATTTACCGTGCGCAACGTTTCCCCGGTTGAACCAGGTCACTAACCTTTCTGACTGTAAAAAGGTCAGAGGTCAACAGCCTGGATGTCAAACATTTACAACAACGTCATGAACAATTATAACACAGGAAAATATTTGCAGTAGCAGTAGTGACTTCTTGACTGCCTGTTGCTCCTCTGCACGTGACAGGGACACAACTAAACATGGTGCACATGTTGCATTGATCGCCACAGCAATGCACAAAGACAAAAATGACAGCTCATTAAAAAGACTCGCTTTTCCATCACGTGTCCAGTTCCCCCAAATAATACTGATGTCTTAATCCGGTTCAGCGGTCACGGTTCGGTGCGGGTTTGGTACATAGACTGTGTATAAGAAGTGGACGTGTCCCACTGGTTTGAGAACTACGGCTTTGAAGCCTTGAGTTCGGGATTTTTGGCCGTCGCCATCTTGTTTTTTTTGGAAGCAGAAGTGACGCGAGAGGGTGGAGCTCAGTACAACCATACACTGAATAAGACATTTTTAGGCGACCAATAAGGTTACAATTAACTTTCATTAACTGGAAACACAGTAAAACAACTCCAGGATTGGACAACGCCCTGGTAACGACCTGTCAATCACAAGGTAGCCACGCCCCTAAAGCATAGCCGGCTTTATGGTCAGTTTGACTCTAAATGGACCATCATTTACCAAATGAACATCATGCTGTATTGAAGAAGACTTGAAACTAGAGATTGAGACCATAAACTCATGTTTACAATGTTTACTGAGGTAATAAATCAAGAGAGAAGTAGAGTCATTTTCTCATAGACTTCTGTACAACCAGAGGAGTCGCCCCCTGCTGGTCAGTAGAGAGAATGCAAGTTAAAGATACTTTTCAGACCCTGAGGAACGCCTGGTTCGGTACAGCGGGAAATGAGCCCAAATGCATAAGGACATGTTTCTTTTCATTATTTTGACCAGACAGTAGTGGAAGTGTCAAAGACAGACACACTCCTCCCTCTGGGGACTTTGTTAAACTATTTTCATTGTAAAAAAGAGGAACATTTCAAACACTTCTGTGTGAACATTTACACACACTTTCCCAAACATCCCAGTGATCGGCACATTTGAGTAATGCCGTTGAACGTGCCTTAGCATGTTGGACGCGTTTCCCTTCACACAATGGTCGACACAACGTCCTCTTATACACAACTGGCTCTTTGTTGTTGTCGCAGACCAGGAACCTGCAGGAGGGTCTTCCTGCTCTGGCGTTTCATCTGCGCTCGCCGTAGTGTGACTGACTAACAATCAGCTTGTTCCGCTAACCTCTGCATATGTTTCTAACGGCATACGGCTGTAAGTTTCCAGGTGGAACTCCCACTTGAGAACTTTGGTTCCTCATTAGGTGCATAAATCTACCGTGTGTTCCGTGTGCACCGAACCTTCACCCTCGTACCGTGACAGTTAGAAGCAAATACCCAAACCATTGCAGTCCTATCAAGTAGCACTTGACGCCAGTCCCTTTTGGTCCAGTATGAACTCTCGAAACATTAAGGCCTTTCTCACCAAACATCTGTCCAAACAACTCTGGGGGCTATTCAGTCTCACTGTGCCCGGCCTGCGATGCATTATCTGCCTCCACCGCTTCCCTAACGCTGCAGGGACTTGGAGCAGGATTAAACCACAATTACGCGCTTCCCCATTGGCTCCAGCTGTGCGGAGAGATGAAGACTACGGGAGGCACCATTCAAAAAGCTGATTGCTGAAGATGCATTGTGCAATCGCAGAAAACATAATTTGCATAAAAATCGAATTCTTCCAGCATATGGTGCTTAATACCCATGCCATCACGTGGTTATTTAAATTTCCTGTCATGGAGATTTCCACTGAGAAATATCTTACTTACAGGTTTGTCTAACAATACACTTTAAAACCTGTCAAATTAAGTATTTCCATTTTAGGCTTCTTTATTTGTTCACTCCGGTACATTTCAGAGGGAAATAGTTACTAGTAAATAAAAGCTAAAGATTTCACACAATGGATAATATAACAAGCTTTTAACATACAACACATCGTTAGAGACTAAGCCAGAGGTTTCACACCTTTTTGTCCTACAACAAGCTGTTTGTAGTCCGGGTCACATTTCAGATTTATGAGTTCCACCAAATAGTAAAATTTCCCTCTAAACTTCTCACGTGGTTTCATTTCAATCAATGTTCTAATGATCCAATATCTCACTAAAAGTCAAAGATTTGATGAAATGTCAAAAACGTAAAAATAATTCTCTCCTGCTAATCATCTCACAACCCTTCAAGATATATCTGGTGTCCTTGGTTATAAAACTGTATATTAAGTGGTTCCACCTCCAGCAGCTCAGACACTCACATGGTGCTCACACGTTTTATCTTCAGGATTATTAATCAAATATATATTAATATATCAGCCAGAGGGGCCAAACCTGGACTTTACCTCTGCTAATACGTGCTTATACTTAAGTAGGATATTTGATGCAGGACTTTTACTTGTAATGGAGTATTAATATGTTGCAGTATTGGTACTTTAACTTAAGTTAAGTATCTGAATACTTCTTCTACCACCAGTGTTAAATATAAATCAACATAATTAGATGAATAAAGAACTACTAAAACAAATGAATGAATGTGGACTTCTAGTTTTACTTCTGTGGCTCAGTGTTCATGAAATTAAAACTGTTAGGGATTTGTATTTACGGTAACTGAGTAAATTAGGGGGATATATCATGTAGTATACCTGTTGTAACTCATCAATGGGATTCACTTCCTGGTTATGAACCATAAGCTACGGGAGGCGGGGCTCCAGAGACAGTGAACCAATGAGCAGCGCATTCTGCACATGTGACAAATCACTGTGCACAATTAAGAGGATGAGGACAGCAGAAGGGATGAAGATAAATAATCATTACACAAACCAGCCGCTTGCTGAGTCTGCAGTGTGTACACACACTTCATAAACATCTACCGATCACGTGACCTACCAGTCATAGTGTACGTGTTTGTGTGCCGTTAATGATTTCCCGGGCCTCCTGCGTTGTGCGGTCCGCCTCGTCTCCGCCCTAGAAGGAATAAAAAGAGGATTGTTAGGGTGGGGGAGCAGCTGAGACAGAGGGAGGAGGGAGGAGGAGGAGGGAGGGAGGGAGGAGGGGGATAGCATATAGAAAACAAACAGGGCCATGCAGTACAAAGGCCAGCAAGCTCCGTCCTCACGCTTACTTCTTGTTCTGTTTCTGTCTGTCCTTCCTCTCGCGTTCCCCCCTCCTCTGTTTCCTCTTAGTTTGAGACCTTTTCGTGTTTCCTCTTCTGCTCCGTCTATGTCTTTCCTCGCCTCTCTCGCTCTCTCTCTCTCTCTTAACCCTCCCACCCTCTGTGAAAAGTTAAACTCAGGAGCCTCGGCCTGTTTACCTCACAGTCAGACATGAAAGCCAAACGTTATCTACGGGCCTGCGTCACGGTCACGCTATAATGGAGCAAAAACATCCTCCTACAGCTAGCATTATGGTTTTAATGTCAGCATAGGTGCTGGACCTGTTGACAGACTGACGTCAGGCAGATGTTAGCATGCATGCTAAAGACCCGTCGGGTCACACTTTGATGTTTAGCAGCCTGTCATCTCAGATAAGACGCAAGTGAGCACTCTTGTGCTAAGCTAGCTGCGCTAGCTTCTGCTGTGAATTGCCAAATGTCCACGTATTTATGAAAATATACATATTTGCTTTCTTTCTGAGAGTGAAACGACAAAATCCTGTCACTATGTTGACATGTGCGTAAAGTGTGTAGGTGGAGTCATAACGTGTTTAACCTAGCTTAGCATTAAGACTGTAGCCAGGAGGAAAACAGCTGTTCAAAGAGAAAACAATCCACCTCCCAACGTCTTAGTAATAAGTAGTAATTAGTGAGCTTCAGGCACATGTTGTTATCCCTGGACAGAGCCAGGCTAGCCGTTTCCAGTCTTAATGCTAAGCTAACAGTCTGCTGGCTTTAGCTTCATATCTAATGGACAGATAAGAGAGTGCTATATACTTTCTCATCTAACTCTTGGCAATAAAGTGAACAAGTGTATTTCCCAAAATGTCAAACGTTTCCTTTAAGCGTCTTCTTACCCACAACATTCACAACATAACAGCTGATTTTATCTTTAAAAAAACAACAGTCAACTGCCAATATTGGCAAAACACGTTGTGCCAACACAAAGTCATTACTTGGCAGTTTGGCTTGATACAAACATTGTGCTTTTTGACTTTAGTTCCTATCTGTCAGTTCCTATTAATCACACAATGAAAAGCTGATTGTTGATCTACTTTCACTGTGAGGTTTATTCCAAAGATGACAAATTCAGAACAGAACTGTAATGACAAAATGTATCGAAGCATTTACAGGCAATGTATCCCTGCTACAATTCATCATTGTCTGTGTCTCGAATAACAATTCCACATGAACGGTAAAACCCACAAGAGACAGTGACATTCCACACAACAAAGAGGGGAGAGAGAGAAAAAGAACCAGACGACGGGAGGAAAAGGATCCACAGATTGTGAGAAAATCTGTGAAAGTGAGAAAGCGGAAGGAAACCTGCTTAAACTGCAAAGTGCTTTGAGACGGGAAGGAAGAGAGGAAGCCGTAAATGTCTTTACGGTCCCATTGGGGAGGGGGGGAGGGGAGAGGAGGGGGAGTGCCGAAAGGAATGCATGTGTGTGGACGTTGTGACATTAGGACATGTCTGTGTGATCTAATACAGGTTGATAACTGAATATCACATTTTCATTTACGTATCTGTGTGGGCGACGTATACTGTGAGATGATGTAACATTAGCCGCCTTTATTCTGCGGTGGCTGCGTACTCTTGATGGCATGTGTGGATAATGTGACGGGTGTGTTTCACTGCACATTCCACGCGAGGGAAATTCCCCTCCGTCTGAACATAAAGAATACATTTTTCTCCCTGTAGAACGGCTGTGGAGAGGATGCAGAGATCGGGCCGATACTGACTCAGATATCTAGATATGCATCTGTGACTATGCTGCAGATCTATTCAATGCTTTATATACTAAATACATTACATGTTGGAATCTTAATTATTGTTTAAGTTTTGACCAATTTGTTGCTGCATTCAAACTGTTTATTCTTGAAATGTCATTTCTGTCGATTTTTAAGATATTTTACCGACTTGCTGGTGTATGAATTATCATTTTAATAATACATTCTATGAATGTTTATCTGTGTACTTATGTGTTACATTTTGTTTTACAAAGTTATGAAATAAATGTTTAATGTGGATAAAATACAAGCGGTCTCGTACCACGATGTCGATGTATATATTGCCGGTCGGTGGATTAACAGTGAGGCGGAGAAATGCGCGTCTGTTTGAAAACGAACAGTGCATTGAAGGAATATGTGGGTCGGATACGTCACAGAGACGCCAGATCAACTCGCTGAAGACAACAAGGTTAAGATGGAAGGTCAACTATTCAGCCCGTGCGCTGACAGTCGTGTGACAGGAGGGGAAACTCAGATCCACCCTCGCACAAAGCAACCGAGGACAGAAGAAGCTGAAGGCTGAGCAGCACTGCGTCGAGTTTGAGAGCTCGAGTGTCTTTGGAAGCAGACAAGCTACAAAGTGAAGTGTCTTCATTCTGCGAACTCCTCTGAGCAATGCTATCGCCGCTGCCAGTGTGGCCTTTTCACCATCCTGCCGACATGAATAGCTTCCTTTGTTGCAGTGAAATTCCACTGCCGATCCTCTAATTAGCTGGAGGGCTCTTCTACGTGGGCCATGAGAAGAAAAAAAAAACACAGAAGAAGAACGAAGACAGGGCCACAAGGAGAGAGGTAGCAGTCATATGATGCCCTCCCGCTGGAGCTAAAATGAAACATAATTTAATTTGGGCGTTCTGAAAAGAAGGGAGGAAAAAGAGTGGGAAGGAGTTTCTGCGTCTCCGTGCTGCGCTGGCTTGTTTAAGAGCAGGAATCTGACAGGTGGTTAACTGGCGCCGGGTTGTAAACGGCAATATGAATCCTCCGGCCGGTGCTTACATTGAATTGTTGGGGAGCGGCTCAATGGCAAAAAATGTAACAATTATTGTGCCCGAAGATGTGAGTTATGTTAATTAGTAATGTTACATGTCTTACTTTATTCAGAGAGAATTTAGGAAGGGAAGGGGAACTCCAGCGATTTTACACATAAAAGGGTCAGCTCACCCATCAGTCTGTGAAAGCAGTGGCCTTCTGTGGCTTTGGACGGAGAAAATCGTGAGTGAGACTTGAGACTTTGAAGGAGACACGCTCATTTTCAGGTGGATACTTTGAGGCGTCTAGGTGTTTTTAAAGCTGCGTCATGCTAAGGACTAAATGTTCTGCTTCTTCCTTTTTTAACACTGTTTTTTTGATCCGTCTAACAATTACAACTTCATGGATGTCCAATACTCATTTGCATATCCTACATCTGTAATCCATTAGCCTTGTAGAATATGAATGAATAAACAGTGTGTGCGTGCTTTCTATACAGTGAGTGCGAGGCTTTGCTGGCCCTGTGTACATGCTGATGGGTGTCCAGTGTCAAGTTGGATTTCAGTAGCATTAGTGTGGCATGAGATCACATGGCTGTGCTGTATTTGCACCGGCTGGATAGCTATCATATATAGTGCATCTAAGCCCATCCTGGTGCAAAGTCGTGGCAAATATTGTACAGTACATGAGGCGTGTCTAAACCTATGAGCATGGCCCGCACTGAACCGTAGCACGGGTCATACAGGAGATACTGTATGACCAGCAGCTTAAATGACGGATTAGGTATAATTACTTGCTTTTTTTTTCTCTGCACTGAACATGATTTTCTGAGCTAAAGATGGCAAACACGCCACCGTTTAAAAGGTGCGTTGCCCCAACATGACCTGATATTGACATGTGAAGCATTGCTGATGCATCTTCAACAAAGTCACAGCACAGCAACTTCCCATTTCCTGTTAACAAAGCGACCACAGGTGCTACGAGTAAACAACACAAGGTCGTGAGGCTGCACAGCCTAATGCACAAAGAAACTGGGTCACGATCAATATTGCACAACAGAGTGCAAAGTGGAATCTGAGGCACTGTAGACGACAATAACCACAGCTAAAAGACAATGAAGATGCTGTTAGACAATAGAACATCAATCCACGGTGGACTGAAGAAAATCAGCAACGTGCTAACAATATGTGTTGTTAGTCTTTGTTAACGTTCATCTGATAGCACTTTAACCCATACAGACTCTTGACCAATCAGAACGCCTAACCTAAAAAGGTGGAATGGCTCGAGATCCTAACTAGATCAGGAGGAGATCATGTTGAGATAAGAGGTTGGTCAAAGGTGCAGGAGGTGTTTGGCATTCTGGTGCTGTCAAAAAGTCTCAATTCTCAATTTCAAGTTGTCATTTGACCTAAATGCCGTAAAAAGGCTTTTAAAAAGTAACAACCAGTCAAAGTAAAGTTTACGTCCATGTCTGTCCAAATGACATCACGTCATCATTTTATCCTCCTAAGTCATGGCCAAGTTTGGTGAAGACACAGTGACCACCCAATTTGAATAATTTCATCCTTTAAGTCAGGGGTCTCAAACTCCCGGCCCACGGGCCGAATTCGGCCCGCCACGTCATTTTATGTGGCCCGCGAATCCCCCAGCAAAAAAAAAAAAAAAAAAGTAAAATAAAACAATTACCTTTTTTTTTTTTTAGTTAGACTTGATAATAAAAATATCCCCATAGTCTAAATTATGAGATAGAAAGTCGAAGTGATGAGATAGAAAGTCATAACTATGATAGGAAGTCATAATTCTGAGATGGAAAGTCAAAATGATGATATAAAGTCAAAATGATGAGATACTCTTTGGCTGGTTACTGTACATTTGACATGTAGTTTGAGTAGTAGTCAATAGTTTGAGACCCCTGCTTTAAGTCCAAATGGATGTTTGTGCCAAATTTGAAGAAATTACCTCCAGGCGTTTCCTGACCGTCTGGAGAGACAACCTGAGAACACAATGCCTCCGGCTACGGCTGTCGCCGGCGGGGACGCATGAAAAGAAAGAGGCTTTGATAAGATCCATCAAATAATGAGGCTCCCGCTCGCTGCGACTAATTAAGTCGTTCTTATCTGACCAAGCCTGCCCAACATCACCAACACATCTTTATACATTTTAAGAGGGGCTGTTAAACCTCTCTTGTAAATACAGTTCATTATGTTTTAACAATCCGACTGCATGCTCTCGTTGAAGTAAGTTAAGAGATGTTAAGTATTTCAGAGGCTGTTATTTGCCCTTCCTTTTTTCAATCCAACCACAAAGACAATCATTAGATCATAGAGATCATTATTTGGTGCAAATTAAAAGGCAGCAAAAGGCATCACAGCTATAAGCCTGATGGCAACTTAAAAGTTCTGCATTTCCAAAGCAGTGACTTTAATGAGCAGAGAGAAGAGAGGCTTTTTTGTAGGTTACGTGCTCCCCCTGCTTCCTCCAAGTGTCGAATAAAAAGAGACACTGATATGATCTCACCAGATAGAATACCCAAGCAGAAAAAGTGTTCCCACTTCAGAGGACATTCAACTGAAAACATCTTGAGGGCAAATTCTGTCAGTGGGCCCCAAGTTCACCAGCACACCCCCCTCTCTGTTGGCGAATGTAAGGCTTTGAACTCCAGGCTGGGAGGGGGGAGTTGGGAATTTGCCGGCCTGTCAGGACTATGAATGATGGTGGATGGAAAAGATCAGATCCTGCTTCGCTGTTCCGCCCTCAAGGAAAAAATATCTTCTGACGATGCAGACCGAACCACGCAAGGCTAAACATGGCATGGCACAAAGAGTTCTAGCTCTGGGGGTGCAATGTATCATCTCTGCATACAAAGGCCCCAATTACACCTGCAGTTTCAGAAAAAGACATCATCATCAACCATGAGATTGGCAGGCAGGTTGCCTCCAGAAACACATTGTGGTGCTCTCTTAATGCAATGTTTCAAAGTGGGATAGTCTTGAGAAGTCAAATCATGAGAGACCATATGTGTCGTGTACACTGCGATGGTTTTGATCAAATGATAATTTAGGTTGGGAACTCATGTAATTTCAGCAAAAATGTCAGCCAATATTCCCCTCGTCTACTTTGCATGAGCACGTTGCATCGTGGGTATTCTTGTGGCTTGTCTGTGGGAAAGGGCTCAAAACCAATCTGCAGTGGCTTCGCAGAATTCACATGAAAACACAGCTCTGTGGCGGCAGTAAATGTCCCCAAACCTACTCATCGCCACCTTCACACCATCGCCCCCTTTCATTACACTTAACCTTGACTGGTCTCACTGAGTCGCAATAAGTAGTAAATTAGATCCAACATCCGATGCCCCTTTTGAACTTCTCTGGAAGAAGAGAGAACCTCGACATACTCGCAGGGACCAATGGCAAAAGAGGAAATATCATTTCACTAGCTTAGGGCCCCACCTCGGCCGGAGCGAGCCTTCATCGGTTGTTTGGAGTGTTAACGAATGGTTGATGGAGATTTAGCCAGATGCGGTTTGGGGGAGGCTTAGCTGAGGATCCACTGCGGCTCCCGGGCCTTGCAGATCCCCCGGTCTCCATATGGGATAGGAGGATGATGGCTATGGGGGGAGATAACCTTTAACAAGAGGGAGGGAGGGTGGGATGCAGAAAACGCGAGCGAGCCGAGGCTTAGAGTGGGTAGGTATTTATAAGAGTGTGGCCGGAAGTGGGCGAGTGGCTGATGTGTGGTCCTGCTCCTGAAATTCAGCTAAGGTATATCTCCAATAATGGGTATCAGTGGCTGCAAGCAGCCTGGAGGATCACAAACGTGACGAGTCATTGAGTCCATCCTCTGCTCCTCCATCACGGTCTGGTACGCTGCAGCCACAGCCAAGGACAAGGGCAGACTGCAGCGCATCATTCGCTCTGCTGAGAAGGTGATTGGCTGCAATCTGCCGTCCCTCCAGGACCTCTTCGCTTCAAGGACCCTGAAGCGAGCACGAAAGATTGTTGCCGACCCCTCTCACCCTGGTCATGACCTGTTTGTGCCCCTTCCATCTGGCAGGAGGCTGCGGTCCATCAGAACTAAGACACAAACAGTTTCTTCCCGACTGCAGTCGGGCTCATTAACAGAGCCCGGGTCCCCCACTGACACTGACTCTGGCATCCCCAGGACATTTCCTTCTGGTCTCTTTCCTTCTGGTCTCTCCCCCGCACATCCCTGTCTCTCTATTTAAACACACTCGTCACTTTTAACATGTCACACACTTCACTTGGTTTACAGTCCTGCTATCTGTTTTTGTGTGCACTTTATTCTATATGTTATTGTACATTTTAAATATGTTTCTATTTCCTGCACTGTGCTGACTGTTGTTGACAGTTAAATGTTATTTGATAGTTTATGTTATTTTGAGAGTTAAATGTTATTGTTTTTTATGTTTAATGTTACACACCTTCCGCCACGACAAATTCCTTGCAGGTGAAAACTTGCTTGGCAATAAACAGTTCTGATTCCGATTCTGATTCTGAGAACGAGACGACCTCAGAGAAAAGAAGTCAACTGTTGGATTAAAGAGAGTGGTATGCAATCTGTGTCATGTATATGAGGGGTATTATATATCATATAAGCCTTACAAGATGAACCAACTATTCATCATTTACATTGGAAGTTTATAAATGTGTGACACACCTCTTGCGCGAGTTGAAATTTTTCAACTTCTGCGAAATAATCGCGTGACGCTGTGGCGCGATAGCCTATCAGCGTTGAGTTGCTCCCCCTGTCATCACTGACTTTCTGCCGTTGTTGAATCAGGAAATAAATACTGTAGCCGTCTGTGTTCACCCAGAGCTCTACGATACCTCATATCAATAGAGACCGGACCAAACTATGTGTATGCATGTGTGTGTGTAAACCATACGGTACAAACAATGAATAGACGCTGCCGTATTTACGTCTACATGACGTTGAGTGCTGGTGGAGCTGCTACGATGTTAGCATAGCCTAGCACCGATCCATCAGAGCTCCATTGAGAAGACCAGTAACCTACAAATCGGCATCATTACGTAGTTATTTCGGAGTCCCTTTTTGTCGGTTTATTGCCGTTGAATCACAGCCAAATCAGTTTATTTTGTGTTCCTACAGCTGTAGTAAACAGCGACCGGTGGCTTGCTAGACACAGTGAATACAGCTCGATACAATCCACGGAGCTCCTCTGAACAATATTATGAACCAGATTTTGCGGCGTTTGGTGTGAACACGACCGGCGGTGCGTTGGACGCGATTTTGCAGTGCGTCAAAAAATCAACACGACCGGTGTGAACGCAGCGTAAGGATACCTATCCATCCATGATATAGGTGGAAAGACCCACCAGATCCACCTATAGTCTATACATAGAATGTAATTGAATTATTTGTGTTCAAACTGACTTTTCTAGCAACAATTAACCCTCTATCTGTTACAACTCACCCCACACATGAGGTGACACTTCAAAGACAATTCACTTCGGCAACTAACGTTGTCATTGTACAAGAACTGTAGGTTAATTTGTAGCAGAGATGTGCATGTTGCTTGAATAATGAAACCAAGCCCAAACTAATCTTTTTGTGCCACATTAAAATGTCTGTATATCGGGATGCACTTTCAAGTGTTGGTTAAAATTGGACGTCATCTTGCCAGTAAAAGTATCGTCATCCATGCAACACGATGGGCGGCGGTACAAACACGTAAACATTCGCTTTGGAGAATCTGCAGTGCCCATCTGGAATCAATGGAAGTCAGGTACCAAACTAATTGTTCCTTCGTGGTATTTTAGCTGTTTCATGCGGTTCAATACCAGTTGTGGGTTTGAATGCATTCTTTGTCTCTGGCCATAAAGCTTGACATTCAGCTAATAACATCAGGAATCAATTCTCAAACCATGTGCACCGAGTGTAACTGTGGATTAAAACGTTTATTCACACATACATTGGTTTGCATGCCCAGACCCTCACACACACACACACAAACTACAGTAAACGTCCTTCAGGCCATCTGTGTGTCAATCTATTCGGGTTGGGGCAGAGAGGGAGGAAGGGGTGGGAGGTGGGTGACAGCATGGTCACTCCAAGGGCGGTCGTTGTATCCCATACAATGCACAGCACTCGGGAGGAGGATAGCAATAAGGGGAGCGATGACAAAGATAGAAAGATCCAGAGGCCGGAAGTCAGAGAGACACAAGGCCTCGTTGATGAGAGGTCGCACAGTTGGATGGTTCAAGGAGACAGCGGGGGGGGGGGCATGGCTAACAGGGAGAAGACAATGCAACAGGGCTTGCCAAAATGAAAATTTACTGTTGGTCAAGCTGCAAATAACTTTGCTCCGGAGCCCTCGACGCTGCATTTGCATGAAATATGTGTAGGGAAAGCGAGTCAGAGACACGGGGGGGGATGAAAGATGAAGGAAGCTGGTGCTCTAGAGATACTTGTCTGTGTGTATGAGCATGAGATGG
The DNA here is from genome assembly GCF_949748355.1 of Melanostigma gelatinosum. Lineage (NCBI taxonomy): Eukaryota > Metazoa > Chordata > Actinopteri > Perciformes > Zoarcidae > Melanostigma > Melanostigma gelatinosum. Next base: position 14,194,706 of record NC_136654.1, on the reverse strand, counting down.
ACGGAGGCTGGTGCAAACACACAGTTAGGACTTAAAGTATGGAACAACATTCCGGGGGGTTTTATGGGTTCGGCGGAGCAGATAAACTCTAATTTGAAAAATGTCCATAATGAAAAACAGGTTAGTCTAATTTGTCTTACACATTTGGGATTTCTCAAGATAAAAGGAATGGAGCATCATTTCCATTTATATTCTCGGGCAATGCCCCGATGCCTTGTGAAAATAAACTTGTCTGGGTTCCAGCACCAGCGACCAAATACCACAATGTAAACAATATCCTCAAGTCACAGAAAGGATCTCATGACTAAGGCACTATACTATCGGGTCCCACACTAAATGAAGACATTGGTAAGTATGTCAAATCAAACGTAATTGAAACATTGCGATCTTGTTTCACTCCACAGTACAGAGACTATGAGGACACTGTAATGTAAAGCACTTTGAATTGGCGTTACCTATAAGATTATCGATACACTCGCCCTGCCGATAGATTCTTGTGTCTCCTCATCACTTACAGGCTTGAGTGATTTAAATTTTTCATTTCACACATGCTGGTAAGACTGGCAGCACTGAGCTGGTTTGTGGAACAGATGGTGGTGTTATTTACTATTATCCACAAGCAGTTGTACAAGTAAACTGCTGCGAGACATTAACTGATCTCAAACCAGACATGATGCTGACTGAACTTACAGATTCAGTTATGAACTAACCAAGTTACAGTAATTGATAAGATCTGTGAACATGGTAGCATTGATAAAATAAAAATACATCCCACTGGATGAGAATAATGTTATAATAACAGAAAATCATAATCAAAGCTATACAAAAATAAGTTGTAATTGGGCTGTCACAATGACTTTTATTGTCCCAGAAATAATTGGGAAAAACTAAATCATTGTCAATTTAAGCCGATTTTAGGGCACTGATATGATAACATAAGAGCATAATAATGCAAGTAAACCCTTTTAAAGAGAGATGAATATTGAGAGATTAGAAGTGTAATGGGAAAGAATTTGTCAAATAAAACCACACAAGCAAACCAATAAGTTCAATGGATTTCTGGCTATAATAAATAAAATGCGCAAAAGTCTTATGAAGGCCTTTACACACCCGGGGAACAACTAGTAAATGATAAGAAAATGCTAAATACTCGGTGGCGAATACATGTCTTTTATTGTGAAAGGTAAGAACCTTTGTCAAGGTTGAAAGGAGTAATAAAGTTTGTCATCTTGGATGTGACAAGGAGTCTCCGTGTTGTTGTTTTATAAAGATATGTGGTACGATGAGTTGACACCATAATTATTGTGACAGCTCAGTTGTAACAGAGCGGTTTTGGTATTTTGACCTATATTCCTGGTCTACAACTGTGTATATAGCAGGTACGTCTACTAAGTAACACTGGTTGACTCTATTTTAGTTTTATAAACAAACTTGAGTCCATCTTTGCAAACCATGAATATGTTCATGAGCTTCCCTCCACAGAAAAGAGGAAGGAAGAAGCTCAACAGATGCATGACGACAGCTGGGCCCCAAGCAAAGCTCAAGACCCGCATTAAATCAGCCGGCCTCAGGACCCTCCAGCCCAGCACCGAAGCTACATCGTGGAGCCTAAATGCGATTAGTGTCCGGGGGTAATAGGGCCTATTCATTCCTGCTTAAGAGTAGTTACACATTTGATTCAGAGGATTAGTCCACCTCTCCTCACCGGGCAGGGGGAGGGGAAATCAAAGGACCCCCCCCCAAAAAAAAGGAAGGAACTGTGTGGAAGAAGAGGAAGGAATATCAAAAGAAGCAGAAAGGGGAGCAGGAGCCGTGAGCCCAACACTCCTCCATAATTAAAGCAGACGGTTCCATTGTGCAGCCATGGCATTAACATAACCCAGCACACTGCAGGGAGTCTCTTAGTTAGTGCCTTCAGAACATATACGTGATGAGAGGAGCCGGCTGATGCTGCAGATTCCACCGCATGATGCGTTTAGCATTAAAAACGTTAACGACCGTAATTTAACGAGTCCATTTAACCTTTGATTTAAACACATGCATTACCCCAAGCGACGTCATCACAGCAATCCTTACATAAATGATATGAATGAATGTAGTATGATATCTTGCACGCACGTCCACATAACAACACACGCTGCCGCTGTTCAGTCTATTCATGACACGAGGCTGTGCAGGCCGTCACAGTGAACACTGAGACACCATGTGACTCACCACATGTCGTCACATGTGGGTCTGCTGTCTATGACTTTGTATCAGGCATCAAACGTCCGGTTCTGTCAAGTGAAACCAATGTTTCATGTGTTAAAGCTGCATTCTCTCTAATGTCCATCAGGGGGCGACTCCTCTGGTTGTATAGAAGTCTATGAGAAAATTACTCTACTTCTCTCTTGATTTATTACCTCAGTAAACCTTGTAAACATGAGTTTATGGTCTCAATCTCTAGTTCAAAGTCTTCTTCAATACAGCATGAAGTAAAATTCTCATTCATTCACTCCATTGACTTTTCAGAAAATCTTTCTATAAAGAGTTTCCTTCCAATAAACCATTGTGTCTGGCGATGGCTGCATCTGAAAACTCCCAAGAAACTTTGAAACTGACCGTTGATCTAAAATGAAGACAGATTCAGCCAATGAAAGCCTTATTTCTCCCCTCACATGCTTTCAGAAACACATTTCACCAACAAACACCAATCACAGACGTCGCTATAACACTTTAGGATTGTAGGTGTAGTATGACATCAGGAATAAAACAAGTTTCTTAATAAAAGCTTGTTATCATACAGACTTCACATCTCGTAGCTCTTAGTCAGTCTACCTCGGATAGTTACGATATTATGATTAACAATAACACTCCTCGATTCAGAATATGAATGGGATCTTCACTTCCAGAAACTCAAGGACCCATTAGTTAGCTAAATGTGTTACTGTCAGTAAAAGAACAGATAAGAGTTCAAATGGCTGCAACAAAAGAGGAAAAACAGCTTCAGTATTGGAACAGAACATATTGTGCTTTGAGTGCGTTGGTTATTGCAAGAGAGCATATCTCTGTAGTAGCCAGTGTTCGCTCAGACAAACACACTAAGAGTTGCAACACGTCCATTTTTAAAACTCAGCAGATATTTTGAGGGAAAGTCCATTGTTGTGTTCAGTTTTTGGCTCCTGCAGCAGAAACAGACACAAGAGGAGAGAAGCTTCAACAGGTTCACACGTTCGTTCCACTTCCAGGACGAAGTCACAATACAGACACACCGGAACTGTCCACACGTTGTAGGAAGTATTGGGAGCAGTTGTGTTCTCATAAATCCACATTTTCACAGACTGTACATCCTGAACCTCCCCCACAAGTCCGCATTGGGTAGGGTGTCTTGTTTCTTTTGGGAACCCTCCAGAAGGCCCTCTAAGCGGAGAGGAAGAAGAAAATCCCCAGAATGCTTAGCAAACTGACGCGTGCATCATGCAACTTTGCTAATAAAAAGGCCCAGAAATGTGTATATCTCTGCAAAATAACCATGCATAAATGTTGGAATATGTTTAATGAAGATACAAAGGAATACGTAAAGTCAATAGTTCTTTGACTAAATTAAGTTGTATGAAATCGTCGTTTACACAAACGTCTTGTTGGGCTGTTTGTCTTTAGAATATTTCAGGACATATAGATAAAAAAAATATAAGATGCTATAGAGAGATATGTTACTGTCTCACAGGAAGGCAAAAACGAAAAAGAAATATTCCAAAAAAGCAAAGCTTTAATTTCATTGGCAGATAGCAGCAGGTTGACATAGATGTCACACTGTCCCGGGAACAACAACAACACACACACACACCTCCATCAACTCGCACATCTATGCATCTCTATGCGTGTTTTCTGGGATCTTATTACTCACTGCTTTCTTCTGTCGATTTTTATTTTATTCTGCATGAAAGTGCACAGCGGTGGCATATAATGAAAGTCCTATGAGCTTTCTCTGTCAGGTTCTGTGTGCGCTAGCCTCGTCATACGTTCTCCACAGATCAAGCTACAAAGAAGAGACAGGCAAGTGGGAGACTGAATTTAGAGTGTTAACAAGCACAAAATAAATAAATAAAGAATATCAAAGAGCAAACAGCGTGCCAGAGCCACTGAAGTCAGACTGATGATGAAGGGAGTGAAAGCAATGGTGGACTGCAGCAGAGTGAAAAAGAAACATGACGGCGGTAAAGTGAAAGACAGAAAAGAGTGAGAGTCAGCGAGAGCGCGCTTACATCACTTCCTGGCTTTGAAAGAGGTTTGTTGGGGTTACGATGAACTACAGCACGTGTAATTACAATGTGAACCATTCGTGATGTAAATATAAAGAAACAAATATTAATTCAAAATGTATAAATATCAATTTGTTTGCATTCAAAAGAAGCCCAGCTCTCATTAAAGGTGCTCAATACCAAAGTCAGAGCATATATCTATTGCCTTCACTCTTTAGCAAGGTGGTGGCTGAGCCGGCGCCTAGCAGCTAATGGTGCTAACTGCGCTAGCAGTGCAAACAATGGCAACAGTGCTGACAGAGCTAACGGTGTTTAGCCGGAGGAGAGGCTCCTCGTCAGCGCTGTCTGGTTCGGGCTGTAACCGTTGTAGAAGTGCAGTACAGAGAGGCGGAGAGAGCTAACCGATGCTACGTAAACAAAGCACAGAGGAGCTCAGATAAACATGTTTGATGCTTTGTTAATGCTCTGAATATCAGACAGAGAACCGTTGAGATTATTCTTCATTGTACAGTAACTGTTAAAAGTTCATTCCTCGTGCATGACATCCACTTTCAGCTGTGTAAGCCCTCCCCGTCCTGCTAGTGTTAGAGCCACATGTCTGGTCTGATCTCCGTCTGTCGTAATTATGAAGTAAAACATGTTAGCTTAGCTTACGATAAATACTGTTATCGGGGGTGGGGAGACAGCTAGCCTGTTTGACTCTGTCCGAAGGCAAAGAATTATATAACAAAGTGAATTTACCATGCATGACTCGACAGATGGAGGGATCTGCAGGATGTACTGTGGAGCACAGTGGTGCTGCAGGGCTGACGTCTTCGTGGTTTGCAGTATTACAAGGTTTTTCTTACTTCTGCAACAGACCCTGGTCGAGGTCCCACCGGTACTACAGAGCACCAGGAGCCCACTCTCACAGTCACAGTCAGGCGGATACAGAGGCACGGAGGAGGTCTGCACTTGGAAACACTAGCAGAAAATACAAAGCACACCAATCACGGTCTCTGTGGTGCCTGACTGGCCTTTGTGTGCAGCTTTTAGCGGAGACATTCTGCCAAAGGACTGAGATTATTCCAACCTGTTGCCAAGACAAACACGTGTCGCTCCACAAGTTTTGCTGCAATCAGCATCGACTAGTCTCGTTTCACTACAGTGACGTTTCTTTTTTGGAAAATTCCCAAAACAACTGCCAAAGAGGTGAGATAAGTGTTATGCAGAATCTTTGTCATGTTTTAATAAAAGTACATCTGTAGGGCTTGTTTAAAAAAAATGACCTTTTTTGCAGCGTAGTCCAGGGTTGGGCGATCGGACGAATATATGGTGTTTGTCTGATGATAAACCTTTCCATTCCACATGTAATATAAGATGAATTCTGCAGCAGACACACCCATATTTGCTCCAGCTCTTAATTGTACCCTGCTGTTCCAAGTACACCATGTCTAATGCTCGGTACATTATGTACTTGAACATGATAGTGCACTACAGTCAGTATTCTTCTCTCTCTCAGACTCAGGACATAGATAAGAAAGGTGTGTACCTCGCTGCCTGTTCGTCTGTGAACTGTGATGTGAGAGTGTATTGTCCCCCGCTGGAGAGGCGACACCGGGGGGATCTGTACCTCGCACACAGACGGAGAGAGAGAGTGACGGCGGAGGTCTGTGTCCTCTTAATGTCTAACTGTAATATGAAGGAGGTGGCAGCAGGTGAAATGGAGAATGATGAAAGTGACAGAATCCCATTCGCTCACGTAAAATCAGTCACAGGCCGACTCTGCTGTCAGCACTGGGAAAAAGGTTTCCAGAGGCACAGCACAGGAAGAAAACACCATTCTGAGCCATTTCAATTTAAGATATTTACAACAGTTTGGGAGTTACCGGTATATATGAAACTTATTTGGTTTCTTTTCAGAGAGTGAGATGAGAAGATTGATGTCATTCTCATGAATGTGCGTTCAGTACGAAGCCGGAATCAGGACGTGTCATATCCTATATACATTATACATCAGATATATTAATTATATACACGATATAAAACCGATTGATAGAGATAGATGGAGTAAACTCTATTGTCATGAGTCTTGAGCACAGTGCTAGAGTCTGTGGATTTGCATTAAACATCACCAAAACAACATGAAAAGATCTCGAACCAATGAGACATTTGACACTGACAGCACATCGGCTGTTAAGAGCTGAAGTGCAAAAGATTCAGCGTTAAGGGTTCAGCAGCTTGATGGAGGCTGGAAACAAACAATAGCTTCAAGAGGTCTGATTTGCACTCTGGAGCACAGAGTCTTCTCCCTGATGGTAGGGGAAGACGGGCTGTCGAATGTGTGAACTATGCAGTAATTGTATATCTAATGAAGCCCTCTATGATTATACCGTACATACTGTATATTAAACTATTTACAACCTCGACTGTCCTCTCCTGCGTTCAGCAGCCTGCGGTTCAGTCGAGTGTTTGTGACTGTTGGTCTCAGCCGAGTCAATGATTGCTTCCCAGCTGCGCTGAGGCAGAATTTGATATTTTTTGAAGGATCTGGTTTGTGCAAACGGTTTATTTGGGGCAAAATTGTAAATGAAACATTCTGAATAAAGTGTTTTTGTTGAAATATCACAATTAAAAGCTTTAATTGGGTTGCTTTTTCTGATAGAAGCGTTCGTCACACATGATGTGTTCAAGGACCGGCGGAAAGCTGAACATCTGAAGATAGTGTGGGTTTTCATAGCTTCTGGCTGTGATAAACAGTGTATTTTTGGCAAGTCTTCAAAGAAAGCTATGCATGCCACTTCCTCAGGTGGGTTTTGGGGTTCAGACCAGGTAGAGGTGTGAGAATCTCTGCTTGTTGACAACGGGAAATAAAAACACTGAGATTCTGGAGCATTTCCTGTCACATTTTTTCAACAGCACTATCTGACTTAGTATTAAATACCCTGCAAATTAAACATGCGTAGAGTAAATAAACTCTGTAGTAAACACACAGCAGTATTGGTTTACACTTCTCCCAGCGGCTGCCCGCTGCTGAAAGACATGTCGGAGCTCAGTTGCAGCTTGATGGATGCACAGCAGCCACATTTCTCCCAGCTGATCTGGATTAACTTTAACTCCGTTCCTCCTCACCAGATGAGCACAACAATAGTGGATGAGAGATCTGGCAGAGGAGGAATGGACGGGCGCCTGACAGGCAGCAGGAGAGAGAAAGTGTCGGTTGCTGGCAGAGCGTCGCACTACGAGCGGCCGCTGTGCCAAATTCTCAGATTGTGTACACGACACCTGCCACTGTTGCTTTTTTAAAAACCAGAGCGTTCAGAGCGCGGTGTTGATAGAGTGAATGGTAACAGGCAGGGCAGCCTGTAGAGATGTCACTCACTACTGTACATCTGCATTCTTCAAGTTTTCATAACATCCAAAACTGAAGAAAGCTCCTCTCGCACTCTGGATCTTATAGAACACGAGATGCCATGACGCTATACATAATTGATGGCTCAACATATGAGCTACATTGTTCCTCCAACAGAGAGACACACCTTGTGTGAGTAACTGTATGCTTTGTCCTTTTGTGCTCAGAGAACTGGAGATGTGACAGCTCTGTGATCAAGAGGAAGGACTTTGTGAGAACACTGCTCTGTTGGTACGCGTGTGACGGCAGACTGAAGCCTTCCCCGGGTTTAATAAATATCTAATGTACATTCGCTTGAGAATATTAAATAATTATATGGTTGCCAAGCCAAAAAAAAAAAAAAGAAACGCTGAAGAGAGTCAGGCCCTGTGGTGTCTTTCAGAGGATTTGAGATGTTAAAATAAAGCCCGTTATTCAAAAAGACACAGGAAAACAACCGCCACAGCCCTGGAGGACTCTGCATTCCAGCAGAAATAGAAGGTCGCAGGTCAGCTTAAAGACGGACGGACCGGATGCCTGATGCTTCCACTGCAGCGTCAAAAGGCCTTTGTGTTGCCTCGTGATATCTGCTAAGAACTCCGTAGAGAGTAGGGATGGGTATCGATAGGATTTGATCAACATTAGTACTTATTACTCTTACTGCTCATCGGTTCGGTTCCTTATCGACACTTTTATCGGTTCTTTTTGATTCTTTTGTTCGAAAAAAAAGACAGTTAATTCAGAAAAGAATCCACATTGCATTATTATTCTAGTACGTAAACAAAGAGTCTGTCGTGAGCAGCGACACAAAAAGAATCCAAAATCTTGAAGACACATTCGCAGCTAAACAATTGGCTCAGCGGTTATCTTTTATTGATTAGCCTATTCTTATTATCGAACTCTGTATGGCCTCGCTAGCGTTACCTGCAGTGGACGAGGACGGACTGCTGCCAGTAGATGTTGAGAACATCTACTGGAGTGAAATGTTTGCTTCAAGATGTGGTAGCAGTTGCTATAAGTAGCTAACAGTTTTCTTGACTAATCAAGAAACATACAGATTCCTTTAGAGCTGCTGTTTCTGTAAATCAGCTTCAAACATCCCTCGCAGCTGTGTTGATCTCATCCACACCCGTCTCCACTTTATGTTTTTCTTCTCATAGATGAAGACGATGGTCCCCACTCTTCATCCTCGGCGTGTTAATTGTGTCTCTAACTGGAGGGAAACAGCCGTCAATGAGCACAACACCGGAGCTTTTTGAATAGCTGAATAAAGAGGAGATGTTAAGAGGTCTGGAAACAGACCGGCTCTGTGTGTGATGCTCAAGTACAAACACACTACTGCAAGCAGCGCTATGGGGCGAATAGACAGCGGATCAAACAGGATAACTTCTAATGCAATAACGACGGAAAAAAATGTGATTCCTAAACAAGTTAGCAAAGGTCTGTTCTACATGTTTGCTTTTCCGACAGACCACGATGGGCTTAGGCAGGATGAACACACCGGAGTCTACATTCAGTGTAAATTGACCGGGTAAAGAGGGGACTGATGGACGGATTAGGACAGCTTTACCAGCTGAACACAGGAACCAGGATCGCTTCACTGGAACAAAAGATGTGCTTTGACAGAAGAACTTGTGATGTCCAAAGCCCTTCAATCCCTCTCCGTCGAAATATTTTGATGCCTTTGAGAAACGATAAGTGAATGCACAGCCATAAAAAGCCATGTGCATCGCCAGGAGTCCCCATTGAAAATATGGTAATCATAAGCTCTGTGCGCTTGTGTTTCTGTGACTTCATTGAGGCGCCTGGGGATTAATTCCGATGTTCTTTTGAAACGCAGATAAGAGTAAAGTGTTTACAGGTACCGCCACAGCGACGCTCTGCAGCGACACAACGCACAAAAGACGTGTAAAAATATCAAGACGACGGTGAGAGAGCTGAAGAGCTGTGAGAGGAGCACACGAGAGAGACAACACATCCGCTCCGCACATGTGTTCTGAAGCAGACCGATGGACAACCGAACGGAGGGATGAAATGAACGAGGGGGGGGGCTCGGCGCCACAGCCAAACTCACTAAATCACCAGGCTAATGTGCAGCAGGCCGGTTGTCATCCGAGCATCTCACACAAGAGCAAAAACACTTGAATGCTGTCCCGAGCAGCCCTACGCACACTCATTGTTATGTACATGAAGCCACATTACAGCCGGGCGGAGGGGCCCTCGTGTTGACAGAGCTCGGCGGATCCGAGCACAACACCACACCGGTGCCGTAAATCAATTAAAAGCAGTTTGTTGATCGGCACGTGCAAGGCTAGAATATAATGATGTGTTGACCAGGAATAATCATCCCGGAAATGAATGAGCATGTTGTCACTTCCGGTTCCCTCAACGTGGTGTTTTTCTTATCTGTTTTTGATTCGATGCCAGAAGGTGTGTCTCTCTGTTGGAGATACGTAGCTCATATGTTGAGCCATCAATTATGTATAGATCATTTGTGAAGATTATCTTGATGAACAAAACGTGTAAGTATCATAAACGCTTGTAGAGAATCCAGAAATCCAATGAAAGAATAAATCACACTGGCTTCTGTTGAGGGAAACTGTGCGATGCTGACTTCTTTCCTTTAGAATGATGAATAATGAAGCACTGACCTCACAATATGAGGAATCTGACAGCACAGAGGGAACTGGAAGATGCTTTTATGACACTGTATCAGGGAGAAGGATGACTAATTGATGTTGGGCTGCTTTCTTAGGTATTATTACGTATAACTTGTCTCCATATGCAGCTGCATGTCATATATAAAACTCTTAGGAGTGAGAGATGAAGAGATTTAAATGGGGGGAGCAATACATCAGGTAGCAACAATAAGAAGACAAGAGGAGGTAACAGAGTGAGAGAATGACAGACAGGGGGGGGGAGGAGAGACAGTGAGGAGGGGGGGGGGGGGGGGGGCTATCGGCCCGTCGGCAAAAACCTTCTTGGGACAGGTTGTCAGTGGCCTGATTTCCACACACACACACACGCACACACACACAGACACACACACAGACACACACAGACACTCCCCGGGGTCAACATGTGGGGCGACAGATGCAGAGCGAAGGGGCCCAGGGTGCTGCTGCAGCCTGCAGTTGATTTAGGATTGTGGAACGTGAGCCAAAATTCCTGAAGGAACACAGTGAGAGTGGGGGCGCAGACGTAAAAAAAGAAAAGAAATAACAGCCCAGAACTGGGGTATAAAAAAAAAAAAGAGGCGGGAGGGGAAAAAAGGGAATGTGGTGGATATGAAGTGTGTGTGTGTGTGTGTGTGTGTGTGTGTGTGTGTGTGTGTGTGTGTGTGCGCGCGTGCGTGTGCAGACATGCTGGTGTTGCTATGGTGGGGGAATGGGGGAACGGGAGTATTCCAAATGGGAACGTTGGGGGTGCAGTGTGTGCAGGGAGCCAAAATCATATCCCAGGATTCACACATGTGAAGCGTGTATCAGTGTATCGGGGAGTGCTGTGGCATAGATGCATGAAAGGATACTCAAAGGAGGGTGATGGAGGTACAGCACAAGATAGAATAAAGGGTTAAGAAAGCAGATCAGGGTTAAAGGATGAGCGTGAGAACAAAGCATGCGGGAAAAGACACAGAAAATTGAAGAAAAACAAGGTCATATAACCTGTACCGTTGGCTGGGTGTCAGCTGAGCCCTGACGCTCTGCTGGATGTGCAGGCCTTTTGAAAAGAGATGCACACCAAAAGGGGAACGCAGACTTGAACTTCCCACCTTCTCTGAGCCACACCACATCCAGACCACGCAGTATCAAGACCATAACAACCCTAACCCTGAAGCGGTCCACATTCTCAATGCTTCACCGGTTGGGTAAACGAGCACATGCACTTTAACGTGTCACTTTAACGGCGTGAGCCACCTGGTCGCACCGTTGTATTTATTGTATGGAGGATGTGTTGTCATTGTGGCAGTGCCTTCTTTTGTTGTGTGTCCGTTGAGCTTCCTTTTAGCGAAATACTCTTTGTAATACAAAATACTGAATTCGAGTTTCCTCTGGATACAGTTGCACAGTGTATACACCTGGGGCTTTTATTGTGAAAGGTCAGAACGGAAGGAGTGCATCTGGTCTGCGTTGCCGTTGTAAAGGTTGAAAGAAGTAATAAAGTTTGCCGTCTTGGTTCGGAGCAAGGAGCCTCCCGGTTGTCGAACAATATAGTGTACGCACAAAGTATTTGGTTGGTGCAAAAGATAAGAAAAAAAATGTGTAACTTGCTTTACATCTGTGTTTTACAAATTGATACTTCTGCTTACTGATCACCACCTTAGAGGAGTTCATTCTGTTTAATAGGCACATAATAAGCACAAGAGGTTTTTGAAGGATCCAGGACTTTGACACATACTGTACTGAAGGCCTAAAAAAACCTTGCAGTGCTTTTTCGTGCTATAATGAGGAGAGGAAGGTGGCTGGTCTGCTAGCGAGGCGGCCTCGGTTCTCTCCTCCCATCCGTATGCATTTCACCTTTATCTGAGGCTAAGCAAACACCGCTGCCTGCCTCCATCCGTCCATGTGAGCCCCATTGTACCCCGTCGGATCAGAGGGCAAACAATTCGTTTGAGAGACCTACAAAACTCCTCATCCTGACAATGAGTCATCCACCGCGGGGTTAACACGCTTCTCTTGTTTTCTTTCGCGGCCACCAGAAAACTTGTGTATTCACCGGGCAGCTTTCAGCAGCTATGGAGGCTACATACAGCACTGATCCTGTTTGTTTGGTTGCATTCTTGAAAAGCATGTTTTCTGAACGGTCTAAGGAGAAAAGAGGCGACACATTTAAAAGGTAGATGGTAACAATTTGTGATCTGAGGATATATATCAATAAAACGGACTTTACTCAACTTCTACCAGCCTGATAGTGATCAGAGCCACCTGTGGTCAGAAACCACAAGGCAGGCGCAGCTTCAAAAAATCAATCATCAGCTCTAATCACCAGGAGAAGACTGTGTTTGGAGGTGAAACTGTGTGAACTGTAAAGTGCAGGGAAAACAAAAAACACATGCATTGCTGTTCTTTTCAACAGCTGCTGCTTGTTAATTGACGGAGCATCATGCTGGTGCTACGTGAATCGGTTTGGATTCGACCACATGTTTGGATGCGGTCGAATCAACCTCAGGTCTAACTGAACTCAGATCAGTCCCGTCCTTTCTATTTTGAAAACGTCTTCATGCATGTTGGGTTTAGGAAGGTTTTCCATGGTCGATGGCTTCACAATGAACCACAGCCACCTTCACACTTGCACTTTACTCGTTCTAACACTAATTCATTTCCCCCAGGAATCTTCAACACATATTACTGTTCATTCAGACACATTGACAAACTGAATATGTATTCAGACGATTCTCCAGCAGACATCCGTGACGGCGTCAGATGTGGTTGCAGTTATCGCATGTAACTTCCCTTTTTGAAAATCATAAATGCATCAAGTCTTGACACGCAAAACCCCTCCCCCTCAATACAGACACATACATCTGGGATTACTGCTCCTTTTCATTTTTGGTTGTATGCCTGTCATGTACCTTAGTGTTGGTATTTAGCTCAGCCTGGACTTGCAGGGATCCTCTCGCCGCTGGCTGAGTGTTCAAACAGGAACACCGATTCACACCGAGCCCCCTTTTTCTTTTTTTCTCTTTCTTTATTCCTCTTTATCAGCACATTCTATTTATGCCTATTTATACACATGCCTCTCCTGACCACATCCCCAGGCATGCCTCTGCAGTCGTCTCCCACTGCTGCATGCATGAGTGTATGGAGACACACACACACACACACACACACACACATATACATAAATGGACTCACACAGCCTTCGGCGTACACACACAGAGACAGGGACACACAGACAGGGACACATTGGGTGACACCACATAAGGACACGCATATAGAGTTATAATATGGTGAGTTATTTACACACAGACTGGGACACACACAAACAGACTGGGATAAACAGGAACTCACAAAGACTGTATGTATTACATTTAAGGGAGAATTACATTCTTCCAATGATTCTGGACGGTTACGTCACTGGTATCAGTCTCTTAAATTAGAATATTTGATGACTGAAAGTCTTTGAGTGCTGGACAAAAAAAACCAGCTGAGTCGCCTGTAGAAAGTCACTGATACGTTGAAAATTTGTTTTTGCATTTGGTGAGCGCAAGTGACGAACTGCAACCGAGCGGCAACCTCGGGTGCTAAAAAATGAAGCCAACGCAGAAGTGCCAACAAGTGCAGTTCCTAAAATGACCACTTGAGGCTCCAAAAGTGAGTCAATCCCCATAGACCTCTATGTTAAAATGTGCAACTTTAACACAGAATTATAACATGTTTACGGCCTGATACAAAACCTTACAAGTGGTGAATTTTTATACAACTTACGTAGCATATCAAGTAACGGATATTGATCGTATTTAGTGACGTGGTATAATAACGACGAGTATAACGAGCAGGAAAAAGACTTTCACCCAGGAGACCGCTGTTCTTGTCTCATGTGAAACCAAAAGCGCTTCTTACATCACGTTCTTTGCTCGTCATGTAACATTTTGCTACAAAGTCCACTAAGGTTGGTTGTTATTTATTCATGGTAGTTACACTACGTTGTTACGCTACATTGTTACGCTACGTTGTTAAGCTACGTTGTTAAGCTACGTTGTTACGCTACGTTGTTACGCTACGTTGTTACGCTACGTTGTTACGCTACGTTGTTACGCTATGTTGTTACGTTACAAAAAGTACAATGCCAAATTAAAAATCTGCCGAATGGGTTAAAAAAACTGCTCTGATTGACATTTGTTAAGAAAATGATCTGCAGATTGTTATAAAACAACCAACCTCACAATTACAGGACGACTGGCTCTACCACCTGACCTACCGACACTGTGGGCTTGTGCATATTTTTTTAAAGATATCACAAATAATTTTCATTCGCCCAGCTGTTGAACAGAAACTGTCTTCATACTTCAGTGAAAGCACAGTGGCTGCTGTCAGGAGCTCACCTCACTGCTTGAGATTTGTCTCTGGGTTACATCAAAACTCGTCTTCCCTCTCTGTTCTTCAGCTCAAGACAAACTTGTTCACATTCAAGAGTCAACACTGAGCTGTACAGCCAAAAAAAGGAACAGCCAAATCAATTCTATCAGCTAGAACCACACAGACAAGGGTAAGGTGACAGGAACATCACGGACACTGGATTGATATGAACTCAGCAGCCCTGCTCATAATGAGAAAGTATATCGATCGATCAAAAGATCAAAGCTGAGTCTGCATGTTCTATAGAGCGCTATAACTGAACAGCACAAACCACGCGTTAGTAATTGGAATGTGTAACGTTTAACAATGCATAACAACTTCAACATACAGTAACTTAAAGAGTCATTTCAGTATTTTTTTTGAACTGCGAGGAGCTACGGGAGTGGCTGAGTTGTTTGAAGCTGCATTAGCATCAGTTAAATCAGAGCTGGAGAGTTGTTTTGACACTAAAGGCTTTTTCTAGATGAGAAAGACGTTTTCTTCACTCTTCTCCCGACCGGCTCCTGCAAGAGTTTGATTGACAGATGGTTCATCCAATTATTTCTTTGAAAGGCGCTTATGCAAAAAAAGATGGCTCCTCAAACGGTTCTGTGTAAGCGTGCCATCTGGTGTGTGAGGTTAGCTCAATACTGGACCCATTAGTCACACATGGGGAAAATAGAGCCAGAGTTGAGAAAAGTGTGTCAAAAAGAGAAGAACATCAAGGCACAAATGAATGCCAGTGAGAAGAGGCAGCGAGAATCATTAAAATGAGAGTGAGACATCGCCAGTCATTTGGCTATAATCTATAGTCATCTCATCTGGCATCTACAGCGCTCGGATATTATTAATCACACATGCTGTCAACCCCTCCCCCCAAAAAAACAGGTGTGCATATGATCAAACTTTATTACACAATGTATTACTAGACCTATGCCCACAGGGGTGGAGGGAAACTTCCCAATATGGTTCTAACTGTACAAGTTGAAACCGGCCCGTTACCTTATAGAATCGCGTCTCTTAATGAGAAGGTACAGAACGCGGATAACTGATCTGGAACTCATCCAAATACAGTACAAAAGGTGGGCTGATGCATTCCTGTGCCCCTCCCCTCTGAACCTAACAGCTGGAAAACATTATATATTGCACATGCTTGTGCATGCGCTCACCTGTCTGCACGGAGACGTGGTTTCAGTGCGAGCGCATACATCTAAAAATATAACTTTAATAAATCCTCAAGGTTTAAACGACCCTCTTTCTTCCCTTGTGCGTCTTTAACAGCGTGCATGTAAAGAGGTCCGAGCCCCTCTCCGGCACCCTTCCACATGCCTGCGTAAAACTCAAACCAGACTGCACTCAGTGTCGTAGTGGAACTGACAGTCGAGACCACGTGGCGAGCCGAAGAGAGCATCCACTGTGTGTAGCGAGGCAAACGTTCCTAACCCCGGGCGCTTTTCATGCTCTCGCCTCTTCTCTTGCCTTTATTGGAGTCCTCCAAAGTTCACTTTGTTTGTGTGGCACAAGGAGTAGGAGGACTGGAATATTTGTGGCCCGACAACAAAAGAGCTGGAATGCCCTTCTCTAAACTGGTTAACGCTGCCCACCAGTCTCCGGCCATTTCTGCCAAGCTTTTCCCCCTCTAGATGTCTGTGTGTCTTTTCTATTTCTGTGTCTTGTACCGTCTAGAAGCTCTTGATTATGGAAATGTTCAGTGGATCCAGAGCTTTGCAACTTGGACGAAATAAACATGCTGCCTAAAGATACGCTGGCTTGAGTTTGGAGTCTCAGAGAGCTGCACATGGCCACAAAGAGGACCTTTCTTGGGCTGAAGGGAGATTTGAAATGTACACCTCTGCTTGGAGATATTGCCTGCCGGAGGGCCCTCCATCAGATCCAACTCAACACAGACACATACGTGCTGCTATATGCCCAGTTTGGAACAGCATGTTCCTGCATGCTCCCCCTCAGAGCAACAAAATGTACCACTTTCACAAGACATACCGTTACTGTACAGAGCGTCTTATCCGCACCAATGCGTTACTCATTAAACCTGTAAACCAGTCAGACGCTCAGCCTGTTCTGTCCTTAGCGAGAGTAGAAGACCCCGTGAGGTCTTAAGTCTGGGCCACACATGGTATCTTTTAGGGATGGGGGGAAAAAATCGATACAGCACAGTATCGAGATATTTTGCTTGGCGATATTGTATCGATACATGGATGCTAAGTATCGATCTTTTATTCTATAAACTATTAAAAATTTTTAAAAAGCCAGGCTCATGGGGAGAGTGCAGCGCATAACTGTCTCTCTGCCCTCGACGTCCACACATCGCAAGTTACACTGAGTTATAGAACTCTTATATCCTATTTATAAAAGTCATAGTTCATATGCTGAGTCCACACGTTTGCATTTCGTTAAGTTGGACTATGTAGTAATACAAACAGTTGAGTTTGTCAGGTTCATGCAACATTTATGACATTGTTGGTCAGTCTGTCTGCATGACAATCCTATTGTGCTGCAATAAAAATGATTGAAGTGAGATGAACAGACTGAAAACTTTATCTGATTAGATAAAACATGTTGACACAGTTTTCCTTTGGGGACATCATTTGAAGTTGAAAAAAGTAATAAATTGCAAAATATGTTATCGCAATACTCTGAATATCGCAGTATCGTGATAATATCGTACCGTGACCTAAGTATCGTGATAATATCGTATCGCGGGACCTCTGGTGATTCCCACCACAAAATCGAATGCAAGAATGTGGCCCTTTTAACTACAAGATCTTCAGCGCGTTGAGCGTAAACACAGCTGGGATCAACGTACACAGAACTGCCCCACATCAGCGTGACTTACTGAAATGTAACCGTATTCATGCATTCAGCATTAAATCTTGCAGAGAGAGAAGAGGAGGATTCATCGGGCCCGTTCACATGACCGGCCACATGAAGGGACTCGCGACGTCAACAGTTTAGCTTCTCCAGCAGCTATAGTTCAATGCCTTGTTTGTTCGCCATTAAAGTGCAAATATTATTGATGATTTTTCATCTGCAACTGCATGTTTCATAATCCGGAGCGGGAGGACGCGTCACAAATAATGCATCAAAACGATTTGGTGACTGTCGGATGAAAGCGCTCACCCCCTTCAGTGCTTTGGTGAATGGTAATCAGGTTCACAACAAAGGGAGGCCGTCCTCACCAGGAAGTTTGTTTTAAACTACAACAAAGCATCTGACCCGATATCCACAGCCCGTCTGTCACCAACAGTCAGCGACACTTCCTTTGAGCCTGGATCAGGATTTTTACCTGTTAGTAATTCATGTATGTTGTTCTTATCTCCTCTTTTTTATTTATTATTTCGTTGTGTATTTCCTAAGATAATATATTGGTAATCGGCCGGTTGTTGGGCTGACGGCGGCCACCCGACCCGAACGTTTAGTCTATAAAACCACAAAAAGAGTTGTGAAATCCCAATGAGACGTATTGAAACCTGCAGATCTGCAACACGTGAATGCAAAACCAGAAAGCCTCACATTCAAGAAGCTGGAACGAGCAAATATGCAACGAACTAATTATTCCAATTAAACCAACTTAACATCACAGCTGCACCTTATCTGTTCAATGCATTGCTGGAAACATCATCCCCAGATGAAATCATCTAATCTCTTGTTTTGTCTGACCAACTAAAACCTAAAGAAATAAAACATATGTTATTGTAAAAGAGAGACTCTCATGTTAAATATCTTTCTTAAAATGTGACTGAAGCAATGAATCAAGTATTAAAATAGTTGCATATTAATGCTCAGCTTTATATCAATGATTCAGTAATCATCTTTATTATTTGTCTACTTCTCATAGTCCGCACTATACTGATGGACACTGATATTTCTGCCAGGACAGACAGGAAACAGCTATGACGCTTCAAAAATCATAAACGTGGTTCATATGTGAAGATGATCTTGCTGAACAAAACATATTAAGTATCATAAATGTTTGTTTATGAGCACATTTTCTGCAATAATCCCAAAAAATCCAAAGAAAGTATCCCGTTAGCTTTTTGTTGAGGGAACCAGTGCGGTGCTATAGAAATACGTCATCCCTGCAGCACTCCTATATCTATACGATCTATATCAGATGTCCCATCATGCCCTGCTGTTAGAAATCCGTAGATTACAAAATCCCCTGACACGTGTAACTGCCACCCAAAGGTTGAAAGCACAGAAACGTAGCTGCTAACACCGAGAGCGGGTATCTATTGAAAATACTGTCCCATGATAAAGCCTTCATGTAAACACCCTGCTATCTCCATCTCGATAAGAGATAAGAGAATATGTTGTCTGTGCAGAGAATGACTAAAATGTTCCTGTCAGGAAACGGGAGCCCCCGCACCCCCCCCCCCCCGAAGTCTGTGAACTTAGAACAATGTGTCCAGTCTGGTTTGCTCAAAGAAGTTATTCATTGTTCTTCTGAAACTGGATAGCACTTGATACAATCATATCTGTTTCACACCCCGACACCCGGCTGGACGTCTGACAGCAGCCGCTGCACCGGCCAGCGACTCCGAGGGAGAGATGTGGAACATGAAGTTACATTCACGTTGCATAAAGCCGAGCTGTGATCACAGGTTATGGAGCACGAGTCCAGACACTCAGTCAGAAAATTGCTTTGTTTTTTTTTGTCCCCGACAATTTTTCTCGTGAACATTTCCGCCGCGATCACGCCAGACCCTGTAATCGATGCATCAATGTCGCCTCTGACGTCTGAACTCAGCCTGAAGTCCACGTGAACCTCACAGCGTGAGAGAGACGTTTCAGAAGAAGAAAGTCAGCTCTGTAGAACAGAAGTACAGCCTGCTGCACATTTAAAATCTATGACAGGGTTGGAAGGGAACATGACTTCTTATTTCTGTTGTGATTAGAGGACTTATGTCTCAACAGGATTTGGAAAAACTTGTCCACGCATTAACTTCAGCAGACTGGACTACTGTAACGGTGTGTTTACAGGTCTCTGTAAAAAATCCGTCAGAAAGCTGCAGCTGATTCAGAACGCTGCAGCTCGAGTCCTCACTAAGACCAGGAGGGTGGACCACATCACTCCAGTTCTGAGGTCTTTGCACTGGCTTCCTGTCCAACAAAGAATTGACTTTAAAATCCTGCTGTTGGTTTACAAAGCACTGAATGGTTTAGGGCCAAAATACATCTCTGATCTGCTGCTACCTTATGAACCATCCCGACCCCTCAGGTCGTCTGGGACCGGTCTACTATCTGTTCTCAGAGTCAGAACTAAACATGGAGAAGCAGCGTTCAGTTTTTCTGCTCCACATATCTGGAACAAAGTCCCAGAAAGCTGCAGGTCTGCTGAGACCCTCAGCTCATTTAAATCAAGATTGAAGACTTTTCTGTTTGCTGCTGCCTTTAATTGAACCACGTTCAATTAATATATTCATCAATTTCCTGCATTTCTGCATTTTACTACTGCATTTTATTTCTTACACTGTTTCTTTAATTGTTTTTAAATCTCCTTTTCTTTTGCCTTATGTTTTGATGCTTTTAATGGTTTTATGTGAAGCACTTTGAATTACCTTGTTGTTGAGATGTGCTATACAAATAAACCTGCGTTGCCTTGCCTTTCGTGCACCGAGACCTGTGAATTCATGGCGGCTTGAACACATCGATGGTTTTGCAGTTTGCTGATTCTTTCCGTTAGCTTAACACAAACGTAGAACTCTACGCTTCCTCAGATGTTATCAACCGAGTGTGGTTTACAACAGACAGGTCAGCGCTGATGCCTCACGCTGTCAGATAAGTACCAAGAAGTGTCAGTGCAGACGTGCTAATGATGTGATTTCACATAGTTTGTGCTTCTGAGAGCACTGACAAGTCCAAGTTCAGCTAATAAATATCCTGCCAGAGTCCAACATTGGTCCAGTTCTATTTTGGACCACACGTTTGCTGGAGTAGGGCTGCTCAATTTTGGTAAAAGTCATGATTACAATTGTTTTGATCAATATTGAGATCACGTGTGTATGGATAACTCATTGATTTTGGAAACATTGTGCATTTATTTTAAAAAAATCTTCCAAACAGTGGCGTTTCTGCTGCACTTCGAGAAGAACTAAAGAGGCTAAATCTACGGAGTCCACGTCCCATGAGGGGCTCCTCCCACAGACAGCGTCCCCAGGCAAGCTGTGCGGACCCCTTTCCGTAGGTAATGTAGGTAATTGAAAATGAAGTCTGATTAATTTGCCTACATCAGCTGGCTGTTTTTGTATCTTGTACTCTACTAGCAAAATGCACAAGGACGCACTTAATCTTGCATGTTCTTTATCAAGTCTCGAATCAGCAGAGAACTGTTCAACAAGTTGTGGATGGGGATTACCCGCAGTACACGCAGATAAAAGCTGAAAATTGACAGACTTTGGAAACATCATTAATACTTCAGCTTCTACTTTTGCTACCCAGGAACACTCTCGGCTCACTGACAGCTGTGCTGTTTTACATTTTCCGCTTGAGCCCTGCTTCTAAACCCCAAAACAGAGAGCCGGAGTGAAATCACCGAGTATCAACAGAGCGATGCGGAAGAGGAGGCAAAAAAAAAAAACCCACTTCCTCTCAGTGAATGAGAGAGAGCTGTCCAAGAAACCGCACAGGGTTCATAAAATACCACCCACTCTATCTCTGCAACGCTGCAAGCTGACATTACAGCTGCACCGTGTTTATCCGGCACGATTACAGACGCACGACAGCGCAGCGCCTCCGGCCCAGCTGAGCCTCCCGACCGCCACGCAGGTAGAGCCGCCTGTCGCAGCATTAACACGAGCACGAATTAAGCCGCAGACACACAAACTAATTCAACCTGCTGTTTTTTTCCAGAGTCGTTTTGCAGTTATTGCTTCCTCCTTCCCTGGAAATGTCATTTAGCGGCATGCTGGGTAATTGTCTTTCTAAATGAATCCCTGGCTTCTTTGCAGAGTAAAATAAAAACAATATTCTGTCTAGACATCAAAGAGCCTGAAGGCAGGTTATTAAGTTAGTTCATTGATTACCAAGGAAAAAAAAATGCTTATTCAAATGTCGCTGACAGGAGAGGAGGCCGCATTAATACAGCGACAGTTTGCGAGCACATCCATCTGTAATGGTTTTATTTGAAATGTCACGGCATCTCTCTTCCGCTCGGCATTAACGGCCATAAAGCTTACTTCCACCGGTTAGTGCCGGCTGGAATGGCCATCTGAGAAATTCAATTCACTCGAAAATGAAATTGAGGTTTAGTACGGTGGGGGGGGGGGGGGGGGGCTGGCCAAACGCGTGCGCTGGGATTACCCGACCAGGTGGCGAGTCAGACCCGTCGGAAAAATAAAAGTAATTCAACCACTGGCTCCGAGCCCACTCACAGTCTGCCCGTCCAGCTTTACAGGGCTCCCTCGGAGATAAATGTCAGCAGATTATCTGTGTAAGAATTCAAATGTATTTAGACTGTGTGTGTTTGTCCACATGCATGTGGATGTATTTGTCTGCGTGCACGTGGATGTTTGTACATATTTGTCCGTTTGATTATGTGTGTGCATGTTTGTGAACGTGTGCCCAGGTGTGTACTCGTCTGTGTTTACGAGTGTGTGTGTGCGCGCGCGCCAGAGCGGGAACAGTGATTCCCCTGATGGGCCATGACAGATGGGCAGGGAGCGGCTCGGCTTGTTCTCTGTGCCACCTGAGAAGCACGAGGGCGGGATTCCTGCAACAGGAGCCACTTTGTTTTGATTCAGGTACCAGCCCCGTAAAAAGGGTAGGCTAAATGCTAATGCTAAAGTTGTTTTAGCACGCCACAACAAAAACTATATCTGGAGCGAGGTTCTGTTTTGGGATCTCGTTATTTTATAAGACCAACTTACGAAACAATCATTTTTAGCCGTAGCTGACGTCTCTTTCACTGGTTAAACTCACAGATTCTATCAGATGATTAATGTGAATGCTGTGAGGCGGCAGCCGTGGCTCTGCGACGATACACGCAAGCATCTATTCTCTGCACAGAGGAGAGTTCCAACTCCCTGTAAGGAGGCGGGTTTCAAACGGCGACAGCTCAACAGTACCTGCGGCACATTTGCATTTGTGCCGCAGGCCTACAGTGAAACCCCACTCGACCAAAGAGAGAGCAAAGCAATATCTAATCATTTTCTGTTGTCACAATCTCCCACACATCATGTCACTCACTAGTCACTACAGCCTATCAACTCGTGCTTCTGAATTCTGACCGCCACAATGTAGGGCAAGTAGTTCATAAAAACAAGGTGACATTAATGCGTCTATCTACAGCTGTTATGTCAATGCATCAGATACACATTTAATCAACACTTCATATGCTGCTCTTCTCACTTTCAGGTTGTAGATGCAGGTTGTGAACATGAGTTACTGTCAGCACTTGCTTTGAAAAGGTGCAATACAAATGAAGTTTATTATCCTTATATTATTAACTGCTTCTTCCTTCTCAGCCAACAAAAGCTGGTTGCATATTTAAAGTAGTTGTTTTTTAACTAATACTGCAATTTAACACTGCGTTGAGATCAATAAACTGCTGTCAAACAACAACACTAACAATAACTGCTCCATCAGCGCTGTAGTAGGCCTACACGTGAAAATCATGAAAATGAAACACAAAACAGAATCCTACGTGAACGTGAGCGCCGCTGTGAAGGCGTGAGCCGTCACTGAGGCTCAGCGTGGTTCTGCTTCTGGATAGCTGCGATGACGAGAGGGAAGAAGTGCACGTGAGTGCGTGGACTTGTTTATTATCACCTGCTGCACAGAGGCGACGGAGGGTTCAGAGAACATATCATACAGGTTGTTATTTCAGAGAGTATTCAAAGGGAGATGGGTTGGCTGACCCGTATTCAGAAGGGTGTTGTGGTTATATGCCTCAAAATTCACACAGTATGAGAAGAATGCAAAGTTTTCTGACGTGCAATTTGATTTGTAAATGAAGGCCGGGACAGCACATGAAGCCTGCCGTCCACGTATGATGCCTCACACATCTGGAAAGAAGAGGAATATAAACGCTGCAGCCTTTTTGGTGTTTGGCTCATTTTCCAAAGGACCATCAAGAACAGGGGTCTCAAACTCAACTTACCTGGGGGCCGCTGGAGGTAGAGTCTGGGTGAGGCTGGGCCGCATCAAGTATTCCAAAAAAAGTACAACTGATCCAATCTTCATTAATAACAGTTCAGAACATGAACGGTTCTTCAGAACATGAACGGTTCTTCAGAACATGAACGGGTTCTTCAGAGCATGAACGGTTCTTCAGAGCATGAACGGGTTTTTCAGAGCATGAACGGGTTCTTCAGAACATGAACGGGTTCTTCAGAGGATGAACGGTTCTTCAGAACATGAACGGTTCTTCAGAGCATGAACGGGTTCTTCAGAACATGAACGGGTTCTTCAGAGGATGAACGGTTCTTCAGAGGATGAACGGTTCTTCAGAGCATGAACGGGTTCTTCAGAACATGAACGGTTCTTCAGAACATGAACGGGTTCTTCAGAGGATGAACGGTTCTTCAGAGCATGAACGGGTTCTTCAGAACATGAACGGGTTCTTCAGAGGATGAACGGTTCTTCAGAGGATGAACGGTTCTTCAGAACATGAACGGTTCTTCAGAGCATGAACGGGTTCTTCAGAGCATGAACGGTTCTTCAGAGCATGAACGGTTCTTCAGAACATGAACGGTTCTTCAGAGCATGAATGGTTCTTCAGAACATAGGCTTCTCTTGCCTACTCCTTGCTACCAGAGACCTGGCAGCGCTTCCTCTCACACAGCTCAGCCACATTTGGCTTGAGGGAGGAAGCAGTTGAGACCCTCAGTATGGCTTGAAGATGCTCATCAGTAAGTTTGGACCTGTACTTTGACTTATTAAAGTTCATGGTTGAGAAGAGCTTTTCACACAGATATGTGCTCCCAAAAAGGCACATGGTCCGCTTGAACATCCTGGAAAGCTCAGGGAAGGTGGGGGGCAATTCTCTCAAAAATTGTCCAAGCTTGTCTGCTATTCCACTCACCTCCCTGAACTTGGCTTTGAGTTCAGAATTGCACTGCAGGTCAATGAGCTCCATTTGAAGCACAGGAGGGGCATCTTGCACATCAAAGGAGAAGGGGTCAGAAAAAATTTGAAAAGTGGCTCTGTGTGTCTTGAAGTCTACAAACCTGTGATCAAATTCCTCCATTAAGCCCCTGGATCTAATATGGTTGATGCATTTCACAACAACAGACATCACATTGTCAAACTTCAGGCATTTGCTGCAAAGGGCCTGCTGATGGATAATGCAGTGCAGGGCAATGGCCTCCTCCACACCCTCCTCTTCCAGTTTTCTTTGAACAAGTGCCACCAGTCCATTTTTCCTCCCTGTCATTGATGGTGCTCCGTCGGTTGTTATTCCAGCAAACCTCTTCCATGTTAAACCGGCATCCACAATGGCATCACACAGCTGGCGGAATATCTCCTGAGCGGTGGTCTGGCCATGCATTGGAATCACTGTGAGCAACTCCTCCATCACTCCTCCATCACTTCAAAACTGTAATCAAGTCCGCGGACATACATTGCGAGCTGCGCAGTGTCAGTGATGTCTGTGCTCTCATCAAGAGCAACTGAGAATGCACTGAATGTTTGGCTTTCTCCCGCAGTTGATCATATCTGTCACCTGACAGGTCAGAAATGCGCTCTGCCACTGTGTTGGTTGAAAGGCTGATGTTGCTAAACGGACTCTTTTTTTCCGGACAGACTATACTTGCAGCCTGTAACATGCACATTTTTATGAACTCGCCTTCTTTGAATGACTTTCCCGCCTTGGCGATCATCTCACTCACCACGTAGCTCGCTTTGCTCGCTCGCTTTCTTAAATAAATCGCGTCGCCTCAGTAAACATGTTTTAAGATCGCCGACCCGGGCCTCTCTCATATCCTGGTATTTTGTATACTCCTCAGCATGTCTCTTTGAGTAATGACGTTTGACGTACTCCTTATGTACCGCGACTTTCTCTGTGCATATAAGACACGTCGGAGTGCCCCGGTGCTCAACAAAAAAATATTCCGTCTCCCACTTTTCCTGGAATTGTCTGTGCTCTTCGCCAACTTTTCTCTTCACGGCAGGTTTTGCGAAAGACATGACTGGGACTGGGTGAGATATATTTTCCTTCCACTTGGTGTCACTCCTGAATCACGTTTCAACCAAGTGACGAGTTTCGCTAATTCACGTTGTAAATATAAAACTCCCACAACGACTCGGCAAAAAGGTGCGCGTGAGAAAAACGCGCGGGCCGCATTAACATTACACTTTTATGTTAGGTAGGGGGCCGCACAATATCGGCTCGCGGGCCGCAATTGGCCCGCGGGCCACGGGTTTGAGACCCCTGATCAAGAAGCATGGGAGGCTGATAAACATGTGAGCGAGCTGAACATACGTGCTGTACAGCTCAGATGTACTACAC
Organism: Melanostigma gelatinosum; assembly: GCF_949748355.1. Taxonomy (NCBI): domain Eukaryota; kingdom Metazoa; phylum Chordata; class Actinopteri; order Perciformes; family Zoarcidae; genus Melanostigma; species Melanostigma gelatinosum. The sequence continues at coordinate 14,168,570 of NC_136654.1, read as the reverse complement.
ATACAGGATCTGATGTCTGCACCTGTGGAAATGAGACACGGTGTCCCAGCATGGAGAAATAAGACCCAACCCCACCTCCAGTCTTTTGACTTGGTGACCCTGAGGTATCAACGTAACTACACACTCCCTGGTCCCACTGGTTCACAGTTAATTAAGTTCACAGGAATAATGAGTGACTGAGCAGAAAAGCACGGCAAAGCTGCGGACACGTCTCTTACCTCGGTGGTCGGATGTCTTCACTTCAGTGTCATCTCTTTACATTTCATCCTGTTTTTCATCCCCCCAACACAGCTCTCAGGGAACTCTGTAAACAGAACAGACAATCTGTGATTCCCTCATATCTCCGCCAACAAAAAGGGGAAAAAAGACACACATCCACCGGGACCAACACACTCCGGAGAGTGAGAAGGCTTACAGAAAGATCCTGCGAGACAGGAGTTCGACACAGCCCTGCACGGGGAAATCCACATGGCCACTGATGCATGCGTGCGCTGCCAAGTCAGGAATGACATGGGAGGAGTCTCAAGAGTTCAAGAGAGGAAAATCCCCGAAGGAGGTGCAAGGTTTTCTTGTCTATGCAAACCCGAAGTTAGATGTGCAGCTTACCACTAAAAGGCTTTGTGGTCTAATCCTTTAGGCAAATGAAGTGTCTAATTTAAGGCTTAGGCTGGCCAGAGGAATCAAAGGGAGTTTACAGTAAGATGAACTTGCCGGGCTTTCAGAAGGCCAGGAGTGCACAGTATCTGCTCAGGAATGCATCGATGGAGAGAGATTTCTGCTCCATGCGGTTCAGGTATTAATCATCTCTTTGGCTACTTTTCACCCTTCATGCGACACGGTCCACGTTCTCCACCCACTTAAAGAAAAGGCTTCAGGTGATGTTAACCAGACAGGTTTCATTTGCACTCGTACTCCCACTCTAAGTGTCACAATACTGGCGGCAAATGTGAATATTTAGCAGTCATGGCTCAACGCACATTGAGGTGAAGGTGTGAAATGCCCTTGTGAATGTGCGTAGCTGTTGTCACCGTCGAGTGGATCGAGAGGCTTGAGCAGAAACCTCAACTTAGAAAATCACACGTGAAGCTTTGATGTTTGACTGTTAAACTAAACTATATTCCACTGGGCATCACGTTCAATCATCTCAAACTGACGACGGCCTCTTTGCATCGGATCACATAATGTGACTGGCAGATCAAAGTGAAACCGGATAATGCTTTACATCTGTATGCACACAGCAACATGCGGACCTGCTGTTTAAACTCTAACATAAAAACATGCATCGACAAAAAGGCACAAAAACACAGATCAGCGCTGCAACTAAGATGTCTTTCAGTCCGATTCTTTGATTTGTTAATTAATCATCGAGGAAGGGCGTGAAGATGAACCGATACGAGAGAGAGATTCAGCTACACCGACACGCAGTTACAGATGTGACTCAAATTCTGCATGAAATCAGGAAATAAATCGATGCAGCTGTAAAAAAAACAATCTTTCCGAATAATTCCCTTGTGTGCTCCTCTCCTGCTGCTCACTACAGTGTGCTGCCTGATCAAAAACATTCCCACGCTGAATGAAATGTGAGACGACCGTTTCAAGACGTTGCCTGAAGTCTTCAAAAAGCGCAACTGACCCTTTCTAAGTCCCGCCCCTCTTTGATCTGTGCTCCAATAACAGTTGAGCGAGCTTGAAACCCAGCTTTCCCCCTTTCCTGTTATATTTAAAGCACCAGACTCCCTTCAGAAAACCTCTCATTGTACTGCAGCGGGGTCTGACAGTCTGCTCCGCTCAGTCCTGGTTCTGGTTCTCCCGTGACTCCCTTCCTTCCATCGCATACTGCAGTCCTTGCTGTCGGCTCCTTTGTTGCCTGGCGCACTGCGGCACCAAGCTAAACACAACCGGCGTCGCCATGTTTCCTTTTGTCAAGCTTGTCTGACCTAGCAACAAACAAATTAAGAAGGATGATACTGACCCGGGAACAGAGGTAAACAATGTCAAATCTGCAGATTCTTTGCTAAAAGCTGTGTATTGCATCACTGCCCATGTTCACGGAGGTATTCGAGGCAGAGGACATAACTCTCTGTGACTCATTTTAGTCAAATAAAAGTGAATTCAGCATAACATATCTTTACAGAGCTAGAGGGGCCCGGGTTGGATCCCCGATCCCGGGCGGTCCTTGTGTACCTGGTGTACCCTGCCTTCGCCCAATGTCAGCTGGGATCGGCTCCAGCGCCCCTGAATAGGATAAGCGGTTTGGATAATGGAATGGAATATCTTTACAGATGTAGAGCCGTAGGTTTTGCATCTGATCTTGGCTCGTGACAAACCATGTAGTTAATAAAATCTTAACACCAATAAATGCTTGTAATAATAAAATAATAATAATCCTTTATTTTATATAGCGCTTTTCTAAGTACTCAAAGACGCTTTACAAGGATCCATGCACACCATTCGCCCAGTCATACCGGTGATGGTGAGCTACGTCTGTAGCCACAGCTGCCCTGGGGCAGACTGACGGAAGCGTGGCAACTAATTTGTGCACAACGGCCCCTCCGACCAACACCAAGCATTCACTCGCATTCACACCAAGCATTCACCATTCATTCCTTGCATGTTTTTCCGAGGTGGGGGAAACCGGAGTGCCCGGAGGAAACCCACGCGGCCACGGCTGAGAACATGCAAACTCAACACAGGTTGTACCAGGAATCGAAACCAGAAACCTTGACTGGGAAGCGAACCCAGTACCTTCTTACTGTGAGGCAGTGATCTTAACCACTCTGCCACCGTGAAGTACACGCAAACCTGAAACATTTACAAAATCTATTTAACTTCCTGGCATTCAACAAGTCCATGTGTTTCAGCTCGGATTGACACACACAATATATAATTACACAATAATAGTATGTCTTTGGCACACTGGCTACATTTTTCACGGTTGAATCACTATCTGGTGACATTCAGCCAAGTAGTACAACGCCATTCACACCTTTCCACCTGACTTGGCAGGCGGCACACACAAGATAATGAACTAATTGTTCTTGGACGCACACAGACGCTTGTTGGCAGCGTTATCAGAGAGAAACAGGAACAGAGTTGGAGGTCTTTTTGGTATCAACTAATGTCTCACAACTGCTGCTGCCTCACAAATCAAAGTCAGGAGAGAAACTCCTCAGGTTAGCCTTCATTAGGATTATATAGAATTATATATATATTTAGATATATTTGAGCATCATTACCACGAGACTGAGACACAGCCTCTTCCATGACTCAGACCTATGATGAAGTACTAACTTATCTTTAAGCCACACCACTAGTTTGTTATTAGCACTGGCTATGGCGATTCAGTGTGGCCATGCATCTCATTCTCCGGCTAATCCATAAACTAAGACGGCTCCCGGCCACTCGGGGGGGTAAATAATGCATCAGCACAGGCGGAACAGATAAGAGGTCCAGCTGCTCGGAGTCGGGGTTAAACCTGACAGCACTCGACCTCATCTACTATGTACTCTGCTGTATTTTAACCAGACAGACAGACAGACAGACAATTTGTTTGAGCAAATATAAGATGAGCTGAGGAACAGAATATGAGCCGTTCTCATCAATATTCCTTCCTTTAAGTCATGATGATGTGGAACCACTGACAAGGAAGTACAGAGAGAGAATACAGGAAGAGGACTGATGGATACGCAGGATGGATGTTCAGGAGAGGAGAGAGAGACGGGACTATTTTGTCCACAACGTAACATGTCGACACATTAGCTCTCGTCTTGTGACGCGCTTTAGTGCACATCTGCACAAAGGAGAGAATATTAGCTGTTCCTTGGAGCCCATTTGCCTCTTTGAACCGGACCACAACATTAGAAGGATAAAACATGAACCCAGACATCTAATGGATCGATAGTATTAGACTGACTATCAATACAATGACTCTCTTTCTGTCTACTTCATCGTGAAAGAACAACATATTGTTAGCTTGTTAGCTGCATTAAAGCTACAAACAACCCATAATACGACATTCTTTTTGCAGGAATAGCAAGACATATTTATCAAAATACGTTAATTTGCATTCTTTTCAAGAGCGAGATCATAGCATTGATATCAATATCATGTCTCAGTGTTGGGTCCATTGCTTGAGTTAGGACATAGTTAGCCTAGCTTAGCATACAGACTGGAAGCAGGCAGAGACAGCCAGCCTGGCTATGTCCTAAATGATGTTTGTTTAATCCGCAGACTTTTTCTTGCTTTATTACATCCTCAAGGACAATGTGCAAAAAACAAAAAGACTACTCGCTGCTTCTTTGTATTCTTTAGAGGTATGCGTATGCGTATTTTGGAACTTTGGACAGAGCCAGGCTAACTGTTTTCCCTACCTTTTAGTCTTTATGCTAAGCTAGGCTAACCATACCCTGACTCCATCATAAATAAAGACGTCAACCAATCACGTTGTGTGGACCAGATTTATTCAAACTGAACACTATATTGTACAACACGGAGGCTCTGTAGACCGAACCAAGATGGCAAACTTTGTTACTCCTTTAAACCCTGACAAAGGCAGAGCTGTAGGTATAAATAGTTTTGATGTATTTTCTTGTTGTTTATTCGTTAAAGGCCTTAAGAAAGAAAACAAACGAGTGGAGGTGAGTGTAAAAAGCGTTTCTGGACCTTTACTGTAGAAACTGTCCGGGGACAGAATCATCTGTCCAGCAACCAACAATTAACAGCGTCTCAAAATGTCCTGTTACAAGACGGCGAGCCCTCAAGGACACTCTTAAAGCAGTCTGAGAACATCTTTCCAGAGTGAAGGAATGCCTATTACCAGACGCACTCCAAACATTCCTTTATTCCTAGATGTATGGTGTACTGGACGAACCGTGCGTTTCCTTTTTACAGGAAGAAAAGAGTTCGAGGACGAGGACAAAAACAGCTGAATTCACACGTGATGCCGATTCTCTTTGAAACAGCTGGAACTGACCACGAGGCTGCACTTTAATTTCTCACTACTAGATTTCATTAAAAGGTTGACGATGCAGTCTTCACCTTGTCATATCAGTGCGTCTCTTATTTTCAATATGTCTAAATAAGAAAGGTTGTCTCATATTCAGGCCAATACGGTATTTATATGAGCTTCATCTGCTCCACAATCCTCCTCTTTAAAGTGAGAGACAGCATATTTTCCGTAAATACCCGTCTGCTCATTTCATCAAGCCAAGGAGAAATAAACATCTTCTACCGTCTGTTTTCATGCAAAGCCGTTTCATACTTACTGAAGTATTGTCCCTCTGTGAGTTTGACAGAGTATGTCGAACTCATCGGTATGCCTGTCCCGCTTCACCAAGACCGCGATGCTTAATCTTCACAATAAAAGAGAAATCTCTCTTGTAAGATGACAGCGTCTCCCAAGAGACCACATCCGTCGTTAATCTTTTGGGACAAATCTGACATTTGGGACAGAGTTGTTCGTCAGAAGCTTCATATTACAAACAAACGTCAAGCTTCTCCATTTCAATATGGAACTGGACCCTTTATTGAGGCTTTTCGGGGTGTTTCCGTCGTGCGCTGCCTCACCTCTAGTTCAGTTTAGTAGGTTTTTCTCCCTTAGAGCTGCAACAATTTATCGATTCAGCAACTATTATTTATCATTTGAGACATTTTTTAAAGCTGCGTCAGCCTCTCCGATGTTCTGATGTTCTGTTTTGTATCATTTTAAACTGAACATCTTTGGGTTTTGGACTATTGTTCGTAAATATATGACATTTGAGGACATGGGAAGTTATTTTCACTATTTTTCTAACATTTTAAAGACAAACCGCTTAATTGACCCTCGCCTCTTTACAGCAAAAGTGTGAATTTGAAGTATTTGTTCGCCTCAGTGCTGTGGGGGTGCCACTGCTGCACGACTTCTGGGAGACGGCTGGTGTCTGTTTCTGAGAGCTGCTGTCGTGCCCACCACGAGGACCTCCCAACACAAGTGGGCTGAGTGCTCTCGACGCCACGCCAAGGCCTCAGACAGGAAACGTTGCCGGCTCACTAAGACTTCGCCAAACCACCCGCTGATTCGCATCCATGTATTTGCATATTATGCAAATTACTTCAGTGTAAATCACAGCACGTGTGTGTGTGTGTGTGTGTGTGTGTGTGTGTGTGTGTGTGTGTGTGTGTGTGTGTGTGTGTGTGTGTGTGTGTTAACATCACTCGTGTCAGGTCAGATGAGAGACCTGCAGGACTCAGCTGATGTTCCTCTGCAGACCACCTCGTACATACAGAACAAACTGTCCTTTATTTTTGACTTTGTTAGCGATGCATCCCATTAACGCTCATTCCAGGTTTAATTCCTCCACGGCTCTGTATATAGAATAAGTCATTTCCACACGGGAAGACAGTGTGCTTTACTTTCGGAGCAATCTGCTGGTTTGCATACTTTAAAAGCTTAGCTGTTACACGCGGACTCACACACACACATACACACACACACACACACACACACACACACACACACACACACACACACACACACACACACACACACACACACACAGAGTCTTGTAACGGAGCCAATGTGGAGATTGATCGGTTGGGCCGTGTCCAAATGAAAGCCCGTCCTCTGCAGACATGCCAAGCATAATAACTCTCTCCTCTCTTTGCACTTTTTCTTGGCCGGGGAAAGTGGGGAGAGCAAAAAAAAAACACAAATGCATGAGAGAAAGAGAAAGTAAGAAAAAAAGAGGTGCAATTGGATAATGTCTTGACACCAATTGCAGAAAAAAAAAGGACTGCCTGGCTCTCAGATGTCTGACCCATTTTCTGCTCTTGCTCTCTCTCCTGCTTCTCTCTCTAATTTCCTTCCTGCCTCTAATCTACAGTAAAGGAGCTCTCTGACTCAACTGGATTCACTGGAGCTCAACAGCGAGGGGTGCATCGCTGCCACAGGACCGACACACCGAAACAAACACACACACACACACACACACACACACACACACACACACACGCCCATCCTGATGCACAGTTTGGAGGAACTGGAAGGAGAGAAGCAGAGCGCCGCTACGCCTCGACTCACAGCGATTTGATATTCTCTGTGTGGGCTTTTATGGAAATGTGTGTGTTAGTGTGAGACGGGCTTGTGTACTGTACGTGTTCAACAGCATAATGAGAGGCCTGTGCTCCAACAGAGACACTCCGATAATCAATTATTCACTCGCTGGAAACACACTGGTGCTCCTTTCTAATAAATAATAATCCGTTCACAGCTGGAACATGCAAAGACATGAAATATATATTTACGGCACTTCTGAAGGCTCAAATTGAGTGACAGTCGGTGATGAAAGGTAAACGTAAGTCTAATTACATGCTTTAGGTGGATGAGGGGACATTTCCCCTGATAGCATTAGCACATTAGCATTTTCACATGATATGGTAATCTATGGCTTTCTATATGTGAGCATATGTGGTACAAGTAACAGTAAGGTCACAGCATAACTATGCATGGTTTAACTTCATCTTCACTGTGAAAGGTTGCTTTTAAGGTCTTTGTAAGTGAATTTTGAATTCGACAATTCACCCAAATGGCTTGAGATATGATTTGCAGTATTGGTGGCAACGATCGTTTTCACATCATTTTTGTGGGAATCTGAACCAAACAGATGTTTTCGTCAGCTGGAGACTTTTAATGTGAAGCAGCAGCAGCATGAAACGTCCTGTTTGCATCAGCAGTAAATACAGCTCAGTGAGGTTGATATCAATGAGATCAAATTACAGTCATGCTGGATTACATGCTGCATCGTTTACTGGGACTCCCTTGTGCAATATGAAGACTCTGCCACCGACAGCTATTATTTGGAAGGCAATTCATGAAAGTAAATGGGTGCATCTTAAAAACAGTAAGATTAAGGATTATGACCTTAATGACAAAACTGCACGGCTAGAAAGCCCTTAAGTAAGTGAGAAAATATTCTTTGTAATATGGGTGAACAGACCCTTTAATAGACTAAAATATAAATGAAAGGACTCCGACGGCTGTTGGGAAGCTCAGAAATCCCTCTGAAATCTTCATGATAAACATGAATATGTTTTGTATTCAACGGGGTAAGCCGGTCAGATTGATGTACAGAGTCTGTTCTACAGCAGCAGAGCAGACATGCTGAAGAGACAGAGGGCAGAGGAGGCAAAGGGTCACCTACGGTCAGTAATCCCCCCCCGTCAGATAAGGGTCTGCCAACACACTCCAGGTTAGCACACCAACACACACTTTCTCTCTCTCTCTGGAGACCGGCTGGAGCCCGGGTCAGGGACACGACAGCGCCAACACAAGCAGCGTTTGGAGCCTCTTCTCGGGGGCCAGCTTGTCACTCTTTTGCGGCATGCAGCCAAATCCTCTATGAATGCTCCGCGAGGTCAATTTGATTATTTTCGCTGTTCATTTTCACACCTTTGTAATTATCTTTTAATCTTGTTTAGTCTAATAAGGTTTATGGAAAGATTAAGATTCTTTGTGATCAAGTAACAAACAACTGCCCTGGGTGGAGCACAACACTGTGTTCAATTGTAACAAAACATTATCATCTGAAGCAGTGCTTTCGAAAGAAAAGCATCATCAAAAACACACAAATTCCGCGTGTGAAAGTCAAAACAAGTGCAAAGTATATTGTTGTAATAAATGACCAACAGTGGTTTTTGATATGGAAGTTGTTCCAGTTACACGGGACTGTCGGCAGCCTATTGCTCCCCGAGCGCCGTCCTGCATTGAACAAAGTCAAACAGTTGTTGGGTTCGGCATTAAACACTCACTCCAGACAGTTTAGACAGAGCTGTACAAACACAGAGCTGGCTCGGGATGAAGATGAACTGTAAGTGCCTTTGTGTATATCCCTCTGTGCGATACTGTGCAAACACAGAGAACATAACGCAACATGTGTTCTTCAGGAGTGGTGATCTGTACGAGCCTGATAACATCTTCGCCAAGAATAGCCGCCTGCGTGTGAACATGCATGCGTGTGCATGTTCACTCTGCGGGTGCGAGTGCGTGTTTGTAAGTACATGCATATCAGCTGTATTATTGGCATGTGTGCAAAGCCTGCATGCAACTTCCCCGGGTTTGTGTGCCCGGCGTTGCCACGCTAAAGCTACTGCACTGTGATACTGTAAGACTAATCACAGGGTGATTGCCTCACACTTTGCCTCTTGGGTTTCCTGCTCGCCGGGCCAGCTATGCAGGAGGTAACATGAGCTCGTCCTCTAACACCAAACACATAAAGAGACGCTGCAGCGATGCATTGCTCTCACGCGGCCTTGCATGCACATGCACGCAGAAGAATTAACACGCAACACAAAGTGTGTAAAAGAAGCGATGTTACTAAATCATTTCAGACTATGTTAGTGTCTCCTGTGGGCCAGAGATTGTTGATTGGCTGCAGTTGAGACAACTCAGATGGGGAATGTGTTCGCCTGCCAGATCAGCAAGTCTCTCAATACTTTTGCAAAGACAAACGCACACACACACACACACACACACACACAGCCTCGGGCGCTTGGTATTCTGGACCTCCCAGTGCGTAGCTCGCCAGCCCTTCCCGTGGCTGGTAGCAACACTAACAGGTAGAGATGAAACACACTGCCTGGCTCAGGTAAACCTCAGGATTAATGATGCGTTCAGGCTGGACAACAATACCTAGGTTATGTGTAGGATAGGGGACTTTTCATAGCGATAGGTAAATGATTGTTTACATGCTCCACATTGCTCCCAAACTAGTACATCTAGTACTTTCAGTGTTCATGAGCGACAGAATGTCCTCGTACAGCAGCAGTTTTCACGGGGATTTAATTGTTTCTATTCGTTGTTTTTTTATGAAGGGCAGAGTGCACACTGTCTTTTGTTTGATCATTTGCTAAAGCTCAACAATTGTCCCTTTCAACAATTCAGTAAACACCTTTCACATGACTCACACCCTCCACACATTAATCACTCCAAAGCAAGAATTGCAAGCGATTAAATGAATGTGACACCTGAAAAGAATAAACTGACATTTTGAAGTACATGTATAAAAGTTAACCACACTTAATCAATGATAATTGATTAACCCCCTTAACAATTTTCCCATTTTATCTTCTCTTTAATGGTGGGAAAAGTCTGTCATTCAAAGCTGTCTGACAGTGTCATATAATCAGGGCTGCAACTAATAAACACTCATTGATTTGTCTATAAAATGTCAGCAAATGTATTCAAAATGCCAGTTATCATTTCAAACATCCCAAGCTGACATAAAAAAAAAGCCCCAAGGATATTTAGTTTGCTATGACTGCACAGCAATTTGTAAAAGCAGGTTTCAGAGGTTAGATCCATACGAACAGCGTGTGAAGCCTGCGGAGTTGCTTAGGACTTTGCACCTTCTTAGCATCAGTTGAAGGTGAAACATGCCTCTCAAGTGCTGCTGTTTATTGTGGGGCTTCTGCATGTCCCAGGACACAGACACATGGACAAACATATGTGTTTCAATATCAAATGAAGCAATCAAAATCACATGCTAAAAGCTCAAATGTATGTTAATCACAATGATCGTCTCTTGTCTTTGAGATAACTGAGAAAACGGTCTCAAATGACAAGTGCATGCGCGTGAAAGTGTGACAGATAAATAGAATTGTATCACACGCTGCTTTAGCATAACGGCCTCATCCAACTGTCGAACAGGTTTCCTGTCACCAACATGCCCCTCCGCAAACCACAACGTGTCACCTGCAGCTGTGAGACAATGGCAAACAACTTCCGCCACCATCATTATTCGATCACACAGAGTGAACACCTAAACTATTCTCCACTCCGACGTCCACATGTCCACACAAAGAAGGAACCGAGTGTGGACAAAATGCACTGACCCTGACTCAACAAGTGGCCCGGCTACTTTCTCTAAAAAGCGATGCACTCAAAATAATCAGAGGACGGAAAACAGAGACCAGCTTGGATGTGATGTCAGAAAAAGAAGTTTCCTCAGACAGAAAAGTGCCTGGTGGGCATTAACGGAGAGGCCCAGTGCCGATTGGGTCACTTTCAGTCACACTTCAATGAAGCCCAACTAAACTCTGAGGCGATCTTTAACCTCACAGACAGTCATAATATAAACCAAAGTCTAATTCTTCTGCCAGGGGAACATCTCACACATGCGTTCACACTCGTTGCCCCAGTCAACGGAGTTGTGACTCGCCCGCTGTGGAAACCAGACATGTGACCCAAATCTAGGCCATTCTCCAACTGAGGAAGCAGCTTGCAGTAAATGAATAGGAGAGCTGTGCAATAACTGCGAGAAAGAAATGACCTGCCGTACCTGAACATATTGAAACCGCAATAAGGCCGAAAAGCACAATCCCAAAGCTTTAATGACTTTTTTCAATGTGTAATAGCAATAATAATAATAGCCTTACTAGATATACTATTAAGACATATCTGTACCCGTTATTGGATAAGCCGTTGAACAGTTAGATAGTATACAGTTGAAGTAGTTAGCTAGTATTCGTGGATAAACAGTTGAGACAGTTTGCTATGCTGCATATTAATAATAGTTTCATTATGTCGCGTTTTAAATGAATGAATGGTGGTGCTGCTGTACAGCTGTATATGTAGCATACCACAGCCTCGTTCACTCCCGACACAATTCTACACTGTCTAATGAAAACAAACATGTTTCTATTCTGAAAGCCAACTGTACAACCAAAGACCTCCATTTTGGTCTTGTAATTCCGCAGCTAATTCATAGCCAAAGTACTATAGGTGTAGGTATAGCATGTGTGGTGCCCAAAGAAAACACAATGATGAAGTGGAGTTTTAAAACTTGCCAAACCATCAGACGTTGGAACAAGTCCATCCTAATGTCCTGAAGCATGAGTCCAGTTTGAGAGATGTTTAAGATCATCTCAAACCCTTGTTTCCAAAAATAGAAAACCTATTAAACATTGCAACCGCAGCAAGCAAAGAGCGTTATATTGTGTACTTGTGGATTTTTTTTCCCCCCACAGTTATGAATTTTGACCTATAAACAGAACACATTGGAGGAGCTGAGTCGCCATGCAGAGCGGGACTTGGGTCTCGGCCAAATTTGTAATTGTGCGGATTCATAAGCATCTCTTTGCTCAGAGTATGGGAACTTCCAAGCAGTATAACAGATTTATTCTTTTGCCTCTTATCAGATGTGTTGTACCACAATCGACTAAATCATCAAAGCCATTAAACGTGCTTCCCTTTACCTTTAGGCAGTGGTTGATTGTGGTAGAATGGTGTTCTATGCATACACACAATACAGCAAAGTACAACACTGTAGCGTGTACTTTAGAGGTGAAACAATTATCAAATTTGTCTATTATATCAAATTTGTCAAACAAAAAGCTCAAACATTGTGTTTCACGCTTCTTAATTAAATGCGTAAATTGATTATTGAAGGATTTTTGACTTTTGATTGCAAAAAACAACCAATTTGAAGAGTGGCCTTAGGCTCTGGGAACTTGTTTTGGCTATTTGGCTATTATAACAATTATTCAATCAAGTAAAAAAAAAAAGAAGATGAAAACGATCATTACTACCAGTATTATTGACATATAGATATATATATGATAGATGTACAGGTACATATACAACCAAGATAATCCTGCATCTACCAAAACAAAAGAGCAAATCTTTAATTATTTTCTATTACTTTTGTTTTAAATTCTCTTGTCACTAATGCCCACATACAGACTAACTCATAATCACACACATTAATTCCTGTTGGGAACTCTCTGATTATAAACTGATTATCTTCTGCCCCCAGGGGCACAGATGCTGAAATTGTTATTGCCAGTTTAATCTCAAATCCACATGAAGGGAAGCCCTCAGTACGACACAACGCCTCAGTGTTTATGACAGAGTAGGACAAAAAGAAGCCACTTTATTGTCTGGGGAACTGGTTGTTTAATACGTCTGCAAATGCGGAATGGCTTAATTTCTATTCCACCGCATAAATTGAGACAGAGAGACAGAGAGAGCGAGAGAGAGAGAGGGGGGGGGGGGGGGGGATGTCCTCGTAAAGTGCTCCGCTTCACCCTGGCAAAAATAAACCTCTCGGGCCTCGGTGCCAAGTGTTCCCGTTGATGAAAAGCCAGCTGTGAGTGGCTCCAGTTGAACGGAGGCAGAGCCAAGCTGACTGGGGTTAATAAGGAAGAAGTGTAAAACAGCCTTGATACTCTCTCTCTCTGGACAATGAAGGCTATTTTACAGATTATCATTTTTCCCTGGTAATCTGGAAGCTGGCTGAGAGAAGCAGAGAGAGACAGCCGTCCAATGCTGCTGAGTAATAGAAAGAGGAAACCAATTATCACTGACTAAAGCGAAACCGAACCTACTGAGAGAAAAACAAAAGAGTTGGGCCGAAAAAAAAGAAACAGTCACAAACTTGGAGCACGCCTGCTGACATGTGACGTCATGCGTTTATGTGTTCCACCCCCAGTGGTCTGTGGGAAGACCGGTGCAGAGTGCACTGATAATCGCTTGTCATGTTCACCACGACAGCTCATCAGCGGTGGAGCTCAACGGGCCTCCGCGGCGTCACACTGAAAGGTTAGCCTCATCCTCAGACAATGAGGCTGGAGCTGCCGGCGACAGGACACAACTCATTACTCTGCACGCCACATATTAGCAGCAGGAAACGGCAGTGAACTTCCTCCAGTCCGTCCTTCTCCCCAATACATTGATCAAATGTATTGGGGAGAAGGAAATAATTAAAATAGTTGCTACTAGTTCTCGTATTTATGGTGCACTGCAGTTCTGCGCGTGGTTTGCCCAGCAGAAACCATTGCTCAGCTCTCTTTAAATATTATTCCTTTATTCTCATTAGAATTACCTCAAAATATGACTCCTTCTCGGAGGACCCAGATATGTGAGATCCAGGGGTTTATCAATGGATTCAAATGAATGAATGTATCATTGACTATGTGAACGGGTGCCACATGAATATTGATCCAGCCACTTCCTCAAAACAAAAAACACAAACGAGGAGGGAAGAGTAAATCACGCCTACGTGTGCCGACTCAGCAGAAATAACAATTAATGGGAAAAGTTGATCTGCAGGAGAGTAAATGTTTGAAAGCGATACAGAATGCCTGAGAGCCCTGCTGCATTATATTCCATTATGTTTGGAACTGTCACCTGGGACTGACAATTTGTGTTTTCCTTTACATGAATAAAGACATTTCCACCATAAACTGGTGCACAAGAATTCACCAGAATGCAGGAAATTAAGTTTTTGACGCTTAAAAAATCTCCAGGGGGGAAGGACCCCCAGAGTCTCCGCTTAATATGCTGCTGACTTGGCATACTTTTTGAAGAATTGAATTGCACTTTTACCTCAATAGATTCATGTGATTGCACGTGCTGCTGAAACGATGAAGATGAGGCTTCTTGGAACTTGTTATGGGCACTTTTGACATTTTTCTTTTTTATACAATCTATAGACCAACCATGAATTGATCCATAATGAAAGTAGTAATTGACGACTAATAAGTCTGTCAGTGTATTGAGTTGTTTTAAACATACTTATGAATAAGGGGAGAAGCTGTGAACTTTATTGAGCCCTTTTTGTTGTTGACATGGAAATAGTAAAGTCTACAAAATAATCAAAAAGAACCGATAAGAGATACCAATGTATCTGCAAAAACAGCTAATATGTGCCGACCTATTGGCTCGATATCTAGTTGAGTGTCAGTTGAAGTGTCGTTGATGGATTAAACAGTGAAAGTTTAAGTCCTGAGAGAAAGTTAAAGTGTCGGCTGAGGAGTAAACACTGAAAGCAACAAGTTGCACATACTGCATGTTGCTCATCAGCACTGGATTTGGTGGAAACAAGAGGATGTCTTTGAGAAGAAGGTGGCCCTGAGGCAATGACTCTATTAATTGGTAAGCACAAAGATATATAGGCATCTACGAAGACGCCTGATGGTTATCTGATTGTCATCTGAGCGATGTCTCGACGCATAAAGAGGCTGATGTATTTGCTGAAATAGAAATAAACAGAATCAAACACTTTCTATACAAGTGCCCTTTGATAAAAGATGGCTTCGTGTGTCTCAACGCAGTATGTTTCTAACACAAGCTATACTCTCCTCTGCAGAAACCCGTGATGATCAGATGACTTCTTGTGGTCGCCTGCATTCACCGCGGCTGAACAGATCCCATGAAACAAGCTACGGGTCTACATCATATGGGTGTGTGCTGTAATCTAATTAGTCAGAGGCGAAAACACATACGACGTGGTGAAGCACCTTCGGCCCCCGGCTTCCACTGGATGAGCAACGGTCGGCTGAGGTCAAGCGGAAAGTAAAAGGTAAGACAATAACAGGCGTGTTATTCTGGGATGTGAGTTCATGGAGGAAACGGCAACATTAAAGAAGTCCGACTGTGACGCTAACGTCTGATAATCAGCTGCAGATATGTCACCTTTGCTTGCCTTTGGTCTAAGAAGCTTGTTTGAAAAAATGCCAGAAACATGTGAAACCAGGGCAGTGACGTCCGGAGGTATTCGGCTTGACATATGGGCAAACTATGAGGCCGCTCCCTCGGGACAAGAACTGCCATCTCGAGGACATTCCTCATTCCTCGTGTCATTCACACACCTTCCATTAAAACTGACACACAAAACAAACACCTAATCAACTGCATCTCCATTTAGCTTCCAAGAGCATCCAGAGAGAGAGAGAGGGAGAGAGAGAGAGAGAGAGAGGAAAATCCCCGGATCACCCCGCTCACCAGACTCGGTTCAGGAATAGCTCTTGACATATTGGCCTACCCAGCATGCCCTCTGTCTCTCCAGACAGCTCTGACATCATTATACAGCACATACAGGGCCAGGACATCAGCTGCACAGCCCAAGTTATATAAGGGAACGCTGTACGTGCCCGAGCATTAAGCGCTGCTGCCCCGCCATGGGGGAACAGGAGGGGAGGATGGAAGTAGAAGAGGAGAGAGAGGGAGAGAGAGGGGTGGGACGGGGGGGAGGAGAAGGGGAGGAGAAGGGGAGAAGAAGCGAGGAGGCCATGTCGAAAGACAGGGTCACAAAAAGAGAGGCCCGATGGGGTGCTTTGCTGCTGGGACTGAAGGAGCCCCAGCCAACAGTTAGAGGGGAGAAAGAAAGGAAGGAGAGGGGGGGGGGGGGGGAAGGGAAGACCGGGTCACATGGGGCTACACCCATCCACCGTCTGTGTGTCCTCGCATGTACAAACCCTGTTCCCTCAGTGTTTCTCTGGGTTACTTTGTTTCTGATGGAAGAGCTTTGTTTGCACAGGTCTCTGCCCTCTCCAGAGCCCACACTTGCTCGACTTAAAATCCTCTCCGTGGAGAAAATGTTTATACTCCACTGCTGACTTTGTCCAGGGGTAATAATCAACCCGGGGAGAGAACTCTGCGATTTAAACTGAGGGTTAATGATCAATGAACAGTGGGCACACACCAGCTGATCCGAACATAAATTAGCTTTGTTTCAGTCCGGTTTAGTGAGGAATCATGGGACTCCATCGGGGTTTAGCACCACAGACATTTACATAATAAACACAGGAACATTATTTATGAATAAAGGTGTACGCACTCTACTCAGGCACCTTTGCGCTTGAGCACCTTTGGAGGAATGAATGAGCCGATATCCTACCCTACTTGCAAAAGACATCTCAAGTCGAATAATTTAGGCATCTAAGAGTCAAAAACGAATGTTTTCACTGTTTACCACCTTGATGGGAAAATCCATACTCTGCGCCTTTTGAAAGAAGCCTCGGCGTGCCAGAGGAGACGCTTCTGTCGCCAGCTTGATGGATTCAAACTGCGAGAGCACACGGCTTTTTAGACTGTCACTCAAGACACCACTGTGAAAGTGAGCGCGACTGAGAAAGGAGAAAGGCTCCGGGCAGAGCGGTTACGTTGAGTGATTTAATTACTGCAGCGCTAAAATGTTGTGATGAGGGACTTCGCACACAAACTGTCACCATTATACTCCCGATCTGCTGCACTGAGATGATCTTTTCACATGGTCTGAGTGAATGATGACGTGTGAGAGCTGCCTGTCAGCGGTCAGGCGGGGCTATGGGACCACCGGTATTAGGAAAGTGATTCTTGGCCACATCAGGCATTTCAGTTCCTTCGTAATCAGCGCGGTCACGTCAAGGCAACTTCCTGGGCAATGTTGTCTTTGTTGCAGAAAGCCCACCCTATTGTACTGTATTCTGAGGGCATGTTTATCTATAACACACACACACACACACACACACACAGTTATACAACGGAGTCAGAGCGTCTGTGGTAATTCAATACCAGACCCAGATAATTCTAATGCAGTGCCCTCCAGAACACTTTGTTCCGATATTGGCAATATATGACACACATCGTCTGATAAGCTCCGACAATGATTATCTGGAGATGCATGGGGGTGTCACACCATAAAGCAAAAACAACAACAAAAATTACTCCAAAAGCCAGTCTGTGAGCCTCATGTTGACCGTCATACACAAAACTATTACCAATGCTGATGAGCCAATTTTTTCAAAACACTGACTCTGATGAAGAGGGATTTCGTTTTAAGATGAGCAGATGCAAATTGACTTGTAGGGTGTGTTTCGCTCTCATTGCACCCTTACATTAGATTACATCTGGATCAATGCTATTATAATATTGCTGCTGTTATTAAAACTAGAATGCATGCATGCATCCACTCCTACGCCTCAAGGAGAACATGAGGACATGAATCAGGGTCAAGTAGCTGAGCTGAAAGGCCCCCTATATCCCACTCCCTATGCATCACGCTGGTGATCTTGTATCGATCCTGCCTCTGTGGGCGTGCACGTATGCACGCGTAATTTGGACCGTGCACGCGCGCGCCAAGAGTGCAGCTGCGGGCAACGATCCAAGTTCGGGCCTGTGTGCAGCACATAGTGAAAGCTTCACACACCAATACAATACCAATAAAAAGAAGCAGCATGACCGCTGTACAGTTCACGTTACATCCGGCTGCGTTACCGCTTCAATGACAGCTAACCTGAGACCAACGTCAACAGTTATGGCGGAATGGCTGCAGCCCAACACGGTCAGACCCTGTGCCTCCTGTACTGTACACCGTGTGCAGTGTTACCGTGGCTGCCGATCCGATCTGTCAAAACCAGCCCGGGCTACTGATGCTAGCACCGACTGCGCGCGCGCGCACACACACACACACACACACACACACACAGAGAGAGCACGCTGTGGTGGCGACACTTACCGTCGGTTAACCCCCTCCACGCTCACGCGGTCTTGGACACCAGTTCGAGGGTTGGATTTTAGAGCATTTGGTGTGGAAACGAAGCGGGGAAAAAGTCAGCGTGGCTCCTCCGGGGTTTCTGCTGAAGTGTAGCGGCGTGCGTGCGTGCGTGTGTGTGTGTGCGTGTAGGGCTCCACGTCTCCCCCCCAAAAGACCTCTCTCACTCCGAAGCTCCGGGTCCTCTGCTAAAGCTGCTGCTGCGCCTCGCACCGCCACAATTACGCCTCCCTCCCGTCACAGCTCCTTCCTACAAAAGCCTCTTTTTGTTGCTGTTGTTGTTGCGTTAAAATGAGCAGTTTCTTCCCCCTGTTTTTGCGTTGCCTTCCAGTAGCGTTTGGCTGGGCTGCAACGACAGGAGGGAGAGAAGAAGGAGCGCGCGCACACACACACACACACACACACACAAAAGAAATACTACACGGTCGCTCCTCCCTCCGCTTATGTGCTGTACAGTAAGGGGAGCCTCGTATTAAAACTATCTACCGCTCTCTGCAGGACCACCACTGCAAAGCACAGCCTGTACACACCGACACATGTCCGGGTGGGGAATGCGGAACATCTCCTGCCTGGAACCTTTCTGCTTTCCTTATTTATGGACTTCATCACCGCTGCTCTCAAACTCATTATTCCTCCTCCTCCTCCTCCTCCTCCTCCTCCGCCCTGCGGGAAGGTTAGATTAGTCCACCGTAACAATAGAGACGATGTTACAGATTTTGTGAAAAGTACACGACTGGTGTTAGTTATCTATTGCGTAAATAGGAGTTTATATATTCTATTCATGTTTATTTAATTGAATCAAAAAGCATGATTTTTTAAGATAATTGATAAAAAATGATTATATAATATAATCATTTTATATGATTAGAAGAATATATGACATTATTTTTAATAAGTATGATTTTTGTAATCAAAATATATGATTATTAATCAAATAAACAATGATTGGTGTTGAAATAATGAGTCAATTAATCAATTGATTGCCAACTGGCAGTAAATTAAAGAGCAACTAACTACATACTTAAACATGTTTTAAACTATAAACTGTAAACTATATAACTGTACTTTGATGAAACACATTAATGCTGGTGTTAATATTGACATTTCTTATCAAATTTATTTAAAAAAAATCTGCATTTCATGGTTGAAAATGGCTCAAAAAGCCATCTACAGTTTTAAATCGAGTCGAGCGTTTGGGGAATAACCTACGTCATGAAATAAAAGAGTGTGAACGCGCTCATCGCCTCTCCCCACAGCGTCTATCGCTTTTACATTTTCAGTCAGTGTAGCATTACAATCACAGCACAGCTCATTTAGCGGCTGGCTGGTTAGCGGGCTAACATTAGCGTGCTAATCCCACCATGTTAACATTTTTGTGACAGTGGACCAATTTTTATTGCAGCTTTTTTGAAGACGTTTAATTAATAATAGTTAAAAAAAATCAAAAGAATCATTTCTTTTAGTCCCAATAGTGATACGTTTCACTCCGTATTTTCTAACAGAATTTGCGAGAGTTGGCATATAGTCGGCCTATTGACTTTGTAGGACAATCTTTGCAACGTGTGCTTGCAGAACAAATCAGGGCTCAGGATGATCGCTAGCTCTTTTTTTGCAATTATCCAAGGCTTTCTTTCTGTACATCATTTCCCATATTTAATATTCTACGGATGTACAGAGAGAAGTGAGCATCGTGAGTCAGCGGCATCCTGAGAAGATACTGACGTCAATGCAGCGACTCTTCATACATACGCACTGTCACATCTTTTTTCAAGTGAAGTCCAACTGTTGAAAAACAAAACACAGTGCATTCAGGGCTTGTGAAATACAGTTCAATGGAAGGATTTCTCCATCCTTTCTTCAGTCTAAGGAGAAAACTGTTTGCTGAGCGAATGTATGCTGACTGCATCCTTCAAACAGTCAGATATGTCTGTCCCATTAATGTGGCCGACACATATTCAGGAAACCACCAGCTGTGAGTGAGGAACAATCTCAGAGCTCTGCATTGAAGTGACATGTGTGACATTTACATTTGATGGGTTTTAAATTGCACGTTGTGCAACACGCATAAAAGATTCCTGCTCTTTCTGTGTGTTTCACTCGGTGGGACTCCATAAGGAAGTTGCTCTTTGATTGCATGCTGTTAAAGTCTCTTCTGTAGATCAAAGCAGATAAACCAAATAAGTTCCATGAATTTGAATGTTGTACTGCTAACATGTGGCTATTAATTGAGCCTTGTCTTCGATGCTTTTAGATTTTCCTGTAACACCGATGACGCTCTGGAAAAATCACGTTTCCTTTGATTAAGTTTATTTAACAGTGGCTCAATTTCTTTCTCGCCATTTTTTGGTGGCATATCTCCAATCTTTGGGCATGTGCCAAAGTATTTGCACATGGCCCCTGCCCTTATATAGTGTTTAGGGGCCGTTAGCTATGCTAATAACGAACAATCTTCCACGAGAACTCAATCGAATGGGATTCATCATTCTGCACACATGGGTAAGAGCAGATTGGTATGGTTCGGTGCATCTGGAGTTGACTTCTCTTATTTGTTTCAGTTGTGTAACTTTGTGCCGCAAAATCGGGCCTCATGAGTCCAATCAAGTGTATTAATTCAACGCCCATCCCCCACCCCAACATCACTTTTGGCTGCGTTTTACAAATGGTGGTCTACTTCCCACATTGGCATTGTGCGTTGGCTCTCGGACGCAAGAATTGTCCAAATGAACGTTATTCCTACAGAGATTGGTCAGTAGAGTAGATGGCTAAATTAATGAGTGCACGGACGGACAGATGGATAATAGCGCTTCTTTATAAATGTATTCCCACCACAGGCTGCAGAAAAATATGCACGTAGCATCTGGGATCTGTGAAGCCTTCATTTACCATGCAATTACCACTCACTGCCATTACTGATCCCACAACATTCTAATTTGGTCAAAGGGGACCATTTACAGAGGCAAAATCTGTCTCCACGGTTTTCTGCAAAAGTGTCTTGATTTGATATTTAATATTTTAGATCTGTTAAATTAAAAATATATTCGGTTGGAAAAAAACTGTGCTGTGCTAAAGAAAATAAATGAGTGTCTTGCAATCAGGTAAAACAGACCACAAAGATGTATTTCCTCCTGTGCTTTCAATAAGTCATGCGTCATTGTGGTTGTGCGTTTAATATGCATGTGATTGTTGAATTGTTTGTTAGTGCACCATGTGTGCGAGTGTATACAGTTCCTACCGTTCATGGTCTTTGCGCCTTTCTGTGGAGCGGCGCATTACCCCTGGAATGAAACGTGAAATATATCTCAAATCAGAACAAAACACTGAACGCATACAAGCCCACACATGGAATGCTTTACATCTTTAATATCTTACGACCGTTTACATTTAACTTCACTTCAACCCTTCTTTTGTCATTGTTTTTCGGTGGTTGCACTTGCTACTACAGTATGTGGGTTGTAAGACAGTTGCTTCCATTTGATAGCAGGATTTACACATTGGATTAAAACACAGTGAAAACACTATCTGTGTGTGAACAACTGGATTAACCGCTATATTTCCATCAGCTCTGATCCTACAGCAGCACTTTTATTCTTGTCTGTTAGTTCCTGCATAGCCTCGCTTACATTCATCCACAGTGGTGTGCGTCATTAGTTTCGATTATAGATGTTTTATTAGTTAATGAGCATTCTTTGGTGCACACAGTTAAGCTTGTAAATTACACCGATGGACCACAGCAACGTGCGGGACCATTCTCAATCGTTGGTATTCATCATTACAGCGGAAAGAATAATTACTACTTTGTCATCACATAGTCTTACGTTACAGATGGGAGAATTGAACAGGATTCAAAACTGTCTGCTAAAGTGCAATTTATAATATTCAAGGCGTCGTGCTGAAATTACTTTACATGTTTTATCCATAAAAGAGTCAAAGCTTTTGGTACCTTTGATACTTTCAAATTAAATGGCAATATATGTTCTTTGTCCATGCTTTTTAGAACAACACAGAATCCTTTTTATGATATAAAGGCGCTATTAGGACGACATCTTTTGTCTGTGCGTGGATAAGGTTTGGTTAGGTTTAAGTACTTTGTTATGGTAATACAGTTAAAATGACTACTTCATCATGGGAAATGAACAGCTGTTGTGGTAAAGTCATTGCTTAGCTGTCGCATCCACCCTGAACTCCTCCCTACCTGGACTTTGTCGCTCTTTATTCACTTAACGGATTCCCTCCTCTGCCATCGTTACAACAGCCGCTTAGAGGGTTAGAGGTGACTGATGTCGCTATTCTCCTCCATTCTTTTCTTTCTTTAGCCAAAACTAAATAGGATGTTTGTAGCCCATCTGCTAATAGTTCTGTCCTCCAAATGGGAAACAATTATGTAAATATGGATGTGTCGCGCACTGAAATATGTCACTTCATATTTCTTGCTAATTTACTATCAGTGCATATGTAAAATAATTTGCTTTAAATCTGTGTTTAAATTCATTCATTTATTCATTACTTCAGCAGTATTACTTCAGCAGGTAATGTTAGTAACTACTGAACTGTATGCTTGCTGACTGTAAAGGGAAGAAAGTTGGTGTACTGACCCTTTAGATAGAAGAAAGCGCTGTCGCTTTAAGAGAGTTTAAGAGAGAACGTGATGTATGCAGGCTGAAGGCAAAATGTGCTTGTTCTTAACCGTGGGGTTTGTAAATAAAAGTTGCAAAACGAAGATGGACGTGTTGTTGGACGGTTCATTTTAAGGGTGCAACAGATGTCATACGCCGCTGAATAGATGTAATACGTTTCCTTGCTGAGGAGACTCTTGATTTCCAAGGTTAGTATATTGGCTCGTTAGCACGCTCAGGAAAGGCATTTTCCCAAAACACGTGCAATAAATAAATCATCCAGAGTGTGCAAGCGGAGCCAAGTGGGCTTATTCATTATCATTTTTATGGGAACTTCCTAATCAGAAATGTAATGGAAAGACTTCTGGAAACCAATAACTGAAAGGTATGAAATCAAATCCCCTGTTGAGATCAGAAATAATCACACTTCAGATGTGGTTTATTTTATTATACTATCTTTATCCCTTTAAGGGGGACATTTTTCTCTGCATTTGACCCATCCCTGTATACAGGGAGCAGTGGGCTGCCAATGACAGGCGCCCGGGGAGCCGGGGGTTCAGTGTATTGCTCAGGGACACTTCGACACGTGACACGTCCCAGTTGAGGATCGAACCATTGACCTTCCGGTTGCCAGAGAACCCTCTTAACCCAGTGAGGGCGACCGTGGCTTAAAGGGTCACTACACTGGTTTTCTGCCCATTCATTTCCTGCACCTTTGCACTTGTATTCTCCACCATTTCACTGATTGCGTGCTACGTTAAAGGTTATGCGGCGATTCATTGTTCATCGACTGCAATGCTAACTTAGTTGACATTTTCTTTCCCAAGGTGTCATTAATTCTAATTGAGGCAATGCTACGGCGGCTCTGAGAGGTCAATGCACTGCAACTTAAGAAAACTCGTGCAAATAGACAAAACACAAGCAAATTAAGAGAACAGCGACCCGTCAATCACAGTAAGCCCCGCCCTCAAGCATCCCCTGCTTTATGGTCTGTTTGACTCTAAATGGACCATAGTTTACTAAATGGACATCATGCTGTATTGAAGAAGACTTGAAACTAGAGATTGAGACCATAAACTCATGTTTACAATGTTTACTGAGGGAATAAATCAAGAGAGAAGTAGAGTCATTTTCTCATAGACTTCTATACAATCTGACTTCTTTTGCTTGTTTGCAGTTCGAGTGTGCTGTCGACAGTTTTACAGGCGTCTCCTTTATAATGGTGGTTTATGGGGAAAAGGATCGTTGGGTCTTTGTGACTCATTAAGTTATTAAAGTCAGATATCAATAAGTGAAAATGAAAATTAGCTAAATTATAAGTCTGGTGAGACAACAAGAGTGGCTTTTATTGTGAAGCAATGTATTTGACATGGCGACTAGCGCTCACTGCAATCGTCCACCAAAAGTACATCTACAAAACAAGACAACAATAATTCCCTGCATATTTTTTTGACAGCGGCTGGTCATTTAAAATCATGACCCATTATGAGTTCTTCCATCTCCTACATGTTTTCAATGGCTGATTTTATTCATGTCTTCAACATCTCTGTTGCCGTCGCCACCCAACGAGTGGCTTTGAAATAAATGCATCCACGGCATCATTCAGCTGTACAGTATTGCTCTTTGTTTCCACCATTCCCTTGGCATTTTCATCTCGCTGATACAATCGGTTATTGTTTCTGTGCCCTTTGTTTATCATTGTTGCATTTGGTGGTTTGAGGGGGGGGGGGGGAATCGAAACATTCTCTCTGATACTGAGAGCTTCCAGGGAAAATAATAAGAGTTTGCTGAGACCAGGAGTCCAGCTGATTTAACCCCAGACTCGCCTCCAGGCTGTACTCATTGCCTCACACTGTATGATACTCACACTCTGAATATGTACTTCTCATACTGCAAAAAGGGCCCAACAGATTTGAGTGAAAACATTTTAGATATGACCTTTTTTTTTTGCTTGAAACAACAACATCAAGAGTGATGGCCCAGAATAGTCGACAATTCAATCTAAATTGCCTCAATCGACTGCCAATCTCACAGTTGAATCGCTACACAGTGAAGGGAAAAGGTGGTAATGAAATAAAGAATCATTCATAAATAACATGGTTTATTTCAAAATCAAAGAATATACCATATACATCTTTTAATCAGAGCTGTAATAGAGATCTATCTAGATATATTTTGGAATTCATGAACAATTCGGTAAAAGTATGAGACAAGATCAAAGTGCTTAAAATGAGCGTGACTCTTCTCTCTAGTTCTAGTGATCCTATTGGTTTGTGGACTGCTCGTTTAAAGTCTTGACTTCTGGCATTTTTGCCGTTGCCATTTTGGACTTTTGGAACCAGGAGTGACAAAGGTGGGTGGATAAGTAACAACCAAATGCTGAAGAAGACATTTTTTTAGGCAACCAAAGTTAACCATGGCCATTAGAAAGAATGAAAGTTACTTCCGCATTTGCATCATGTAATTCTGTCAACAATTATTGGTTGGATTGCCATGAAATTTGGTGCAGATATTCAAGGTCCCCAGAGGACCAGTCCTAATGACTTTCCCCTCACTTTTCACGGAGTGCAACCAGCAGTCCAAAACGTTCCACTTATGGAGTGACATTTCTTGACGTTCATCAGATACAATGGCACAGAATTTAGCACCAATATTCATGGTTCCTAGGTGATCAACAACTACAGCTCCAATGGGGGCCAAAAGCTAGAAGCTGCCTTATTGAGTTCAGACATCTATTGTGTCTCTGATATAATAAATATTATACCTGATTATCATGAAAAGCAAAGTATTCCTTGTCCTCACTAAACTATTATTCGGAACAATATGCCCCCAATGATATTCCTCTGTTAACAAGGCAACAGAGCTCAGCTTGCAGTGGAGTCCTATTATGAGACTGAAAAGCTTGCTGATGAACCCTCTAATGCAGCTTGAAGAGAAAGTGAGGTCCGTTATCAGAAGCCATTCATGAAGCTGCATGTGACACCATTGTGCTCGTTTGTTTAATGCATTTGAGTTTGTGCCGGTTTCACCAACAGATTCATAGTTGTGCCTGTGGGTGTTACTTTTTCGCCTGGAGCCCCCGCGCAGCCTTTCATCGCACCATGATTTATGTATGATTTAGACAAAAACAGCGTATCATTGAAACATATCCGCTCACTCATTCTCCGAATGTCTCAGCTGTCCAAACTTGCCTCAGTCCTTTGTGCCACGCTCCCGAGGAAGCTGACTCATGTTCATCATCGCAGCGGGACATTTGCATTTCGGGCCTATTTTTCATCCGATCTATTTTTCCTCCTCAAGAGAGAGGCACTTTGATGTCCTCAAATCTCATTATGGCTGGGGCTCAGCACCGGCAAAGACTGATTTCCTCTGGTTTTGCAGTGGCGGGGAAGAACTGAGGGAGGCAAAATCCCTGTGGAGCAAAACCCAAATGGATATGGCCGGTCGCGAGGGGAACTCTTTGAAACGCACAGCGCCAAGAGCCCCATCCCACCGTGGAGGCGTACCTTGTTTAGTGTTGATTAGCAAGACCCAGCATGACAGGGAGCTGTAGAAGTTAGCTCAAATCAGTTACATGACAAGTGCAAATGCACACACACACATATACTGAGAGGCGTAATCCCCATACGGTCACCCTGTTTTATACCCAGTTTTATAAACCATAGTATAATTTTAAAGCCGCAATAATCTATAGTTTCATAACGACAATGGATCAAATTGAAAAGGGTTGCCTGTAGTGTCAAAACCCCTGAAAATGATCACAATGACGTGTCTTTCTCTGGAGTTGGTGAAAACCAAAACAGTAAATATTGAACTTTGTTTGTCAGGTCGACAGAAACGTAAATCCAAATGAATACAGAACTATTGTTGCGCCATATGTGCTGGATGTGTAAATTTGCAACTTAATACACATTTGCTAAAAGTCACGTTTTACCAAATTGTCACACCTTTTTTACCTTTTAACTATCACAACCTGTCTCTGGCTCTGCACAGCGTGTATAAGCCCCATCACTCTGAAGCTCTACTATTTCCAAGTTGAATCAAAAATATCTTAACATATAAATGCTGCTACAATGTACTTATTATTTTGTTAATTTCATTATTGAAAAGTCACCAGAATGCAAGAAATAAAGTCTCTGAAATACCTCCAGAGCTTTGGTTTCGATAACATACAAGTACGGTGTGACAGCTTGTTCGACTCAAAGTGGTCAAAAAGAAATCTGTCAATGAAGGTTTACAATTGGTCGGGAAACCGGATGGGTTTAAAACATCTTATGGCTAAACAGCAGCTCCGTACTGGAACATATAAACTCCTAAAAATAGTGAGCATGTCCGAAATTTAAGAATCAAACCAAAACTTTGGAAGGAGAATTCGATTTTTCTTTTTAGGTTACTTTTATGTTGTTGTGTGTATGGTTCTTCTACAGGTTTTTACAGTTTTATTATGGTATACAATCTGATGTTGTTTTGCATGAACACAGCCAAGGCATTCAAGAACAACCCAAAACACAGGGAGCAACTTAGCGCCATCGAACCACCAACCATGTGATTAAAGGACAAGTCGCTCTTGTGGGTATTTAGTTCCTGTGTGTCTGTAATCAGCGATGGTTGATTAGGATGGAAGAACTCTAATTTATGCAATTATTTGTTATTATGGATGAATCAACTGAAGATGAATTCATCAAAGTATTTTGGCACTAAAACCAGATCCTAAGTGTGCGGGATGCTGGAGGCATTCCAGTCAAAAAGACTTGCTCACAATCACACGGCTGCTGCAGGTACCGAGCCTCATCGCGTTCGTGTTTTTGGAGAAACATCATAAAGAACTCCTGAAAAGGTATTGGTTCATTTGTTTTCATGTTTGCCCGATGAAGAGCCCGATGGGGTTGAAACATTACATTTGAGTCTATTCCTCAGTAAACGTTGCTCTTAGTAGCTTTGAGAAGAAACACTTAGGAACTTTAAGTGGCATTTAGGAGGACTCCCAGCAGTAAGATAAGCCACTTTGTGACAGAGCTTGGCCCCAGAGGTCTGAGGTGTGAACCCATGAGAAATCATTATTGTATGAGCTCTACACAGGCTGAAGATAGAACCCATCAATAATTAACCAGCGTATTTCCTCCACTTAAATACATTCATAAATTAACTGGGCTGTACAATATAAAATGACATATAAATATATACACCGCGTATTAATACATACACTAAGTACACCAAGTATCATTACATTCAATTTTCATTCATCAGCCCATTATTCACAGTAATCAGCTATGTGACAGCAGCAGTAATTATACAGCGCGCGTCAGATGGAGAAATGAGAATCCATTTGTGTTCAAATGTTTGCAACTGTACGGCGTGTTTACACCCAGCTGCCCCACCCGCCGGTCGAAGTTTAACAAATCACGCCGGGAACATCCACCTCGTCCAGAGACGTACCGTCAGGAGAACAAATATTTATTCCGTGCTGCCACACTAATGGTGAGAACTCAAGAGTCAGGGTTGATGGGAGAGGGCTGTTCATCAGCACTGGCTGCTTTTCATGATGCTAACTTATACTGACTCGTTTCATCTCTCCGCCCCTGACCAGGAAATCTCTCCATCATTGATCTTCTAGTACATTCCTCCACATGTGGCACATGGCTGGAAAGGATCCGTCTTGTGTAAATACGACGTCAAGTTCTCGCTGTAATCAGAGCAACTCGAGGAAAAACTGTTGCGTTGATGTTGTATGTTGATTTTTCACTTACTTTCAACTTGTTATGAAACAGTCTCAATGCAACACTGATCCTCTATATGACCTATATAAGTAAAGGAGACCATCAGAGAGAAGATGGTCTGTTTCTATAGAGTCATTCTTGATGCTCGTCATCGGTGCCACCGGGTCAGATTCATGTGAAATCAGATGAAATCATGCAGGTTCACCAGAAACTCCTTAAGCTCACTGCTTCACTGCAGCCTTGGACGGCAGCAGCAGCGTCTCCTCCTCCTCCTCCTCCAGGAGCAGAGCTTCTACACCAGCGGTTCCCAAACTTTTTAGGCCACGCACCCCCTTCTACATCCCGACCGGGTTCACGCACCCCCAAACCCCCCCCCCCCCCACACACCTTAAAAAAAAAAGCAACAGAGCCGCATAAAAATCGGACGAATGAGAGAACGGTTTGCTCGCGCGTGGCGTTTGTTTACAAGATAAAAAACACAAAAACTCTTCCTGCACCATGCCTTTGAAAAGGTAACGGACGTAACGTTACGAAGGTAACGGACGATTGGCCAGATTGGCCACATCTGTAGGCTCGTCTACTTGCAGAGAGTAAAACTCAACGACCGCGTCCAACAGTGTTGTTGGACGCGGGATCACGTCCAACTTTTTCGCTTCTCTCTCCAATCATACATTCCACCATCTCTTTAACATTTTTCCCTCTCCACCACCGCCTCTCCTTCTCCCTATTACGCGGTCAGAATACTACCACAACACGCCGCCTGTCTCCGGCAGAAATGCGCTCATACACACACGGGAACAACACCGAGTTGTAATATATACCTCCATAGCACCCCGCCACTCTCGGCTCATACCTCCCCAGCAACGAGGCACATCACCCGGTCACAATACCTCCAGAATGTCCCCCGGGTGAAATCCGGGACTTTGTTTTATGGTTCCGAGTGGCGGGCGCTCACTCGTTGGCGCTGGGACGCGAGGTCTCCAGCCGCCCCCGCCGTGAGGCACCCGATCGTCAGGTCTTCAGCCCTCGGAACAGGCCGCGGGTCAACAACTCGTGGGTGACGGGGTAGAGGCGAGGCAGATCACAGAAACATAAAGACTAGAGTATGGCAAAGATATGTTGATGAGAAACGTGTTTGTACGTCAAACACAAACGTAATCAGGCAGAAAATACGTTCGTGGTAAAACGTAATTGAGAATGCATTTTAGTTTTGGGGGAACGTAATTTTTAGGAGACAGGACTGCACCGCCATTACATTTTTACTCTCGCGCACCCCCTAGAGGCAGCTCGCTCACCCCCAGGGGTGCGCGCACCACACTTTGGGAATCCCTGTTCTACACCAACACCACGCTGCTGGAGTTTTGAAATTTTGAAATTATTACCGGTACATCTGAATTTGACTATAATTTGAGCATTGACTGACACACACAATGTACGTGTTTTTTTAATCATGAATATACAGAACAAGGTTGTAGATTGTGTATTTGACAGACAATGGTGGACAGAGACACAACACCGACCCTGCTGTCATTTTTCATGTCAACACACTCGAAGCAGATGAATGTTTTTTTTCTTCTGTATTTCACTTCGTATGACTCTGAGGATTTGTGTCTAACTCTGCTGTATTTCCCTCAGTAGGGTCCTCCTACGAGTCCCGCCCACTGCCGCGCCTCTCTCCGTAGGCACAGCTGTGCCTCATCTCCTGTGATCGCCTCCAGCTGACATAAATACTCCTGTCACTGTCATTCCAGTTGTCAGTCCGTCCGTTTACCTACCTGGTATTCCGACCCGTGAGTAGTCCATTTGTTCACTCTCTGAAGAGCCGCTACTAACGATGCATTTCGTTTTTTCAACTTGCCTGCCGTACGGTGTCGAGCCTCGGGTTTTCACCTGTACGAAGAAACCTTCCAGTTCGTTCCTCGGCGATCAACTGTGTCGTCTTGGCGTTCCTGTGTCGAGCCTCGGGTGTCACACAGACGATCCAGCCTGCCTGCCAGCCGCGGACGCGGACCGGCCACTTCCCGGCTAAGATCCGAGCGGAGCGCGAGGACGTGCCTCCGTACTGACGTTTGACAGTTTTCCTGCCGGCTTCGTCTGCCGCTCAGCAGGATTAGCCACTTTCCGGCTTGGAACTGTATGGAGGCGTGGAGACGCCTCCTATTGACTTTGTCCATTTCCTGTCTTTTCCCTTGACTGAGAGAAATAAATTATCGTGGTTTTGAAATAGAACTCTGCTGTCTGAGTCTGCATTCGGGTTCATGAACACACCACATCATAACAATGGCCGTTTTAAGAAACCCCGCATCATGTGCTCCTTCTGCACCAGCACCGCTCTGACACGTAGTGGTCACAGAGGGCTCAGAGGCCTCCAGTCAGACAAAATGTTGGACAGCTTTCACATTTCTTTCCGTCGTTGTTTTAAAAAATCCGTAGACTGGAAAATATTGGGTTAGCGCCACCTCTGAGGACAAGACGCGAGTGAGGGACGTGAGGAGACACGTTAGCGTAATGAAAAGCACCCACATTTGTAGCTGAGCTCCAACGGCTGCCAAATAATGGGCCTCGGCTCTTATACCCCCCCCCCCCCTGTGAATCCTCTCCTCACAGAATATCAATTTATGTGTGCTGTCTCTCTTTCTTTCTCCATTTCACACAAACACTGAGCCTCAGCCTGTGTGTGCTCCACGTGTCCTGATTCCATCTATTGTACAGCACCCAATCTCAGACACACACACACACACACACACACAATAATGTTTGCATTGGATAGATTCTGGTCTGGACACAATCCCAGTGTCGATCGACCCGGTTCCTTCTGACTGACGGGATGCTTTGCACCGAGGCTCTGTGGTGGGTTTTCAGTAAGCAACGTCAACATTGTCGTGCACTCACCGCACATTGAGACAACACACACACACGCAAGCAAGCAACTCAGGGACTACAGAGGAAGATGAGAAGCGAGGGGAGACAATCGGAAACAAAGGGAAAGAAAAGATGTGTAGGAAACGCTAAACAGAGTGGATGGGGCTTATGGGAAAATAATCAAACAAAGGAATGAAACGACTTGTTTCTGGGGATGAAGTAAAAGCACACAGAGGGTCTTCTATAATCTACAGTGTAATGTTTCAAAGGAATGTGCTATTTGTTGGAATGCTGTTCAGCATTCCACTTGTTGGAATGCTGAATACTTTTTACGACTGAATTTTATTTCTTATACTGTTTCTTTAATTGTTTTTAAATCTCCTTTTCTTTTGCCTTATGTTTTGATGCTTTTAATGGTTTTATGTGAAGCACTTTGAATTACCTTGTTGTTGAAATGTGCTATACAAATAAACTTGCCTTGCCTTACTACTACAACAAATATCACTACTGCTGGAATTCTTTTAAGCTACAGAAACCGTTCGAATATCAAAATGTTCAGCTCTTTCAGGAGAGGGGTGATATAACTTCATATTTGTAATCTTTCAACTTTTTGAATTATTTAGCTTTTTGCAATTTTTTAAAAATTGGATATCTATTTTCAGCAATGTTTTTGAGATTCATTTCAGCTTTCAGCATTCCAATGCATTTGCAGCAGGAAATGCATTTTCTAGTTTAAAATGCTGTTGGCATTGATACTGAACAGGAGTCCTTGTCTGTGCATTTAATTGATATTCCTGAACCGTAGTGAGCGTTGTTTTTTTGCA
This sequence comes from Melanostigma gelatinosum, assembly GCF_949748355.1. Classification (NCBI taxonomy): domain Eukaryota; kingdom Metazoa; phylum Chordata; class Actinopteri; order Perciformes; family Zoarcidae; genus Melanostigma; species Melanostigma gelatinosum. The sequence continues at coordinate 14,136,267 of NC_136654.1, read as the reverse complement.
GAAGAACCTCTGGTTGGAGGACACATGTGCATTGTTTTTCTTTCAGTGTCTGCTCCGATAAATAGAGAAAACAAACATCACTCAATTATTAAATGCAGCTTCAGAGGAAAAAGAGGCTGAAATGTCTTTCACTGACTCACTCGCCTTTTGTTAAATCCCTCACTGGACAGATGAGTGTACAGTGGCTTTAAAGTGAAAATGAAACATGTTGTTAAAATGATTCCTGACCTGATGCTGCAGTGAAAAGAGGATCTTGACCCTTTTCTTCAGCTTTCCCTCTGGAAAAAAGATAATAATGCACGAACATGCATCTTTTCTCTGGGTGGAAATCACTTTCCGTGCGCAGAGATCACGACAGTATTTTTTTTCTCGTGTTTTGTGAAGAAGATCAATACCACTCTCATATCTGAGTGTTAAAAGATAGATGAATGTTGTCCATTGCGGCCCACGTGGAGTCCACACAGACAGCCTTGCTGCATATCTATTTTTGCTGTAAAAAAAGCTTTTGAGATGTAAATTCTTTTGAGTGGAACATAATTCCCATTTGGGCTGAAATGGATAAATTATGAAATAAGAGTAAGTTACGTGAAACAGAAAAATGTAAATGTTATCTTTAACTGAGATGCAGGTTTCTCGGGATTATACAGTTCACTCACACCTCAAAACAACAACCTGGCTGTGAATACTAACTCTGAATGAATCACATCACATTTACTTTATTCGTCTGCTTTTAACCTCTCACCATTTGATACCTTGATATATAGCAGCAGGAGCAAAAGTTTTCACCGCCTGATATTGAAGAATCCCGCTGCATTGTTTGCTCCCACCGTTTAGCGATGCAGTCACGTGAAGCTATGCATACAAATGACCTCGCCTCACTGAGGAGCAAGCAGAGAGCGTAATTATTCTTCTGGAGAATCAATCACCAGAAACTACCTCCACGCCAGATGTAAACATGTTGTCCTTCTTCAGGAACGCCATTGTTGGCCAATGGAGTACAGTAAACACTTGAGAATAATAGCATGCTATTTTTTTCGTTTTTTCTCCCAGCAATGATGTTGTGAGAAGTTCGTTTGAGTTTCGGGGGATGGAACACAACAGCGGTTATTGCTAAAAGTCTCTTTTTTTTTAAAGTTGATGAATGAGTTGGCACCGACAGTGACAGCGGAGTTATTTTTGATATATTGTCTGTTGAGCCTGACAACTCGTGTGGAAATATATTTGAAGGAGGTAATTTGGGCCCGTGGAAACACCCTGATAACAGCGTTTAAAGGTTACAATCTCAAAAACAAGACACCAAAATTCAATGTTTTTTAATATTTGGATTGTGGAAAATGTTTCCAGCAAACGCTTCCGATCTAAAGCATTTCTGAAGCCGAGCTTTTTGAATCGTGACAACAAGTGACCCGATGCGTATAGGCTGCAATCAAACACTCTGTTGGCAACCAAGAGTTAAGTGCCAGCAGGGGGCTTTCCACAGTGTTTGTATGTCCTCGGCGGCAGAGATCACGGCAAGCAGAGCGAAAAAACAATCACAAACACTTCAAACCGTGTCTTTGTGTTGAGGGCGAGAGGAACAGTGAAAACTGCACCGAAATGAAAATGGACCCGTTGTTCGTCTGAGCACTGAGTGCTGTCCATTTTACTTTTTTATTCACCGCTGCTCTGGGATGGCAGCTCCGTCCAAACTTGACTCGATGTGTTAAAAACATGTGTCCGGTTTGTTGCCACTGAAATGCCTCAAAAGTTGAATATATTACATGTAAATGTATTATATTCTGCATAGTTTTCTGTGTAACTACAATGTGTGTGTGTGCGTGTGTGTGTGCGTGTGTGTGCACCAGTGGTGGGCCGTCAGGGCCTGCAAGGCCTTCTCTGCTGGCCTAAACAGAATCACAAAGCTATATCTATTTTGTAATTTAATAATTTTTCTTAAATACACTACATGTATTATAATTTATGAAAATATTTTTCCCATTATCTTATTTTCTCATTGCACAGCTCCTGTCTTCCTCAGTTGCTCTGCTTCCAGTGCAGCTTGTTTTAAGTAGAGCTTTTATACAATCAGATCTCACGTCTGTGTCTCTAGGTAAGAACAGAGGCAGAGGCCTGCAGAGTCTCAAGTCAATCCCTTTGCAGTTTAAGTGAATGGCGACGATATTGTTAATTGTCATATGCTTCAACCAATCAGATCTTTAGTTTGACATGTTGGGCGTATTCTTTGACGTGTCAGAACCTGCTAGCTGGCCTACAAGTACGTGATTGGTCAGTGGGCTAGCCTGACGTGTTGGGCGGTGACAATCCCAATATCTGCTGCCTCTCTCGAGCGGACATTTTCAGCTCTCAAACGCATTAAAACCTACTCAAGAAATACAAGTGGGGAGGCTTGACTATCTTCACTGGCGTCCATGAATGGAGAAGGACTTCTTACTGGAACTAAAACACACGGATTTACTGAATAACCGTGAGATTAAACTCTTTGTTAACAAAGAAAGGAGGATGCACTTTGTCTTTAAAAAGTGAACGGCAGCTCTGGTAAGTTAAATGCGTTTGTTTTTACATCTGCAGTAGCTTTAATATGCTTGTTTATATATTATTATTTGTACAACTTGTTTTTATGAAGATTTTTGTTTGGTTTTATATGTGATAGGAACCATTGTTGCGTCCAATGTTGCACTGGGGACATATTTAGCCGGTGCCACTGTTGGCAACTTGGCAACTTTCTCACTAAATCTGGCGACTTTCCAAACCCTCATGGAGACTTTTTTTTGTCAAAAGCTACTAGTGACAAATCTAGCGACTTGTTCTGATGTTATTGGAGAATTTTCTGGTGTTTTGACGTTAAAGCAGTACGTTCTGCACTGTGGTGAACGAGCAGCGGGAGCTGCCGTGAGCCCCTCCGCCGCCGCCCACAGAAGCCTTGCGCTGCAGTCAGAGCACAGAGGAGACGCACTCTCGGCAGATCGTGTATCTATAGGTGTTGGCTTCATTTTTACACGAAACAAATAATAACGTAGCTGCAGGACAGCAGTGAAGGCCCAGGTATAACATGCACGGCCCGCCACTGGTGTGCACGCTAGCACAGAGGCATGTCCAAGACTGCAATGCGTCAGGACGCCACATGCAAAACCCAGCTGCTGGCAGCACTTACAAGGCCTGTATGTTCTGCAAAAGAAAGGAAAAAAGCGTGCCTCCAATGTGTGTGTGTGTGTGTGTGTGTGTGTGTGTGTGTGTGTGTGTGTGTGTGTGTGTGTGTGTGTGTGTGAGAGAGAGAAAGAGCATTGGCTTAGTAGCTATTTCGTATAGGGAGATATTTTCACTGTGTAGCTGTGCTGTGCCCACAAGGGACTGCACATACAGACATGCAGCCTGGAAAACACACTGCATTGTTCACTCGACGCTTATTAGAAGGAGCACGAGCACGAGCACAGGCTGTATGTGGAGGAAGTGATTCAACGACCAGTCAAGAGAGAATTATGTACATTTGACAATGGATATGTAGTGGTTATACTATTTTTCTGCAAAGCTCTTTTTTGGAAGCAGGAAAAAAACGTCATCGCACTGTTTTTTATTAAAGTTACGACTATGAACCTGTATTTCGTGGTTTTGGCGGCCCCTGTGGACAAATGCGGTAGTGTTTCCGGTAGTGAGCACCACGCCTCGTGTCCTTAAGATCTGCGGCTGCCAGACTCCTAAAAAAATACAATTCAGAAGGTTAAACTCTACTCAAGCTGCCAGAGTTTGCCAAGAGTCCTTTAGAGACACGAGACTCTTCCATCACGCTGAAAGCAAACGTTGGAGCAGAAAAGGCTTTGAAACATTTTCTTGACTTCAGTATTGATTGATGCATTTGTTCAAATGTAAATGATTGTTAATAATTATTATTATTAACTGAAAAATTGTAATTTTATGATATGATACAGACTAAATGAAATAATAAACATTTCACAGGTTGATACTGAGAATTACTCTTTGTCTCTGACCTTAAACGTCACGACACACGTGTTTGTGATGTCTCCGTCTGAACATCACACATGTTCGTAAACAGCCGGCATGCTGTTCTAAAGCCTGCAGCTCTCCGTGGTGAGTGTTTACTCTTTTCATATTCATGGTACAAACAGAACAAAAACACAAGAGTGCCCCCTCACTTCGCAGCCTATGCGGTAAATGTAAGTCGCTCATTATATTCACACCAGCAGAATTAGAAACAAGGTCGCTGGCTGCGCTGATTCGATGGCACATGATCAAAGCGCTGCTCCATCAGAGTCTCTCGGAGACCGGCGCTGCAGGTGCAGAGGAGGCCGATAAGTCCTGCTCAGTATTCATGCAGAAGGAGAACAAAATGAGTACATGTCCTCCAAAAAAAAGAATTACTGCCTGCGTGTTCACAGCGGCCGCGAAATGAGTCCAAAAAATCCTCCCATTTTGCCCACTAAGTCACCCTGGTGCTCATGTTTATGCACTACAGGCTAATGGGCTCACTCCAGTGGGGAATCCGTAAGATGTTTGTCTTCATGACAAAAAAAATCTCATTATGCAAAAGTTGTTGAAGATTTTTTGAGGATGGCGAGTTTGAAGCTCTGATTATAATGATGGCTCAGCTTGTTCATATGCTGAACCCATTGGGTTTGGCCAAATAAAATCAAAGATGAAATATAGTTTGAGCAAAAAAGTCGATACAGTATAGACTATGAAGTATATATATATATATATCTACAGTATATATATAGTGGAAACATAATTTGCATATTTTAACATTAAGTTGTTGAATTTATGCTCAACAGTTCTCTTTTCACTGTGATAAATAACATGTCTGGTTTTTTCTACCAGGTCAGCGGGTAAGTAGATTATACACATGGCAGTATACAGAGGTGCAAAAAGTACACTATTCATATTCTGAAGTAAAACAACGTTAAAATACCCAAATACAGATTAGAGTCCTGTATGGTGCAACATTTCCCTCTGAAGTGTACACTGTAGTAACAGCTAAATGCAAATAATCAACGACAAGAACAAGAAAGTATCACGGTCATCACTTATCTTATCAAGTAGTAGCAATAACCATGAGTCAAGTAGAAGTGACACACTGAGGAAATATTGTTGTGAGGAAAACTTTCAAAACTTCTTGTTTTTAAGTAAAGGTGTTTTCAACTAATGTACATCAACGCACAGTGAATATTATACATGCATAACGTGCATTATGAATGAATATGTTGTATATGTGAGATGCAGAAGTGAAGGAGGAACATGAATGTGAATCCCACAAGAGTAGAATACTATAATAATCGAAGCTCTCAGGGATATTAGGGAATAATTCACAGCCTGCAGAGCCGCTCTGGTGCACAGGTGTTAACACTGGAGAACACAAACAGATTTACCTTTCCTTCCACACACGGGTAATTTAGATAAACATTTCCTGCACTTTGTGCGAGGTGAAATGTGTGGATTTCTGCTTGTTACGGACTCTCATCATAGTCAGAGTGCCAATGAACAATGGCCGCCCTGCAGCATCACATTATATTCATTTGGCGCATGCTTTTATCCCAAACGACTTGATTTTTTTCCCATTATGCATTTAGGGCAATTTGGGGTTTAGTGCGTCTCCCTAGTTTTCTGGATGAGGGCTGATCGACCAAGCTCGCAATAAATGGCCGACCTGCTCTACCAACTGACCGCCAACCTAACTACAATCCCCCCCCCCCCGCCGTCTCTTTTCACCTTAAATTAAATTAAATTAAAGGAAGCACAGAAATCTTGCAAAAAGCTGTGAGCTCCAAACATCACTTTGCACATTTCTTTTTTAAATCTCTCCCTCCACAAATGGCACAACAACAACGACGACACCAACACGCGATCGCCTCATTGCTCAGAGGAAAGCCGGAGCTCTCAACAAATGGATGAAGCCGTTGTGCTGAGGCCTCAGCCGGCCTTTGTGTCGAGGTTAATGGAAGATCTGCCGGCTCGGTGATTGCTGAGGACCTGCGAGTCAGACATAAAAGAGGCCCGGGAGAAGATGGGATACCGGAGCGGCCTTGATTGAAAAGCCTTTTCCTGCAGCTGAAAGCATTATTCCACGTTCAGTCCAAAGAGTAATTCATCTATCAATGTTGACAGTCGGCGAGGCAGTCGAGCAACTCTGCTTTTGGTTCGTCCGCACATGGAGGAGTGGGATCTTATCAAAAGTAAAGACAAAAAACACACGCGTGTGCACTGCTGTCTCGAAACTTTTGGGACGCAGATCGTCCTCCGGTAAAAATGAATCATGCAATTCGTGGATTTGCTCACAGAGTCAAAGTTCATTGTTTTAATCCTTGTATGGTGTTCATTTTTTTGTTACTCAGCAGGTGTTGTGGGTCTGTTGGACCCGCTGTATTTTTCGGTTTTTAATTCAACACAATCAAACTATTTTATGTTAAAATGCTCAACAGATGTTTTGTTCATCCCAATTAGAAGCAATATAAACAGCAAATATGGTTAATATTTGCCCTTTAACTTTGTTATAACACATTTACGAATTAAAGTGCTACTCGTTTTTTTTGTTGTTGAATTTTACTAAAACCTCTGTCTCGCAAGGTATGAGTGTCAAACCTATACTGCAACAGCATCACACACTTACCTCAGGCTCTGCAGATGGTGGTTCTGTAGGTTGGGTGGATGGGGCCAAGCATTGTCCTCCTGAATCCTCCTCACGGTGGCTGCAGAGGCTGAGGTTCTCGGAACATGCTGTCTTCTCAGGATTTGTGGTTTCACCAGTGTCTTTCCAAGTTCCTCGAGAAAGAGGCGTCTCCTCTGGAGCTTCCCTCTGTTCCACTCTGGGTTCAATGCCATCCAGATGACAAAGGCGTTGTACGCCGAGATGTCCAGTATGTCAAAGAAAATCACCAGTGGCCAGCGTAGGGTCCTCCTCTTGCAGCTGTAGGCAGACACCAGCTTGTCCATGTTGTCCACCCCTCCTTACAGCAGGCCCAGACATGAGGAGGACAGACTGAAGGTACACAGGATCGACAATTTCCACACTTTTATTAGCCCGGGTCCAGTGGACCCGAACACCCTGTATGTAATATAAATGTGTGTGTGTGTGTGGGGGGGGGGGGGGAGGGGGTTACGCTGTGCGGTCGATGACAATTTTGTCTGATATATGTTCTTTGCAGAAAATGAGCCAAGGCCAATTAGTCTGAGTTTGAAAAAATAATGAATCATATTATTTTTGTTTTGATGAAAAATGAAAACGGGTCCCACAGACCCGAACACCATACAAGGGTTAAATAGAGTAAAACTAATATTTATAAAATCAGTCACATTCATCTTTAACCATGAAAAGTATATATATATATATGTATACAACAAGAAAAACACTGTGTTGTGCTCTCTCGCTATAGTTTACAGTCGCTGGTACAAACTATGTCCCATCAGTGAACTCACTTCTTTTATTCCAGTCAGCACTAAAAGGGCTGCACGATTCATCAAATATTCATCGCAATCTCAATTTTTGCTTCCCACAAATAAGAAGAGTATATTATAATATAATATTTATTCTTTGTTTTGCTCTCTGTTGTATAAAAGAAAGCGAGCAAAACGAAAATGCACTGAATTCCGGCTGCTAGTCTGTTTGAATCTGCAGGAGAGCTAACACCAGCTGCTAGCAACCAGCTGGCAGCACAGGCCTGCTTGGCTAAATAACTGAGCTTGCAACATTTGGAACAACAAACTTAATCACATGTCGGCTGATTATATTGTAATTTATTCCCGTGCTTGGACTGTCTCGTCTGGCGACATCAGCGAGGAGTTTCTCCATAGCACGGTCCGACTTATAACTGAGATAACGGCTGTTGAGTTGCATTGAGTTACATTACGGTGCGTTCAAGTATGAATATTGGGCGAGGAGCAAATTACAACTTTATTACGATGTATTCAAACAGTTTTTGGCGAGAGACGTAAATAAATACAGTACAATACAATATAAAATAGATGTGAGATTTGCTAACACTAGCTCTGAGCAGCTTATAATACATCATTTAAACTATTAATGTCTACCCAACATATGTTTAATCAAAGTGTAACATCTGAGCTACTTGCCTGAGTAGCAAATAGAGTGTTGTGTCAAACGATGGCAAGCGTGTTCCTTGATAGAAGACCACCTTATAGCAGAGGGTCAAAGTGGAAGCATTTACTTTGTACTTTCACTTTGCTGAAAATGTTTCTTTTCCTCTTTCAACTGTTGTTCTTGCTCTGAGACGTGTTCTTATTGGAGATAAAACTTAGCTGAATTTCAGGAGCAGGACCACACCTCAGCCACTCGCCCACTTCCGGCCACACTCCTATAACTACCTACCCACTCTAAGCCTCGGCACACTCGCGTTTCCTGCACTCGCAACCGGAACACCACGCAGAGGACGCTGCCAACCGCCATCGAGAGGGTCCGGGCAGCCAAACCCGCGATCTCCACCTCGCCGACCAGCTGCATCCACCCGCCAGAATCTGACAATACGAAGAGTCGGACTCACGGCCGTCCTCCTTTAACTCACATCTCGGTGGCAGAGGGAGACCCGCTACCTCCAGACGTAGACATGGAAATGTAAATCCAGCTCTCTCCTTCTTCGCTCGCTCCAGACCCAGTTCCGACGACTCTGGCTACCCGGCACGCAGCGCTCAAAGACGCCGCCACCCCTCCACGCTCCAGCCAGGTCCCCCATCGAAGACGCACCAGCTGATATCTCCAACTGGACCACATTCCGCCTGCTAAGAGCATCGAAACAACAAAGCAAACCGCGCCAACTCCTCACAACTTTCCCAAAGTTAGGAAAAAAACAAAAACAAACACAAACGTACCTACATCCAAACACACCGGCGTGACGTCAGCGACCGTGACGCCACCACGCACCCCGAAACTCCGCCCCCCAACCCACAAAGTTCCGGGTTGCCAGGTTCTTTCCTCTGTCCCCCTTTCTAAGCTGTCCCCCTCTCTAAGCTGTCCCTTCACTGTTCTCTTACACCACCTTTCTTCTGCCGTACCCAGGCACCGGGTTGCCAGGTCTTCTTTCCTCTGTCCCCCTTTCTAAGCTGTCCCCCCCCTCTAAGCTGTCCCTTCACTGTTCTCTTACACCACCTTTATTCTGCCCGTACCCAGGCACCGGGTTGCCAGGTTCCCTCTCCTCCGTCCCCCTCCCCTATCCCACTTTTCCTACTATGCAGATTCCTGGCACCGGGTTGCCAGGTTCCCTCTCCTCCGTCCCCCTCCCCTATCCCGCTTTTCCTACTATGCAGATTCCTGGCACCGGGTTGCCAGGTTCCCTCTCCTCTGTCCCCCTCCCCTATCCCGCTCTTCCTACTATGCATACTCTTCCTACTACGCAAATTCCTGGCACCGCAACTTGGCACAGCAACTTGCCATAGCCGGGACACCGGGCACCGGGATGCCAGTGCCCCCGCCCACTTCCAGCGATGGACCCACACAATTGGCCAACAACGATGCCGCTCCCTCTGCCGTCTTTTGGGGGGTTTTCCACGACGCACGACGTTTGCCGTAGACCAGCCTCGGCTCTTGCAAGCAGATGCCAAGTCGTTTCCCCTCATGCTACGAAATCGGACCAATAGTAGCCACAGCCATCATGTGGGGCCGCGGATGGCCCAGCAGGCCATCCCTTAAACACCTGACAACCTAGCAGTCGGTTACCCAATCATCAAATGACGCTGCGACACCCGTCCGCCAAGGGCGCGTCCTCGATGCAGCTCACGTCTGGGCCACCGCAATGCCATGGCTTCTCGTTTCCCATTCCAGGAGTTCAGCCCTCCTGCAGACACCCGTCCAACATCGGTTCGGCCATATCCAACGCCGTCTTTAGACCCACAAATCCTCACTCGATGTTGCCGACCAGCGCACAGGCTTATTTTGGGGGTTCTGCAAGGCCCGGGAGCCGCAGTGGATCCTCAGCTAAGCCTCTCCCAAACCGCATCAGGCCAAATCTCCACCAACCATTCCTCACACTCCAAACAACCGACGAAGGCTCGCTCCGGCCAAGGTGGGGGCCTAAGCTAGTGAATTGGAGATAAAACTTAGCTGAATTTCAGGAGCAGGACCACACCTCAGCCACTCGCCCACTTCCGGCCACACTCCTATAAATACCTACCCACTCTAAGCCTCGGCACACTCGCGTTTTCTGCACCCCACCCTCCCTCCCTCTTGTTAATGGTTATCTCCCCCCATAGTCATCATGCTCCTATCCCATGGAGATCGGGGGTTCTGCAAGGCCCGGGAGCCGCAGTGGATCCTCAGCTAAGCCTCTCCCAAACCACATCAGGCCAAATCTCCACCAACCATTCCTCAACACTCTGTTGTGGAATATTTCTATGAAAAGTCGGGAGAAGAGTTAAAGTGTTTCTTATCAATGTCAAATGAAACAGAGTCTGGATGAACGATCAAAGTTGTAATAGTCAATTTATTTGCTTGCAAGCAAAGAGAACACAGTCTCACAGACACATCACGTCATCTGCAAGAGGTGCTCTGACAACATAGTCAGATACATGGACATTTATACTCAGCCAGGTGCTTCCTTTGATTGGGTCACTGTGACCTCATCAAAGAGTTCAGTCACAAGAAATACAGAGTCTGAATAAGCCTGTTTTACCATCACACATCACATATACATACAGAGGGTCATGCCCTTCAGCTGATGCTCATCAGGAAGTACCGTAATCTAGACCTCTGTGTGTCGCCGTCTTTGAAGACAGAAACAATGCACAGGAAAACAGATAACAAGATAACGGATAACAAATAACAAGACACCTGGATGCAAAACTGATAGAATCATCTACTCAAATAGGTTTTGTGCCTGCACTTTTAAAGACTTACATTCTTCAATCCTAAAGCATAAGACGCTCCGGCCGAGGTGGGGGCCTAAGCTAGTGAATTTAAACTGTAACTCCAATGTCGCTGGTTGTAATCAGCAGGGAACTTCTATCACATGTCATTTCCCTTGTCTTCACCCAGGTTTCATATCTATGTCAAATAAAGTTAAAATGCCTTCAAATATAACCCTCTGGAGGAAAGGAGAGTCAGGAGATGATGTTAAGAAAAAGGCTGTGATCCCACTCCCCAAACTCACAACACAACAGACAATCCGAGCAAAGCTAACCCACTCATTCGCTCGTCGTCGTCTTTAATTCGTCTGCCGTTCACGTGGCGTTGGAACTCATACGATTCCTTTATCGTGCCTTTGAGCACAGCTGTCACCAAGCTCATCTATATGACCTGAAGCCAAAACCAACGCTGCTCCATCGCTAGGTGTGCCGTCGCACCCACTTCTGCCCCAGACGTCTGCTATTCTCCACACGAGCCTGAGAAAACAAAGGCACTGAAAGCAGAGGAGGTATGCGAGCAGGAAGAACCAGAGCTCTAATTTCTCATGTGTGCTGTTGCCAAAGCAAATGTCTTTGTCGTTGGGAAGTGTTCCCTTGTTTTCGCTCTCAGCAATTCCAACTGAGATTTTGTTCATCATCACATGTACCATGTAGTAATAAACATACAGTAGGGAGACCGCCAAACACAAGAAAGGCACGCAATACTCGCCGGGACGATGCACGGATTTATTTTTATGAATGTACACAGAACGAGGACATCGTAGCAGCTCCTACTGCCGCTGATTGTTTTCCATGTTTGCACACAATTCTTGGCACATTGATTATTAAAGAAACCCCCCCCCCCACCAGAGAACTCAAGGGTCAGCGGCTCGGAGCAGATAAGAGGGGCCGGTGTGTTAACGGGCCACGCATGTGCACACTGTGAAACAGTCTTGTTGAGCTCATTTAACAGCCTTTTGCTCTCTCAAGCGTTTCCCTCTCTTCTTCTTCTTCCGATCCAAAACCTGCGGTCGACTTACTTCCTCTTCTTCATGCCTTGCTCTTTCTCACCTTTTCATGAATCTTAATCCAAAATACAATACCCCGTTCAAAATCCTTGATAGAACAGTTATCGTTTCAGACTCAACTTTGCATGTTTTGCTGTGGTTACAGTTGTCCCTTTAATGCACATCGGGACTCAGATGTTAGCAGATGTGCGTCGACACTTCAAAGAGACCTGCCTGATCCGATATTGATCGGATACGTTTTGTGGTCGTAGTTGCAGCTGTAAAACTGTGGATAAATACATTTTATTTCCTTTAAATTCTTCACAATAAAAATGCCTACATTCTTTTTGCTGCTAACTCTTCCTTCCTGCAGTTATTAGTAGACTTGATTTATTGTAGGTCAGCCGCTAACAAAACGTTTTCCTATACATTGTTCACATTAAAAGTTACTCGTTCTTTCATTATTTTGAAGCAGAAACATCAGGAAATCTTGGCTTTTCATCAGCCGTAACACGACTCAGATAGCAGGACTGCAGCCCTGGTTTTCCTGCTCTCTTCGGGAGGAGAACTCCCGTGTGTGTGTGGGGGAGATGACGGAGGCGTACGGTTGATAAATTGTCTGGACTGTGCCACACGCTGGCCACACATCACTGAGATCCAACATTGATTCTAACCAGGCCACCTCGGCATGGGGTCTGGCTGATCAGACCCCAATGTGGAAAAAGATCCAATCTCAGAGCGTAAAGACTTCCTGGCAGGAACGGATGACAAAAGGAGCACTGAGAAGAGAAGTGGAACCACCTATAAAAGAGGCCTATAAAAGAGGAACTGTTGTATTTTTCAAAAATTAGGTTGATAAGAAATAAATTATCAATTTCTTGTCTAATGATGAACTCTGAGATGGACATTATTGTACATCGTAATATCGACATATATCAGATATAGTGTGACTTGTAGATTTTCTGTGAATTTATAGATTAAATAACCACATTTTGTTCAACGTCAGTCTGCCAAAGAAAAAGAAAAAGAAAAGAAAAAAAAGCTTTTTCCGCTCCCGCATACTGTGAATTCACTTTCCTCACATCTCTCCATTTCCCTCCTTCACCAGTTTCTCCAGGAACGCAGACCTTTTAAAAGAGACTGGCAGCATGCGGCCCGTTGATCTGGAGCAGGTCCAGCTAGTGATTAGAGGGGGACCGGGAGCATCCCTGTGGCTCACTAATGTCCGAGTGTAAATCAACTTGAGGAGAGAGAGAGAGAGAAAGAACCGGGGAGAGAGAAGGTCAAACAGAAAAGAGCAGATGGGGGTGCATGGTTCGGTTAAGGAAAGGTAGATGTTTACAGCAGATTAGATTACAATCAGAGAAGCAAGATTTCCTAAGACCACACATGTAAATGAGCCCTGCGAGTGGAAGACTTTACTGTACACGTAAGGGGAAAACTGTATTGGCTAATTTTACTCAACTAAAAGATCAGTGACTATCTGCTGTTATAAAAAACAAAACAATGTGGGAGATATTTGGTTGTTGTTAAAACATTTAAATGTCCATGAGAAGTTGTCTGAACAAAAAATCATTGATCTTCTTCGTGTGTTGACATGAAAAGTGATCGTACGGTCGGTGAAGTTTCTCCGTTCGTCTCCATTCTCTCATAGAGACACAAGCTTGTTCACTATCCTAATGATTTAAAAAAACACAAACACACACACGTACAGAATCGGGAGCGCTACCGCCGCCTGTGTGTCCGTCAAAAACTCAATTTATATTACAAGGCAGATGTAATAATTTCCAAAAATCAAAACAGTGTATGAACACGGGAGCCTTTATCATTACTCACACTGAACGGACAGCTAGCGGGACGCTAGGAGATTTTTATAACCCTGTCCTTCTCAATGACATCGAGAACGTTGCCCAGCGTCACGTGGGGGCGTGGCCACGTGTGGTGAGAACCACACCCAGCAGTGATGCCATGGTGTACACTTGTACATCACTGCATCACTGAGACCAGCTGGTGTTAAACTGCTCTTTAAATTTCAGACACCAAAATAAATCCATCTGTGGTTAATTGTACTAATTCCCATTCCCTCCTCACACATGAACACATATTTAATCAATTGCTATGAAAATTTGATCCCCCGACTAGTCCTCATGCTGCACCACAGGGACGATTTGTGGGTTTGAGTCAAATGTCTCCACAACTATTGGATGGATCGTCATACGATTTGGTTCAGCCATTCATGTCCTCCTCAGGGTGTCTTCTGTACTTCTAAAAAGAACATTTTAAGATACACGTATGAGCCAAAACACACAGCTCTACTTCAATTTTACTGCTGCAAACACAGAAAAACATTATTTAACTGTTAAGAGCCTTGAAAAGAGGCACAAATTCTCAATATATATTCCCCTAATTTTTGCTGCAGCAGCATCCCGGTAGGCAGTTTTTCTTGCGTCTGTTTTCACAAATGAACGGCATGACTGCGTATGTGCCTTTTGTGTGTGTGTGGTTAAGAAAATGGACATTTGTATGCATGCTCACTGAAATAAAGCCCCTCACACAAAGACCAGCAAACCCCAAACCAGACACAGTGATAGAAAATGCCAGCTGGTCCAAAATCGAAGATTTTGTTGCTACTAAGCTTCAACACAGCAGAAACCATCTGACAATTCATTAAAAGCGATGTTATTCTCTCCGCCTTCCTTCTTCAATATCTCTGCTCTCCAAAGTCCACACTGATATTCCAGCTGACTGTTATTGGTTTTGTTGGCTCTACGGATGACTTCAGAAAATAAAAGCCTCACTGATCTGCAGTTCCACACAGAAGATTTTTTTTATTTTTATTGCCTGGTATCAACACAGTGACCCTTGTCAGATGTCGGGTCAGCTTATGTCTACAGGTAGTCTGAGTGTATGCAAAGACTGTGAGGAAGGATGCCGTCTGTGTGACGTGTGCAGTGTGTAACTACTGTAGGGAATCACATACCATGATGCAACACGGCAGGTGTGTGTTGCACCTAAAAGCAGT
>NC_136654.1:14078339-14121202 GCF_949748355.1 Melanostigma gelatinosum | reverse complement strand
AATTGAAGTCTTTTATAAAAAACACTGCAAAACTTGGATGTAATTGGTTCCGGTGTATAATTCTTGTCGGGGACAAGGTGTATTGACTGTAACTTATTGTAAAAATGTCGATCAACCTGTGCTGAATACCGCTGGGCCCACCGACAAAAGGTAGAGCTGGCAGGAAGAAAACAAACACCTTCACATTATTATTGAAAAGCTATATGCAAAATGTTCAGAAATTGACTTAGTGAAAGTACATCTTGCAGCCACGTGCAGAGTAGGTTAATGGATTTCATTCTCTTCGATGGTGTTTGAGACGACTGGTGTGGAAGTATTACAATCTGTGAGGTCTAAAATGAACTGTAACTATATGCTAAATATAATATTGTGTTAAACTATGGTTTATCACAGCTTGCGTCTTGTATTTTATACCGTTGGCCATAATTTCTACCAATATATTTCCATTTATATTCATCATTTGTTTCCATCGAGTACAGTATGTCTAATTTGACTGTTTAATAGAGACATGGGTGATTTTACTCTGATCTTACTCTGATTAGTCTGATCTCTCCCGTTATGCTGCATTCACACCAAACGCGGCACCAATTATTCGCGCGAGTAGATTACATACGAAGTCTATGCACAGACGCGATGAGACTGGCGCGGCGCGAATCTGTGATGGCGCGGCGCCATTCGCATCCATCGCGCCGCGCCATCACAAATGCATCCCCCCCCAAACGCGTGAGTTGAAATTTTTCAACTTCTGCGACATAATCGCGTGACGCTGTGGCGCGATAGCCTATCAGCGTTGAGTTGCTCCCCCTGTCATCACTGACTTCCTGCCGCTGTTGAATCAGGAAATAAATCCTGTAGCCATCTGTGTTCACCCAGAGCGCTACGATACCTCATATCAACAGAGACCGGACCAAACTATGTGTATACATGTGTGTGTGTGTAAACCATATGGTACAAACAATGAATAGACACTGCCGTATTTACGTCTACGTGACGTTATTCTGACTGTTGGTGGAGCTGCTACGATGTTAGCATAGCCTAGCACCGATCCGTCAGAGCTCCATTGAGAAGACAAGTACAAATTGGCATCATTATGTTGTTATTTCAGAGTCCCTTTTTGTCGGTTTATTGCCGTTGAATCACAGCCATAACAATTTATTTTGTGTTCCTACAGCTGTAGTAAACAGCGACAGGTGGCTTGCTAGACACAGTGAATACAGCTTGATACAATCCACGGAGCTCCTCTGAACAATATTATGAACCAGACATGACGGCGTTTAGTTTCCCGGGATATCTGTGACTTCCACAACACGTAGGCTACTAAACAAAAATAGAGGTTATTTTTTCCATGGTTAATGGCGGACAGTTGAACGGCTTTCAGGGCGATAAGCCCCGCCCCCTCTCCTGCGTGATTCGCGCGAATGTACACAAATGGTCCCTGGTGAGACCTGCGGGGAGATTGATGCGAATATGCGGCGCGAATTTGCGAATCCACTGCAGCATGGTGAAACGTTAAATGGAAATATCATGTGACCGCGTCGTCATATTTCCTGGGTATTTGCTTCATGTTGGTCGTCACTCACTTGTAAATAAATACATTAAACGATGTGATTCTGGGCCAAAGTAAAAATATCCACCGCAAGATGAAAACAAAGGAAAGGCATAAACTAAATCTACTACGATGGGCTTTGAATTACTGCTGACATGTTACACATGGAACATGTTATTTATATCTAATAACAGTCATGTCACGGAACATAATCAATGCACCGTATTTGTCTTATTTCATATATTTTACTTCCTCCGTCCCTGCATGATGAGGATATCAAACACCATGATGGACTAACAACCCAGCCGGCAGAAACAAAAAAATGCTGTCATTGTATTGTTTCTGTAAACCGCGAGATACGCTGAATGTCGACGTTTCTTAACCAGGAAAACATCCTGTGTTGATGTTGTGAAACGACTTGCTTTAGGCAATAAAACTACTTAGTTAAGGATAGAAAAACACACCATGGTTTATGTTAAAATAACAACATAAGTCGTTTGTAAGAAGCAGCGACCGCAAACAACGAGCCGCACCTCCCGAAAGCTGTCGAGATGAAACTAGAGACACGGGCGTCTGTTCATGTCCAACAACTCTGTTTCCTCAATGTCCCCATTACAATGAAGAGCCTCCCTTTAGAGAGGCAAAGTAAATATCAGGAAGTGATCACTTTGAAACAACCAGCATTTATTTGCCGTGTCAACAAATGCAGGGAAACATACAGCCCAGATGGCACATTGCATTGTGGGAACTTGGCAACTGTTCCCCCTTTTGCTATCAGCGTGTTATATGGCTGAATAAACATGATAACAAATGACAGGAATGAGAAAACCAAAGAAAACTGACTCATTTAATGACTACTTTTGAACGAGGGCAATACTTTTAAAAACACTTGAGCCATGAAGAACATCAGTGTTGAGCAATCAACAAATTAATACAAATCTCCGAATTAACGAGCAACCCAAGTCATCTCTAGCCAACATAATCTGTATTCATTAATCCGTAATCTCACGCAGACTCTCTCTCAGAGTTAAATTACAACCACCATCACTCTGCCTGTATGCAGCTCCTTATGTATGTATGTACACAGTAGCTGCTGGATCATGATTCACAGCTCCAAGGCTGTCAGAAGCAGCAGATACGAGGTTAACGATACGGTACCAGTTTATCAGACATCTGTAGCATCCTGCTGTAAATCACTGATTCACTCTCCTCAGAGTTGACCACTGGTTCACTATAATTAAGTAACTTTGCCATTATACTGTGTGAGCACTGTACATAAGATGTGATTATTTGTACATTTAGTTTTTTCCTGCACCACGACCACTTGTGCCGTCAGGAGGTGCTGGTGCTAGTGGAGTCACTTTGCTCTGGATGAATGACTGAGTGAGCTCGGTGTGCCCCGGGTGAGTGCGCTCTCCACTAGACCTCTCCGTCACCAGACAGCAGCCATTCGTGCACACTGCCTGAGCCCTAAAGGGATGTTTCAGCTCTCGTCAGGCGGTAATGAGGAGGGGGAGTAGAAGGTAGACAGGGTCACGTCTTTGCTTGCTGGTCTGCTCCCAATTAATAATATATGGTATACTCGGAGATCACAGGCGGGAATGTGTTGAGTTCGGCTTGCACGGCGTCTGCACACGTATAGGAAGTCCAGCTTTAGCTCTTTAAAACACAGCAGGTTGGGAGACTGTTAGTGGTGAATGTTTACA
The DNA here is from genome assembly GCF_949748355.1 of Melanostigma gelatinosum. Classification (NCBI taxonomy): domain Eukaryota; kingdom Metazoa; phylum Chordata; class Actinopteri; order Perciformes; family Zoarcidae; genus Melanostigma; species Melanostigma gelatinosum. The sequence goes on along the minus strand of NC_136654.1, from coordinate 14,117,950 downwards.
TACTAACAACGAGCCTGAAGACCTGCTTCATCTAACACAGCTAAAGGATGGAAAAAGATTCATTCTAGATTTACAGTTTAGTGCAATCTCTAACATAGATCTTCAATATTCGCACTTAAACACACCAACGGTAATTCGGAGGAAACATGACAGCTGCTTGGATTTAATTTACCGGCCGTGTTATTAAAAGTGAAAAACTCCTGCAAGCTGTCCTCCCTACTGCTGGTGTATCTATTCATGAGGTTTTGGTCTCAGTGACATTGAACAGGTTTATGAACAAGCGGTAGTTCCATATGTATAGACATGTGCTGTGGGTATTATCCATTCAAAGGTATATAAAATGAGGTCACACAGTTTAGTATACATCTTTCTCATTAAATTGGTTTAGCAGGACACTGTATGGAAGCAAAAAGATCTGACAGCTCACAACAATAATAAGACTTTTCATGGCATCTACTGACCCAAGCTTCTGGATATCTTTTAAATTTATACATTCAACACAACTTAAAAAAACAATACATAAAACCTCTGTTCTGTCAGCTTCAAGCAATATTTCATTTTGGTCTTTGACCTTTCGGCATGTCAACTTAAATCAGCACCAAGTATATATTTAGGACCGACACAAACGGACAAATCTTTCCCTCCTACTCCTCTAAAATTGCAAACAGACAAACCACATCCCAGAGAAACGATGGCTCCAAAACCAAACGGAGTTATGTCATTACTGTGCTCCGTTTGTGCCGCGGTACATCTTCTCACAATGCTCTGGAGCCACATGTGTAAATCATTTACACATGTGGTGTCCAACTATGAGAGAGACAGAAGAGCTACATCATTTTGGGTGACATTTAATTCAAAGACGTAATTTTTTCAGCACATCATAAGTCTCACTGAATTACCATTTAATAACATTCACAGATGTGCACATTAGCATCTTTTGGAAGAGCAGGATTTTATATTGTAAATGTGGGAGAATAATCATCGCCAGAGCAGAAATTTGACCCTATAATAATACCAATTGGAAACGGAAGTTGTGACGACGTATACGTCTCTGGTAAAGACCTGTCAATTACCGTGTAGCCCCGCCCCTAAATCATCCCTTGCTTTATGGTCTGTTTGACTCTATGGACCATACGTTACTAAATGAACATCATGCTGTATTGAAGAAGACTTGAAACTAGAGATTGAGACCATAAACTCATGTTTACAATGTTTACTGAGGTAATAGATCAAGAGAAGTAGAGTCATTTTCTCATAGACTTCAATACAACCAGAGGAGTCGCCCCCTGATCCTGTCTCGTAACTATGTGAAAAACAATGCTCTTTTGTGGACGAGTTTAAATTGGGTTAAATCAAAGTAAATTGCGCAAAAGTGTCCTGTTTTTTAAATTGTCTGACTCTTTGTTCCAGAACATTAATATAGCAGCAAACAAGTTGATATGTAAACATATAGTGGAGTAATGTCTGAAAGGCTGCTTTTTGCTGTTTTTCTAACAACAACTGACTTTATCTTCAGCTTTGATTTTAATGGGCCAACTTCAATGTGTGTCTGCCACCTGTGGAGGTGGAGCAGGAGCAGATCAGACATTTAATGGTTCAGGTGTTGCTGTTATTATAATCGGATAACTCAGCATACTCCTTATGAAAAGTGTAAAGAGGTTGTTATTAATCGATTAGACACCGTCTGTATGTCTGTGTGATGTAAACAGCTTTCTACTAAGAGACAAAAAGCAAGACATCGGGACGCTTTATTGGCATGACCATATTCATATACAGCGCTGACATTCATCTGTCGCGCCCTATCTATTTTTCACGCATCTCTTTCTCACCTAACATGCAGAGAAGATTGAAATTGAAAGAGTTGAAGAGCATCCGTAAATAAAAACCATCCACACACGTTTGAGATGAAAACATGCTTTCCCTCTGCTCTTCAAGCTGCCACCTGCAGGACTGGGTATTTGATGACTGATACTGGTCCCCTGGTGATGGAGCTTTGCAGCAGTGACTCGGTTGACTTTCCTTGAATTAAAGTGAATTTAAAAAACATTCTGCCTTTCCGGTATCTCCACGTCTGGTGCTCTGAGCCATCCTTCCTGATCTGATGAACTGACCGAGAGCTGCTCATTTCCAGCTATCTCAGATGTCGCTCACTCATCGCTCACTCATCGCTCCCAGATTTCTATTTGAGGGGAAATGACACGCATGACGAGGCTCGAGAGCGACCGCAAAGCGACTCCGCTGAAGTAGAAGCCTGACATACAAACCACTTTAATCATGAACGCCTCAAAGGAAACAGGATTTTTACAAGCTGCCGAGAGAGACTAAAAAAAGATGCTGTTTTGTGAACATCTTTGTCTTTTTACAACGTGAATCAATCTGATCGATCAACCTCTGTCTTTTGTAGAAATACGTTACATTGAATCAAATAACATTTTATACATTATCTGTGCTTTCCCTGGTTTTTATGAAAGGAATTATTTGATACTTTGAACATCATATCAAGTGTTTTACAAAAAAACAAACTCAGGGTGAAGTTGTTTTCTTTATACAGCTGCAGACTGAGACACTGGTACGTTTTCCTCTATAAAGGTTATGTTACACAAACTGCCTCCTCCTCTATCACAGAACATCATTCATAGAACCCACGCCGCTTATAGTGACTTATAGCAACTTTAAGCTTCAAAACCTAATTAACATTTGAACAGTTTTTTATACTGAACTTATGTTTCTTGCTTTCTTATTTGGCCTTCATCTAGACTAAAAGGCAAACACATAGATTTGAGTAAAATGACGATTTAAACCATTTCCAGATGAAGGCGATTTCACTGAAGCTTTAACTCCTTCAGTGTAACTATGGTTTGTTCAAGATCTGTCTGTAGATTCTTCTTCTTTCCATTTCTACCAGTATAACCTGAAGAAATCAATTGAATTTTAAAACTGAATTTTCATCTCTACACTGCCGCTTTTCATTGAAAAATATTTCGGATCATCTCCTAATAACTTTCTAAATGGAGCAGTGCTCATTCTGCATCGCCTCACCTCTCCTCAGATAAATCTGCATTCATTCACAGATCTACTGCTGCATATCTGAGCTTCATATCTTCTCTAAACCTGTGAATAGCGTTTCTGTCCTTGTTCCTTGGAGGAACTCTATATTTTATCCTGGCTAAGAGGAGAACCATATTAAAACAAGCCTGGATTCAGTAACTCAAACTCTATTTGAACTGCACCTTTCATCCGGGTTACTGCAGGTCACAGTGCTTCACAGATGATTGACGGGCTTAAAATAAGACCGAGAAAACAACAGAGAAGAAGAAAACAATTCAACGATTGGAGACCAATGCATGCAAAGACAACAACAACAACAATGAAAATGTAGAAAAGCAGATGTATTTTAACACAAACATGATGTTGTTTTCTAACCATAACCCGGTAGTTTTGTTGCCTGAACCTAACAATCGTTTCACAACGTTAATCACGTGCCATTGTGCATTTTCTGCAAGCGTGATATGAGACACTGATATGGAAACATATGAAACGTATTTTTGGTTCATCAACATTCAACATATCCGTCGTTTGCAGAAACCTAAAACGCCAACATTTATTCTGACGACTCGGTTAGTAAAACAGTGCGACAAATTATTACTATAGATTATTAAACTAATAAAATACAATAGCATTTTACAATTCAATACAATAAGTGCATTAAATGTTTTAAATAATGTCTATTAACCATTCTTAATCAAAAGAATTGATTACATTCGCTGGTAAGCGAGCCAATTAAAATGTTGGAACAATTTGTAATGTTAATTCCTTTTGAGCTGACAGCAGGACAACAACTGAATCTCAACGGGTGAAGAAGCAGATTAAAACAAAGGTAATCCCCCCCCCCCCCAGCATGAATACGGGATGAGGACATTAGCTTCGTCTTTCAGTCGCTGCCTCTGCGTCCTTCACGGCGTAGCAGCTCTTTGCATCGTGCAGCACATGACAGCGAGAGAAGGTGAACTCTGTTTATACTGCGCCGCTACGGTGTCAATGAATCAGCACACATGAGGCCACCATATATATATACACGTGTATATACATATATATATGTACACGTGTGCCCTTCAGGTGTGGCAGGTGTCAGTCAAGACGTACAGAGCATCAGCAGAGGTTCATTAAAATTCTCACCATCACTTACAGAGCACTTCACGGTCAGGCTCCGGCTTATTGATCTACTTCGCCCCTATTCACCCGCCCGCACTCTCAGGTCAAACGCTCTAGGTCTTCTGTCAGTCCCACGCACACGATTTAAGACCCGTGGTGACCGAGCCTTTGAGGCAGTGGCCCCGAGGCTCTGGAATGCTCTGCCTGCAACTCTGCGCCTCGCAGATACTGTGGATACCTTTAAAAGCCAGCTCAAAACCCACCTGTTTAGGCTGCCGTTTGTGTAAAAGTAAACCCATGTCCTAGACCTGCTCTTAAAATATGTTTTACATTTTTATTTTATTTTATTTTTTATTTTTTTTACTTTTCTCTGTGTATATAATTTATTGACCCTAGGGTCACATTGTGTTTTTTATGCATTTAAATGTCTGCTCTGTTCAGCACTTTGTGATATTGTCTGTGAAAAGCGCTCTATAAATAAAATTCATTCATTCATTCATTACCACTACAAGATTTGCCTGCACTCAATTAACCTGCGAATCATCGACTTGGTCCTTCATCTCGGAGACTGATGAGTTGCGATACGAGGGTTAAGTGTTTCGGTAATTGACCCGGGCTGCTGCTGGTTTTCTATTCAACCGTCTAATTATGTGTATTCAGCTGGCATTCGTAGACACGCATCTGATTAAATCAGCAGAGCGAAGACAGTGACAGAAGTGTTGCCACAGATGGTGCAGGAGCACGAGAACGAGTCACAGGTTGTTGAAGAAGCTTCTCTCGGTGCAGTGCGGTCATATAAGGGAACATCTTTAGTACGGTGCAGTATCACGTCTCTGTGTACCATCATCTCTAGATGATGCATGCATCAAACATTCTTCACCAGCTAATGATATCCAGCCATCAATATATTTTTGGTTATATTCGTGCAGGTTTTGAATTGTATTTATGGTACAATGTCCCTGTTCCTGTGATGATCCACAGGCCTCGCTATGAGGCTTGAGGGGACTACTTTAGGAAAAGAAAGAAGTTCCAGCAGAAATGTAATGAGAGCTAAAAGTCCGAACCTCTGAAAGACAAGAAAACTATCTGCACGGCTCAATACGACGAGGAAGGGACGAAAATATGTGTTCTGTAAATTGGTTGAACCAAACCAAAAGCTCATGCTTTATGTTATAGTATGTGCCGTCATATATGGTTGTTGACATTCTCTTGATATTCATTTCAGCTTTTTGTGCAAAGAAAACTCCCCTAAGATCAGTAAAGGTTTCATTCATTCACCAAAAAATCTCTTGAATTATAAAAGACTGAATATTATAGAAGGACATAATAACAAGTCAATCGGCCCCAAAGTATGTTCTGCACATGAGTCACATGTTTTACAGCACTCAGTTGGTCACCGGTAAACATATAACCCAAACGATACTGCATTTTTGAAGATGATACACATAATTTGGAGTTAAAAAATGTGATAAAGATATGTAGGTTATCTATTTCTATCTTCTGTTTTTGCATTTTACATAAGCATCCCTTAAACTGTTAAATTTAGTTTCGGTTGAAGAATAAACTGGTCAGTGGTCATTGTTTCTGATCTACCGTGAACATCATTTGGCCATTTCTCAAGTGCAGTTTCTCCTTGATGCGATATATATTTGCGATAACATCGGTTGATTAATCTAAAGCCAACATACTGGACACACATGAAAATAGATAACTTAATGTTATATGGGTGTGTTTATGAGGAACTGAGCCACGCTTCGACACAAGCCTTCATATAGCACAGGGGATTGTGACATCAAATGCTGTCTGTCGGTACATTGGGAGAAGATACGGACTGGAGGGGCACAGCCAGGGAGAGAACCAAAGCACGTGGGCGCAAAGAAATGAAAGCAGCCGGAGGAAAAGCTCACGCTGCTTCAAAAGGTAAATACCAGCGCTGTTGATGTCATTCTCACCATCACAAGCAGCTCAGAACAGAAGGATAAACTGGGCCTTACTAGAGCTCATTAAAGTTAATCGTTACGATGCTCATCAGTATTCTCTATTTATTGGTCAGAGCAGAATGTAAGAGTGCAAGAGACCATCTTGTTGCTCTTTGTGCAAGCAGGAAACATATTTTCAAAATGCTTTTAACATCTTTATTGTGCTGTTATTTAACTTTCCGTTATGCATTTCATCATCTGAATAGCTCTAATTATGTAAACATTAAATTGATTTGAAAATGGGATGCCGAGTATAATAAAACAAGTTCTGCTTGGATGACTTTTATTGCTTCTCAACATCATTTTCCATGCATGGTCTTTTAACTCAGTCTGCAACTGTTATTTAATATGTATATCAAAGTGAGCACTTTGTCATAACTCCAATCTCATCCCATGACTTAGTTTGCACCCAATTTAATTTTATGATCATTTATCATCACCTCAGTGTTTTAGTTATTGCCTTCAAAGAGTGACAGTGAAATTAACAACTCTGTAGTAATGTTTTAATCTCATTGTCACCATAAACACCTAAAGACTGACAGTTACAGACATATCCATATTACTGGATTGTAATCCTTATCTATGAGGGATGTATACATTGTATTATATCATTTCTCAAAGTGCTTTTACCAAGAAATCTGTCCAGCAAATCCTGTAGAACCAGTCCAATAATCCAAATATGGTCATCAAATGACATTCAAATAAACATAGTATACCTTTGCTTGCAAGTAATTTCTTAACTTTGAGAGTCCAAGTCAAAAGTCTTTGGTCACAAGTCCGGGTTCAAATCTCAAATCTCTTATGGCTGTGATGAGCGTTATATCTAAGGAATACAAAGCATACACTGTATTATCATCCCTCCTTCATCTATTAGCATACAGGATCAGTAGCTTACTAGTGTTGTCACGATACTGACATTTCTAACTTAGATACAATACCTGCAGCGAAGAAATATTCATATTATCCCCCAATCGCCGAGATACAAGTGTAAAAAGAAAATAGGTTTCTTATAACATGAGGGTAGGTGTGTGTACGGGTTGGAGAGAAGAGAGTGACTGAGAATGTGCAACTGTTACCAGTATATTGATAGTGCAGAATATATTAGCAGAGTAGCAGTCACAGCTATACTACGTCTGAAAGAGACAAACGACGGCACGTTAACCGGAGGAAGACGCTAATCCACTGTTTTAGACTCCATTAGTCTGAGTCAGAGTTCTCTTGACGGCGTTCTGCTGGAGAAATAAATGCTTTCAAATAAAGTAAATGGGAGCAATAGTTTTTTTGTGGGAACAGATCTTCTAAAACGTAAAATATGATTTTCAAACAGACGATAAAGACTCAAATTAATTATGATACTCAGTGATCACCTTTGACAGCCGTATAATCCTTTTTGCAGCACGTCACAGACTCATTCAATACATTCAGAGGAACAACGTGACTCATCTCTTTGGATTAATGACATTTTAGATATATTGCCTCTGAATGCGACCGTTCCGTGCATGTGAATTGTGAACGGGTCTGTTGAGTTCTCCGCAGAGCCTCAAATTAAATGTCTAGTCACGGGGCGTCTCAGGGTTTCAAATCACTTCACTTTCATCTCCGTCACATCGGCGCTTTGAAATTCTGAACGCAGAACCTGGAGATACTTTGACATGCAGTCCAGTGCGTCTAAATCACCAAAGAATGAGGGCTGTGCCATTATGCCGACAGTATAATTAATTTCTTAAGTTAAATTAAATCAATTGGACGCCATAAGCAGACCAAAACCAAATCAATAACAATGATATGTAGTCCCTCACGACTCAAGCCAACATGCTCTATTTGCCTGGGCTTATCGAGTGAAGACTGCATGAGCTTCATTGTCTCTCCTTCTGCACAACTGGTGGTCAATAGCATAATGAGGTCTGAAGCATCCCATTCATTATCACAATTAATGCTAAAAATTGAAAGTAGTTGCAGCCGGAAATCAATGGCGACGTCAATGTTTCGATCCCGACACATCTGGGGAAAGTCTCTTGGCCAGCGAGGGGTGTCTGATTTGAAAACAGCCTTGTTGGAGCCCTTTAGAGGGGCAGGCTCGTGGTGTTTACCGCCCAATCAATACCGCTTTCTCCAACACGATGTGCTTGACCGAACATCAGAGCGACAATTATTAAGACATAAATAATCAATCACAGTCACTTAATACGTCAGCTCACTCAGCTCGACTGATCTATAAATAGCCGGTGGTTGTTTGTTTGTAGCCGCGTTAGCGGCGTTAGCTCTAGGGATCAATATCGTTTTAAGCATGCTAACTTTTGCGAGCATGTTAGCACGCTGCTGTTAGCACGCTGCTGTTAGCACGCTGCTGTTAGCACGCTGCTGTTAGCATTCTGTTCGAAGCACCTGTGCCTAAACAGCCCCTCGGAGCAGTTAGCATTGCTGTAGTGTTTGAAACACATGTTGTGTTTATATATGTGTCAATGTCAATTACGTGAAATTATTAAAATGATCTATTTGAAAATAAACAAATGTTCACTGCTTTCAGTTATTGGAAAAGGGAACACATGAAAGCTGCACAGCTGTTTGCATACATCATTTCACTGTTATTAGTGCTTTGTATTGGGTGCCATTAGTCTGACTGACAATTATTCCGAAACCCCAATCGGCCGAAAAATGTCCCAATTATCCAACAAGCTCGTTATCCCAAAAACAAACGGCAATTGTTCTGAAGACCCATTGCTCTGAAGCAACCACCTCTAGGTGCAACTAACAGAAGTAAATGCCTAATTATCTTGCAAAATAGCAGTTGGATATTTATTTTCCCACCAGGGGCGGACTGGCCATCGGGGATACCGGGGGAATCCCCGGTAGGCCGACGGGGTTTGGGCCGGTCTCTGACATCGCCGGCCCGACTATATTATATGCTTCACAGAACACGTTCAATTGACTCTAATACCGAAAGTCAATAATCAGTGAAAACTGCATCAACAGTATAAACTGACATTATACTACTACTCGCGATCCGAGGACGCCATAGCACGGCTGGACACTACGGTGCTTTTAAAAACTTTTCTCCATAACCGCGGTCTGCGCCGTGCGCTCGTGCCGGGCGACGGTCGGGGCGGGGCCGCGGAGGTGCGAATGGCCGCCATAGACCGGCGAAATACAGGGGCGGCTCGACTGTCACGGCGTCCATGAATCGAGAAGGACTTCTTACCGGAACTGAAACGATGTACTGGGATTAAATTCTTTGTCAACAAAGAATTTGGTAAGTGACAAACTGCGTTTGTTTTTTTACATCTGCAGTAACGTTTTTATGAATAATATTTGATGGCTCGTGCTCTTGTGTGGTGGAATGCGTGGATCCGCTGCAGGTCTGCTGGATTGATGTGCTTTGTTGTCATATGAATATATTTGACTGGTTCTTATGACTTTGTGGCTGTCATTGTGTTAATTACGTTGATTTGACTTTGCGAGTTACAAAGCGAGCTCAAACGTCTGGCACGACAGTGGGATAGGCTGAAGGCATCAGTATTTGAGGAGTACACAACCAAGACAACAGAACCCGGGCCGGACGATGCTGAAGATGAGGCTGAAGATGAGGCAGAGATGGTTTACAAAAAGTGCTCATCTTGCAAGGACTGTCCAATCTGTTGCTACCGAGTTCTGAAGCAGTACAACATCCTGACAGATGCATACCACATCATAGGCCTTGCATACAGGTTCCTGATTATCCTCTCTGTCACACAGGTAGCATGCGAGCGAAGCTTTTCGACGCTGAAATATATCAAAAACAGGCTCAGGAGCTCGCTCTCTCAACAGCACCTGGAGGCTTTTATGTTGATGGCTACTCAGACAGATGTTTTGCAGATGCTGGACAGTGAGAAAATCATAGACGGTGTTGCAGAAAAGAGTGAGCTGCTGCAAAAACCGTGCATTGAGTGGGCAGCGCGCCGTGTATTGAGTGGGCCGGTCTGACAGTAACTCCCGGGCCACTTTTTCCCCCCAGTCCGCCCCTGCTTACAAAGCATTTATAAATGACATTGAAAGGCCAGCAGTGCCTCAAAACACATAAAAGGCAAATAGACAAAACACAAAATGATCAAGAACATATCAATATGTATTGCAAGATGCAAACAATGTACTGTTAAATACAAACCTCTCAGGCACTCATTCATGTAAGAAACAAACAAACAAAGATATCATCCTTCAGGAGAACATGGCTAGACTAGACTAGAGCTAACCAGGAGCTTTGCATATTAGTTTACATTTACTAATTTAATTATTCATTTTAACCAAGCATAAATAATCCTCACTTTAGATGAGGTCACACAAAACACTTAATAAATGCTTTATAAGGCATAAATAGTCCACTTTAGATAAAGTGAATAAATGACATTTTTTATTTAATGCTGATTTGCTCAGGATCCTTCTCCACCACGCTGGCTGATGCTTCATGGTGATGGAGTTTTTGAATTAAACATGTGTTGTCCCCCGACAGCCTCGGTGCTTAAAGGGGCGAGCAGAGGACGACACATTGAACCCGACTATCAGGACACCTGGAGCAAAACCTTATCAAAGCTGCACAGTCAGATGTCCACTGAGACATGATGAAAAAAAAAGCATTACATCCTTTCACCCAACTTGCACTAAGTCACGAAGAAGAAGAAAAGAGCGACGACTGAAGGTTCTTGTATTCTGCCGAGGATTAAAGACTGAGAAGGACGCAGGGAGATGAGAAGAGAATGAGAGATCTGAACGGGCCCTTTCGGTGGAGGCAGATTACTCGCGTCTGTGGTGTTGACACGGATTTCATGAAGCTAATATCAAAGCAACAGCTCGAGGAAGAGGCCAGGCGGAGACACACGAGGACAGCCGCAGAAAGGGAATGAGAAATGCAATCTACGTAATACAGAGGGAGCACGTGTGTGTGTGTGTTTCCATCTATATATTCATACACAGCTCAGCACCCGCCCGCCCTCTGCCTCTTTAACTTTAAAGAACATTTTCTTTGACGGAACTCGCTCTCCTGGGCTAATATTTTATACAGCAGCAAAGGAAAACCTTGGGATGAATTCAGAAGCCCCTCTGATTGAGAGCATCTTTAGAAAATGCAAACCCTATCAAAGAGCTCCACTCTGAATCCATACGAAGATGCAAGCTGGCTCTCGCTGAAAACGGCTAATTCCTTCTCTGGACTTGATGTAAACCCTCTGGGATTTGATTATTAAAGAAATATTTCTTCTCTCGCCACACACACATGTTGCCCTCACAGGGGATGTATGTTTTTGTTTAATTGTACTGCACATAACTTGTATTACGTAATGTGTTATCTGTGATTTATTTGGTCATTCTGGAACCTCAGCGGTGAGTTCACTACTGCAGCAGAATTCATTTCCTGTGGTAGAAAATCTCCCAAAAACTAAGAAGACGGTTTACATTCAGCTTCACTCTTTCTATATCTATTATTTAAGAAGGTGCTCTATCATAAAAATACATAAGTGATATTAAATACCACACTGCAATGGGATAGAGCTTCAATGACAACATTAGTCCAAATAGACTCTGTACTCTGCAGCTGCTTCAATGACAATAGATGGAGCAGTGCGACTTTGAGTGTTGAAAGTGAAATCTGGCATTCAATTCAGCCTCATAAATTCTCATTAGCAATAATAAATAGTATGAATACATGTGTCAGCTGTTAATCGATTACCTCATTCATACAAACAGATTGGTTGTAAACAAGCTGCTGCAGGGGGAAACAATAATCTCCATTTTCTTTTAAGTGAAATGCTGTTTGAGACTATAAACCGACAAATAAGCGACTGTATTGGGGCTGCTGTTCATCACAACTGAAAGTCTAAGTGATAATTATTCATTGATCCTTCAAAAATAATGGAATATATTTTATATTTCAAGTTAATAACAATAATAAAACTGGAGATCCTTCCCCACTTCCTTCCGGAGCCCTTGCTCGAACCAGTCTCAGTGGAAGACAGATCTTTTATTTGATATGTTTTCATTGGAGACAGTCTATTGACTTACTTATAGGTCTACATATAAGAAAATGTGTTTATTATGTGCTGTCGCTGTAACTTATTTGATGTGATTATTGCACATTTTGCAATAAAAAGGTTCATCTGATTTTTTCCTCATCTGTCTTGAGACAATAACAGAATGTAAAGGACAGAATAAGGACTAAACAAGTTTATGGAAAGTATGGCAGCTTGTGGTGGTAGACTCCCCCGTCTAGGCTTCAAATATATAATAATAATAATAATATTTCTCACTGAACTTTGAAGCTACAACAATGGTATTGGAGACAGCCCCACTGTGACAGAATAATGACATAACTACCGAATGCAAAGTAACAATGTACCTCTTTCTTTGCTCCTCAAAGACGACTTCATAAGAGTCTAACCTGCTGCGGCACAGCTGTTGTGGTCAGAAACAATAAGGCTACTGTAGCTCGCTTCATACAAATCATTTGCACTCCTGGAAACCTTCAATATCCATTGATGAACTGCAATTTGCTCTGCAATGAAGCCAGGATAATTGGCTGCCTAGCATGGGTTAACTTAACCCTCTTGAAAACGTCTCTCCGTGAAGCCGAAGCCATTACTATCCGAACAGTGACGGTACAATTTGGTGCCACAGCTGCTGCTCTGCTCTGGTTCTGTGAGCTGAACACTGAACATTCAGCAGGGAGCAGAACGAAGCCGGCCGAAAGTCTCAAAGAACATAAAGAATCTCAAGTAAGAAGCACAAATCATCACAGGTGCTGTGTAGTAATTAGTGGGGAGCCAGAAAGTAGGAAGTTGGCAGCTCATATCAGCAGCAGTGTGACAGACATGCTGATGGCCATCAGAGAGAATGCAGGTTTAAGGCATTTCAGCATCGGTTTCATTATTCAGAGCCTGACGTTGTCGTCCGATTTCATTCATTTGTATTAAGGTACTAAATACAAATTTCAATTAGATGGTAATCCGTATAAGAAATAAAGAAAAAACAAAAAAATTGGTAATAATGATTATGAGAGAGCCGAAGTCCCTCCCCTTCGGTTCCCGCTATGGGTCCTTTTTTCAGCAAAAAATAGTTCGTCAACAGCGAAAGACAATATTTTTGTTATCCCGTCTGCATTTTGCCATGGATTGCCAAAAGGACAAAGACCAACACAGGGAACATACCATGAATGAGCATATCAGGGCAGAACAGAGCACAGCAGACCAGGTACCACAGCAGTGAGACAACGAGACAAGGGACACACGGGTTTAAATACACTGGTGCAGGCCAGGAGACACAGCAGGGTTCAACCAAGACAATCACAGAGGCGGGAAACAGACAAGGGCAGGAAGTGAAGTGAACACAAGAGGCAGGGAAAGTCAAAATAAAACAGAAGAAACAATTAAACAAAACCCAAAATCCTGACACCTATGGTGGTCTACCAAAAGGGCAGGGGCTTTGCCTCTTTATAGGGATCAATCTGACCCCGACAGACATGATCACCATAAGCCTTTTCCACTGTATGTCTGTATTTAGCCTGATGTAAGTGTGAAGGCATCCTGTATTAATAAACTGTATGTATGCTTCAGATTCAAGCATTCACTGATAACTCACACACAGAAAGTCCACTTTATGTGTAGAATGGGTGGCGTTTTCAAATCACTTGTTCTGTTTGAGCAACAGTTTAAAACTGAGAGATATTCTATTTAGAGTGGTATGAAAAGACATTAAAGAAGCTAGAAACAGGGAATATTTGACATTTTTGTTTTATAATAGCTTGTTTTCTGATCAAGTTTCTGTCGATTAACTCATCACCAAATGGACGACTTCTTTTTAGGAGGATAACATGCACAACAACAGAGAAGAGACACAGTCACACATCACAGTTCACTGCTGACCTTGTCTCCACGATCCATAAACAGGTCACATGCAATCAGGATTTATTGTCTCTCCGTTTCACTCACTCACACACACACACACACACACACACACACACACACACACACACACACACACAACGCTTCTTCTCCATCTTTATCTCTGGCCGTGTTCGTCTCGTGGCCTTCATTTATTTATTCCTCTTACGCTGCAGCTTTGTGTTGAAATTAATTTCATTCAGCCACAGTTGTAGTTCAGAACTTGTATTCATGTTTAATTAAACTGAAATGAATCACAGAAAGCGGTCCTGGGGATTGCTTATAGACTCATCAGTGCGCTGTGTGTTCAATAAAGTCTCCACAGGAAATAGAAAATAACACAAAGTCTTCTCCAAAATGGAGCCAGCAAAGGATTTCCGAGCGTCCTGTCTCGAGCTATACGGCCATTAAAGCGCTCGATACTGTGGTACAGATAATAACACTTGGCAAAGCACTGTAATAAATCAGCTCTGAACATTTCTCCTCAGATGCACATTAATGACTGAGAAAACTGGCTCTGAATCAAACCTAAGAGTGTTTAAGCTCCGCGCACAGACGTTTACAGTCAAGTGTACGTAGATATTTTGGCACTTTTCATTAAAGGTCGACTCCATCTGCGTTTTTTTTCTCGAGTTTTCAAATGGCAAAGCCCACTCAGCCCTCTGCAAAATGTAGTGATGTAGGTTAGAGAGCATGGAGGAAAAGGAATGTACTGCTGTGAACGGGGACAGCAGCTAAACTAAAATAATCGAAATCAGTTTAAGCGTACGCTATATTGAGAATGTTCTCACTACTTTACCTGAGGAACAGAAGCCGTGATATCAATCTCTCCAAAGCCACCAGACTCCTTTGACAAAAACAGTCATTTTAACTTGCAGAAAACGGGAGTTTCTTGTCTCCCGCTGCCTCGATCCGATAGTTTGTTTGTGTTATTGTGTGACTTTCTGATCCGAACTAAGGTGGCATCCAAAACAGTACATTGCTGAGCTTCTGACTGTGTATAAGTACCTCATACAACCACATGAAGCGGCGGGCTAGGGAGTTTATATGCAGAAACGTAAGGGCACGTTTTAGAAGGGCTTGTGAAAATTAGCATTGTGATGCTTAAACATACGTATTTTAACCAAAATGTTGGGATCTAAAGGAGCGTGTTTGGGTTATCAGCATTTAAGAAACTGAATTCTTGACATCAATAGAATTATTAATGTATGTAACAATTATTAATGATTATTAATAACAACGGGGCACCACCCTGCGAACAGGGACAAATAACCAAACGATAAAACTAAGTCTCATAATTAGTAGTCACTCATAATGTCAATAGTCTGCGTATGACTATACATTCAGTGACAGTGAAGGTTTTTAAGTTCGAGCACAGGCTACTACATACAGTCTTATCAAATACATATGCACAAGTAATCACAGACGACTGCTCCTTAAAGTATAACAGAGTTTATTAAATCAAAATAATAAATGATAGAATCAATTAATATTGCAACCAACAAACGTTATCATACAATTTTATATGCCTAAACTAAAGAATGAATAAAATGGATGAGGGTGTATGTCTGTGTGTGTGTGTGTGTGTATGTGTGTGTGGGTCTGTGGGTGAAAAGGAAGGAGAGTCTTACAGCTACCGCTAAAGACTACAAAGATGGCGGTGTCGAGTGACGCGGGCCAAAAGGGGAGGGGCCTTAAGATACTACAGCTAAAAACTACAAAGATGGCGGAGTCGAGTGATGCGGGCCAAAATAGCAGTGAGACTGCTGTATGTAATCACGTGTGCCTGGGCAGCACGTGATGTGAGGCAATCGTTTGAACGGGGTTTCCCCAGGGGCAGAGATAGAAAGAGAGCAAAGGTGGGGGTCATGAATCAAACGTCTGCGTGCGGTCCGCGTTGCAGTGAGAATGGGGATCGCTGGCCGTATCGTACACAACGTGCCGTTGTCGGTAGAACTGCCAGCAGTTATGTACGATAGCCGAGATTCCACACTTCACTCACAGAGCTGATTTAATGAGGAGAGAATACCACACGAAGTGTAATAAAACAAATGAAAATAAATCAAATAAATCCCAAGCAAACAGTCATAGTTAATACACAAATACAGCCGAGCTTCTCTGCTCCGGAAGGAGTTGCGTAATATCTCAATATCACGCGACAATAACTTAAACACACAAAAACACGGGAATATCAACATATAAATGAATGGCCTGAATTAAACTTACGTTAATTTAAGCTAAGCTATGCCCAGATGCCAAGAATCTTACTTGTCGATGCTTCGTTGCAACGTTGAAGTGTTCGTGGCAAAGTTGTCCTTTTTTTTCGGCAGAAAGGGGGGGGCAGGCTGCTTGCAGCGCGGCCGTGCAGCGGGCGCTGTGCCGTCGTGGCGTGAGCTCGCTCTGGAGCGAAACGCAGACGTGATCTATCCTCGCTGCAGGGAGGACAGTTTAACTTCGGCTGAGACGACGTGGTCCGTACGTCTCCCGGTAATCATCGGTCAGGAGAGGATTAGACGTCTTCCTGCCGGAGTGTGCACGAAAAGAAAAAGAAGCAAAAAGCGGAGAACGGATCGCTGAAGCGGATTCATTATCGCGGGCGGAGTGGGCCTTTACTCGGCGTGGAACACGGCTGTTTCGTCCAGCGAAATGGCTTTGTGACCTGACAGGGTTTGATGAGGGTTTGAGGGTTTGAGGGGCCGTTGCTTCCTTGTGGCCTGCGTGGTGCTGGAGGGGGGAGGAGATGTGTCTTCATGTGTCCAGGACGAAGGTCCGGGCGAAGAGAGCGTTGTGTACTCCCTGTTCGACGGAGGTCGAAGGGAAAAAGCGTGGAGGTCCGGGGCGAAGAGTGTTTGCGTGCCTCCTGTTACCCCGGAGGGGTTGTTGGAAAAAGCATTGAGGTGTGATCTGCAGGCACTTTTGTTGGACAGTGGTTGAACCACAGGGGTCCTGGGGTCTCTTGGCCTTCGGCCAATGAGATTGCAGCGGTGCATTCAGGTGACTTCAGGAACCATAGTTTTTCGGGGGGGGGGGGGAATTCACACCCGAGTGTGAAATTCCTCCCGAGGAGGCTTGCTCTTATCAAACTACAAATCGGGATGAAACCTTTGCTTGAAAAAGTGAAGGCCGGATTCTCTTTGTTCACAGCACATGTTGAAGCCATATGGTCAGACCCCAACAAAAATGTTTATGTTCAGATTCAAATACATAAGGAACACGACTGTGAGGCTATATAATGATATAAAACCCGAAATAATGGACTCATCCTTTAAATATACAGTTTTCTATCTATACTCTTACCCAGATTAGCAACCAATTCTTGGGCTTTTAACCACTTTTAACATTATAGAAGATAGGGACAGCAAAACAGCAAAACATGCACCCTGAAATAAATGATTATTCAATATTTAGTTGCATTAGTGTGATTTAAATGTTGCTGTTACAGTCAGAACCATCTTAATTACTCAAAATATAAGGCAGCCATGTTACATGCTGACTCATAAGAGTTGGCGCTGAGCCCTGAGTAAGCTCCAACAGTATAATAACATCTTAGCTACATTAATGCGAAGACATAACAGCATCTGTGCCGGCATTCTGCCAACGGGGTTCCTGGTTATCGTTAAGCTGCCGGACACATGCAGCGTCAACCCCCGGTTACAATCGCCCGTCACCTCGGTCACAATGTGTAGCTGTAGATGTCTCTCGGGATAAATCACACATTAAGTCTGGAGAAATGACTGAAGGCAGAGATGAGCGGGAAGCGAAGCGTTAAAAAGGAGGACACGTGTTGAGACGCTCTCTAGCCGGGAGCAGATGACCACTGCCTGCCAGCCTCACCACGACCTGAACTCCGGGCGCTCTGGGGGTCAAATGCAGAATGAAGAGAAATGTTCAAAAGCCAATTTCAGACCATTTTTATTGAGGCAAAGTTACTGCACGGCTGCTCGTGGTTTACACAGAACCTGAGACCTTTTCTTCGGGGTTTTTGTACAACACATGTATATTTTTAAAGAAAAACATCAGGTTTCATATCAGCACTTGTATTGAACACCTTGAAGCGATAGCCGGCCTTACTTAAGTCGGCCCTTCTGCGTTTTCCATCGGTGTCGTTTGTCTCATAAGGACAGCTTTTCAATTTTGCATACGTCCCCTCTCCCTGTCCTCCAGAGACTCGCCTGTCAAACAAACGACTAATCTCTTGAGGAAATGTGCAAATGCAACAAAGTGAGAATGAGCAGATTATGAGAGTGGTGCAGCGGGCGGCTGTTCATGTGGAATTTTAATAGGCAGCGACACACACACACACAGTTCTGTACGCAGGCACATACACACACACACTTCTGTACACAGGAGCACACACACAGATACACACACACTTCTGTACACAGGAGCACACACACACTTCTGTACACAGGCACACACACACACACACACATACACACACACACTTCTGTACGCAGGAGCACACACACACTTCTGTACACAGGCACACACACACACACACTTCTGTACACAGGCACACACACTTCTGTACACAGGCGCACGCACACACACACACACACTTCTGTACACAGGCACACACACACACTTCTGTCTGCAGGCGTGCACACATTTCTTGGAACAAAATCTCCCTCTCTGCCCTGCTTGAATCAAATTCACTTTCCCACATCTGTCAGAGGCAAATGTCATCTCCAGCGAAGCAAAACTCATTTTGAATAGAACAAATGATGTTACCTGCCCCAATTGACACCCAACAAAACCCTCTGATCCCTTGCCATATGCTTCATTTACTTCCTGTTGACGCCACGATAACCGATTGAACAGCAGGAATACTCAGCGAGTCTCAAAGATCATCATTTCCATGCAAAGAAACGCAGAGCAGACGGGCAGACGGCGCACTTAACGAGTGCTGAGATGTGTATATGTATAATGCCCCCGCGGCCGCTCGATAAACAACTTGTGGAAGTGACTCATCACCAGTGCGCTCACCCTCCTCCCCCTCCTCCCCCCTCAGGCAAAGTGCTGAGGCAAGGGGGCTCGCTCCACAACGGACACGGAGAGCTGGCAGCGAGTCCATCTCGTCTCATTGATTCACTCAGCGCCGGATCCAAGAAATATGACGGGGGCCCGATTCCCTAATGGGGCCCAAATGTTAGCAGTATAAGGCCGCGTCTGCGTGATGTACGCCGGGCAGATGGACAGGCCGCTCGTCCTCTCATTGTCGGCTACATCAGCCCCTCTCTCTCACCTCCATCCACCTTCCCATAGGGGACACAGGGCGAGTGCTGCGGTTACAGCTAAGTGTTGCCGTTATGGTTATGCACATACATTTATAATCCAATGTATGGCCCCTTTGAGGCACCGGCATCTTTGGGTTGCAGCTCACACACGCACACACACACACACACACACACACACACACACACACACACACACACACACACACACACACACACACACACACACACACACACACACACACACACACACACAGAGATCAAATGCATTTGGAAAGGCTCTTACAATTCATTGACTTTAATAGCCCGGGCAATATTCTACTGAGCTGAAGCAATATATTTTAAAAGAAAGCAAAGAGAAAACCCCCGCTCAGTCTGTCTACTGATGGGATCTCACCCTCGATATTGAAAAGGTGGCAGATAAGATCAGCCCAATCAATCATGTAGAGGAGTCATATATTACACAAATGCAACATCAGTTAATCTTTGGAACAAATCAGCAATATTCAAGTCGAGTTATTAAAGTAAACCTACATAATAATATGGGCTCTAACTACCTGGAAGATGACCATTATGAACGAGCTCATTTATAACCATTACTATTAGACCTGGGTGTTGTAGCTCAATACTTTTTGGCACACAACGGTTTTAAAACTGTCACGTATTCTTATTATTTGATTTAAAACCACAGTTTGACATTTTTAAACTAAGTAACTTCAATTTAGGACAATGTGATATGAGTTTATATTTCATTAAATATGTGTTTTATTAAAACCATCCTCCTGGTCTCTACAAGGATACTTCCCAAACGTATTATCTTGTGACTCCTTATAACAGAGCAATGTCAACTTGACCTCAAAAACGTATGTAACTGATTTTATTTGCATCATTTTTAGAGGCCTGACGAGGAAAAATCATCCAGTAAAGTAGATGAAAATAAACAAACATCAGAACAAATTTATCTAATTTAGTGGCGGGTAAATTATCCCTGTCCCGTTAATCATCTTGTGACCCACTCAGATTTATTTTGTGACCCCCTTAAGTGCGGATTACAAGACTTTTGGCCATATTTGTGTGCCATTGACAAATTTCTTTGATCTGAGACTAAAACCCTCCAGTTGGCACAGAATCCGTGGCGGGAAGAGAGGCGGCTGAGTTATGTCATATGCGGGAATAAAAGGGAGATGGAGTGACGTAATATATATATATATATATATATATATATACATATATATATATATATATATATATATATATATATATATATATATATGTATACAAGGATACTTCCTTAGTCTGTAGTGTTATTACAATTATTTAAATGCAAAACTCTAGTTATTGATTCTGCAATTGGCAGGTGGGAATTCATCCTGACCGACTCACAAAGTGTCACAAGCAGAAGCAATATTTAACTCACTTGAGATGCTCCGTCTATTTCTTCACATATACGTATATAGTTTGGTATATGACAATAACCTTGAACTTAAATGAACAATTACTTCGTCTCATTGCGCCGTCTTCTTCTGCAATCGATCAATGGCACCCAAGTGAAGAATTAGCGCCACCAGCTGTTTAACTTGATGCACCGTACGCCAAACAGTTTTGGGTGGAAACAACATTATTTTGAGTCCTTTTTTTGTCAATTTTCGGGGAAAATGTTAGTTATATTTGGGGTGGAAACTGCCTGCGACGGTGTCATTGTCTCACTAATCCTTTAGATCATCATAGAGGAGTGGGAGTTATGAAGACACTGACGTACAAAGACACAATGACAAGAAACAAACAAAGTGCATAGGTTAAAGCCAAAGACAATTTAAAGTCTGATGCCTTGACGTTTCCTCCAGGCCGTGGAGGCAGACACTTCTCCTACATGCATGTATGTACTATAGGAGGTAATGTACTCGCTGCAGCAGCCACTGTGGCTGACCCTTAGTGATCCTCACCAATCAGCTGACTCAGCTCAAGTCCAGGCGGGGGGAAAAAAATCACTGCGAATAATTTCTTAATGCTTTCACAGAGGAAGAAAGAGGGAGGGGGGGGGAGAAAGGGGTCAGGGGGAGAGAGGGCGAGAGAGAGGGGGAAGCTAGAAGAAGAGAGGACAGAGTGAACAGTTGAAATGGATGATAGCGAGACAGACAGCAAATAAGAACCGGACACAAAGAGGAGCGTGACGATACATAAAGTCGGAGTAAAAAGGAGGACTGAAAGGAAGGAAGGCTGACCATGAAAGGAGAGTGTCCAGTGTCCTGAGGTCCTGCTGCAATCCACCTACATTATTCATCATGAGGGTGACTTACAGCGATCATCATTTACATGCCGTCACCTATGAATTATTAAAATAATGACTTGTGGGTCTGATAATCCATAAACTAAGAGGGGATGAGCTCGCTGAAAGGAAACATTAAATTAGAGGTCAATCACAAGTTACTTGGTTGGGTTTAGGAAAATATCGTGTTTGGGTTCAAATAAGTCACGTAACACGTTAGTTAAAGGGCCAGTGTGTAGCATTTAGTGGGATCTATTGGCAGAAATGGAATACAATATTAATAAGCACGTTTTCGTTACCTTAGAATGCAGTGGTGGCTGGTGGAACATGTTCTAGGTAAGGCCATCCTATCAATTTAAACAAACATCCCAGTATGATTTAATGCAAACAAATTAATGTATCAAACACGCATTATTACTTTGCAGTTAAATATTTAACATGTATTCGAACACGAAAAAAAACAGTAAATAACACTTATATAATATCATAGAACATGTTCATTTATTGAGATGCCCCTATGGACCTTGTTATAGGAGGTAAAGATCAGGAGAAGTAAACATGAAGTGTAATTATGAATACTGATGTTAAATTAAGCTATGAGTTTTCACTGATGAGTTTAACATCCACTTCCTGCCGGAAGTGGATGATGAGGAGGAAGATGATCATGAACAGGACCGTGTTCGTTTCGCTCGACGTTTAGTTATGGAACGTCCTCAAGATGCTCCGCCCCCAGTCCCCCAGAGGTCAGAAGAGTCCACCAAGAGGAGCAGGGAAGAGGACCACACGGAGCAGGCGAGTGTGAAGAGGCAGAGGACCGGTGAGGACGACCCCGAGGACGCGACCCCCTCCACTTCAGGCCTCGGATCCTCCATGAAGAGGACCAGAGAAGAGGACGACAGGGAGTCGGCGCCCTCAACTTCAGGCTTCGGTCCCTCCACAAAGAAGAGCCGGTCAGATGACTACAGATGTTTCCACCCTCCACTTCAGGCCTCAGCTTCCCCCCACACAGATGACTCTGGCAGCCGGCTGAAGACAGCGACTCGGATTGAGACCGACAGCATGTTCGCTGCAGGATTGTAAAACCTTTGCATCTGGCAGGACTGATAAAGCACCAGACAACCTTCCCTTGCGTCTGGCGGGGTTGGCGATAGGCAGCATCCTGCAGCAGAGCTTTTAAATATCTCTTCTTTGTTGATTTTCCGTTTGAAAAATGGTTGATGCTCGACGCAGAAACCAGAGGTAAGTTAGCAGTGAAGATTCTGTCACGGGAGTTCAAGATCAGGACCCAATAGCAAGACTACAGGACACAGAATCTGATCTAAATAAAACAGATTTTATTTTACCAACAAAAGTCTTCCACTCCTGTCTGTCCTGGGCGAGTCGCTGGATGGTGCCCCATGAGTGGTTTAGGCTCTGCCTCTTGTTCTCCACAGTTCTTCTCCGTGTGTTTCTTGGTCAGCCTCTTTTTCTTTTCCCTTCTGGTGTCCAATGTAAGGCTGTTCTTGTAATATCAGCAGGATCTTTTCTCAACACATGTCCCATCCATCCCCATCTTCTGCTCATTAGGATGGTCTCCATGCATTTGTGTTGGCATTTGTCATACAGTTCTTCATTTGAAATGGTGTTTGGCCAGAAAATGTGCAGTATTCGTCTTAAACTCTTGGTGTGGAAGGTTGATAGTCTGTTGAGGTCTTCTTGTGTCATTCTCCAGCATTCAGAACCGTACAATAGGGTGGATAAAACACTGCTCTGATACAATTTAAGTTTGGTCTTGATGGCGTACTGCTGTGACCTCCATATGTTGGCTTGTATCAGACAGAGGTATGGTAAAAATTACTAACGTTAAGAAAAGTTTTCCAAGTCTCTTTTACTCAGGTATCGATGGCTGTAACACAGGAAGCAATATCCTGGATCTCCTAGACAACAGAGACCAGAGGACCAGATGAGAAGGATGGATGACCACAGGACCAGATGAGAAGGATGGAGGACCACAGGACCAGATGAGAAGGATGGAGGATTGCAGGAACAGATGGAGAGCGGCGGTCGCCTTTCTTTCAGTGGGCTGAGTAAGTAATCCCTCACTAAGACTACAGAAGTATCAGTAATAAGATTCCATCATTGAACAATGTAAAGGTTGTATAGTTGAGTTAAAAGCATTCATCTCTTGTGTTTGTGTCTCACAGGACAGGACTCCTCTGTGCTTTTTTCTCACTCCTGGGGCAACTGAGAGTGGACGTCAACCAAATCCATCATCCCAGAAAGTCCCAGACCCACCACAGACCACTGAACCACTCTCAGCACCCCAGTGAGTCTGAGATCCAGCGAGTACGGTGACATCCTCCCTGCCCCTCCCACCCTCCGACACCACCCGCTCCACCCACCAGCCGAGAGGACGAGGGGCATCCCGTCCCCACCGGCACAGAGGACGTAGTTTGTCTCCGTCTGCTTCTTCTGTGCTGGTGGGTTTGGGAAGCTCCTTACACACACACAGGAAGCCGTCAGCAGCTCTTTGCATCTGCTCACAAGTCAAGAAGGAGACAGATGCATTTGTCACATAGAACACAGTATGTTCATGTAAACTGTATGTACTGTATGTATGCTGTTTACAGAGGAGCACAATACAAATAAATGTGTGACAAACTTTCTAAATATGTCTTTGTATTGGAAACAATATCATATTTCTGATATAGTTCAAAAATCTGACAATGTACGACAATTAATATGCAATAAATATTGTGCAAGTGATCATTTTATATCTTTTTGATTTTCATTTGACTCAAAGGCTGTTAGTACTGTTAAGGATTAATAAATATAATATTACATGTTGATATAAATAAAATAGGGAAAGCTTTAGATTACTGCCCCAACGTGCAGCATAATTCTTGCCAATTTAATTGTAACTAAATCATAAATAATTGAAATCTTTACTGATTGTTAACTAGTACAGAACTGATGACACATACATGTAGGTGCAAGGGACCTTAATGAAGATGTGAAGTTAATGAATGAGGGGGAAACAATGTGGGAACGTAATTAATTCATATCATTATAATTTATATATACATTTATGAATATATATATATATATATATATATATATATATATATATATATATATATATATATATATAGGTGTGTGAATGAAATAAAAAAGTTATTGATAAATACATTTTATTTACAAGAACTATAAATGATTGAAAATGTGTTATTTATCACAGCAACTGTTGGGGTCTGACCATATGGCTTCAACATGTGCTGTGGACAAAGAGAATCAGGCCTTCCCTATTTCAAACAAAGGTTTCATCCTGATTTGTAGTTCCCCCCCGCCCAAAAAAAACTATGGTTCCTGAAGTCACCTGAATGCACCGCTGCAATCTCATTGGCCGAAGGCCAAGAGACCCCAGGACCCCTGTGGTTCAGCCACTGTTCTACAAAACCGCCTGCAGTACACACCTCATTGCTTTTTCCCTTCGACCTCCGTCGAACAGGGAGCACACAGCGCTCTCTTCGCCCGGACCTTCGTCCTGGACACATGAAGACACATCGGCCTCTCCTCCCCCCTCCAGCACGTCGGAGGCCACGAGGAAGCTGCGGCATTCACCCCTCATCAAACCCTGACAGGTCACGAGCCATTTCGCTGGACGAAACAGACAGTGCTCCACTTTGAGTAAGGCCCACTCAGCCCGCGTAACGAATCCGCATCCGCGATCCGTTCTCCGCTTCTTTTTCTTTTTGTGCACACTCCGGCAGGAAGACATCTAATCCTCTCCTGACCGATGATTACCGGGAGACGTACGGACCACGCCGTCTCATCCGAAGTTAACTGTCCTCCCTGCAGCGAGTACAGATCGGACCTGCGTTTGCTCCAGAGCCACGCCACGACGGCCCGAAGCCGGCTCAAACGCCGCGCCGACTTGCAAGCAAACCCCCCCCCCTCTTTTCCTCCTGGAGGAAAAAGGACAGATCCTGCCACGAACACTACAACGTTGCAACGACGCATCTAAAAGTAAGGTTCTTGGTATCTGGGCATAGCTTAGCTTAAATTAACTTAAGTTTAATTCAGGCCATTCATTTATATGTTGATATTCCCGTGTTTTTGTGTGTTTAAGTTACTGTCGCGTGATACCGAGGTGTTGCGTAACAACAACGCGGACCACAAGATCCGCTATATGGTGCATTCCCATATTCTGTTTGTGTTAAGACACTGTCGCATTATACGGAGGTATTTACGCAATCATTACGGACCAGAGAAGTTCCGTTGCATTGTGTATTAACTGTTTGACTGTTGCTTTTGGGATTATTTGATTTAATTTTTGTTCTTGCTCTATTTCCTTGAATCGATTCTGTGAGTGAAGTGTGGAAACGCGACTATCGGGCATAAGTGTCGTCAGTTCGCGAAGCGACAACGGCAACTTGTGTGAGATACGATCGGCGATCCTCATTTTCACTACAACGCGACATCGCACACAGAAACTCTGATTCCTCTCTCTCTACCCTTTTATTGCTCTTGTTTTCCGTAACACGAACACACACAGCTCCTATCTCTGCCCCTGAGGGAAACCCCGTTCAAACGATCGCCTCACAACACATGTGTGCATCGGCACACGTGATTACATACAGCAGTCACTCGACTCCGCCATCTGGTGGTAGTTTAGCTGTAGTATCTTAAGGCCCCTCCCCTTTTGGCCCGCGTCACTCGACGCCGCCATCTTTGTAGTCTTTAGCAATAGCTGTAAGACTCTCCTTCCTTTTCACCCACAGACCCACACACATGCACACACACACGCACCCACACACACTGATATACACCCTCACGCATTTTATTCTTTTCTTTAGGTATTAGGCATATAAAATTGTATGATAATGTTTGTTGGTTGCAATATTAATTGATTCTATCATTTATTATTTAGATTTAATAAACTCTGTTTTACTTTAAGGAGCAGTCGTCTGTGATTACTTGTGCATATGTATTTGATAAACCTGTATGTAGTAGCCTGTGCTCGAACTTAAGAACCTTCACTGTCACAGAATGTATAGTCATACGCAGACTATTGACATTATGAGTGACTACTAATTATGAGACTTAGTTTTATCGTTTGGTTATTGGTCCGTGTTCGCAGGGTGGTGCCCCGTTGTTATTAATAATCATTAATAATTGTTACATACATCAATAATTCTATTAATGTCAAGAATTCAGTTTCTTAAATGCTGATAACCCAAACACGCTCCTTTAGTTCCCAACAGCAACTGATTGAATTATTAACTGATTATTAATATAGAAAAACTATATTTCATATATATATGAAAAAGAACTATGAATGAATTCTTGAATATATGATTGAAAAACTGATTAAAACTAAAACCTTTACAGTATATTAACATCTGTATACAGTAATCCTTCTGAGCAGGCATTCTAGGCAGGAAACAGGAAGTCCTCTGTAGCGTAGGCCGTCTCATTTCGGAGACCGCATGGTCCAGCCTTCGCGGTGCTCAAAGGACGGCTGGGTCCTCCGAAGGATGCAGCCCCTGAATTGAGACACAAGCTACTGACTCCAATACAGTGGCTCGGATCAAATGGTTCATCATCTGTATAGAGTGAAATGAACCCAGCTTCTACTACTCTGGAGTTCAGGAATTCAATTAAACACCGTGCAACATTATAATTGAAACGAACTGGTGGTCAAAATCATAGCTGCTCAACACCAGTATCCGTTATTACAAAATGGAAAGAATATGACAACAAAACAAACCTGAAAGAGAGGGCCAAACCCCAAGGACCAGACAAGGAGGACATTAATCAGAGAGGCAAAGAAGAGTCCAAAGGTGACCATTAAAGAGCTGGAAAGGTCCACAGTGAGGACTTGAGTTTCTGTCCACGGGACCACTTTAAGCTGTTCGGTTCATTTGGTTGTTGTAAAAAGATAGAAAAGCTCCAGAACGCTTTAATTAGCAATGCCAGCTAGTGACATACAACACAGTGCAGAAGGGTCGGTGGACTGTCACTACACAAGTCCTGTTTCATGAATGGAGCATTTCTTCTTCTTTGTGTTGTTGAACAGCAGTTAGCACCAGCTGATGCGCTATACCACACCCTTTGCATAACAGTATTATGTCGGTCAAATTGGTCAAATTCTGCATCATATTCCCCAAAACTAGTCTTTTTGAGCGTCAACGTTTGGAAATAATATGACAATATATGACAAGTCTTGTCTTTAATTTGAATTCCCACTATAATAAATAGTATAAATGGACCATGTTTACCCATATTTCTGTTCCATAAAACCATATTTGTATCAAAATGCTTATTGTATTGATAAGTGTTGTTCACCTGCATCGGAAATGGTGACTGAAAGTCCCTCTCTTTGTTGTCCGGTTGCAGTCTTTCTCTCCATGAGCACGGCTTTTCTCACTAACCGCCAGTGGCGGCTGGTCAATAGAGGGTCATGGGGCATGGCCCCACCATGAGTCACACAAAAAAAATTAAAAAAATAAAATAATAATAATCATAAATTATACAAATTGTCAATATTTGTGCTTTTGAACTATGGAATGTACCCAGTAATGTGTGTAAAATATGATATCTGCGCAAAATATATGCTTTTCCTGCTCGTCCTCTCTGCCTGTGTGCTCTCTGCTCGTGCTCTCTGTCTGTGTGCACAACACTCTGAGAACGCGCAGCTTGGGGGGCCTGATCGTTTTGGCCCAAAAGAGGCGGGTCTATGAAGCAGTTTAGCCAATTGCTGATTCAAGATATAAATGAGTGACATACAATTTAGCCAATCAGCGCCCTCAAATAGATTCAGCTTGGGGCAGTACGATCAGGCTCCCCTCGCTGCGCGTTCTCGTCAGGACAAGTCTCTACAGGCGCACGCGCCAGCGCGAGCACTCCTCCTCCAAGACCCGTTTGAGAGGAGAACTTTTGCGGAGATTCTGCAGCCAAAGAGCTGATATCAGATCAGCCTGACCTCACAATCAGACAGCAGACTCGCGGGAAAGGGAAGCAGTACATGCGAAGCTTCTGTATAGCTGTACACCAGACAGGTTTGGCTAGCTGGATGACGACATGCTAATAATTTATTTAGCTTTTTAAAACAACGGGGACGGATCCAGCACGGACAGTTACGGGAGTGAGGGATGAGGAGGTAAGGAAACATGAGAACACCAGGCTAGGGAGTGAGGGATGAGGAGGTAAGGAAACATGAGAACACCAGGGTAGGGAGTGAGGGATGAGGAGGTAAGGAAACATGAGAACACCAGGGTAGGGAGTGAGGGATGAGGAGGTAAGGAAACATGAGAACACCAGGGTAGGGAGTGAGGGATGAGGAGGTAAGGAAACATGAGAACACCAGGACACACATGAGAACTCTGTCAAGCTACATATTATGCTTTATATTTTCTTCTACATAGCTGTCCTCAGTCTCATCTGCTTAACTTCGTCATGGAGGCATCAACATGTAATAGAGATGTTAAATTAACAGTGAAAACTCATCATAGCTTAATTTAACATCAGTATTCATAATTACACTTCATGTTTACTTCTCCTGATCTTTACCTCCTATAACAAGGTCCATAGGGGCATCTCAATAAATAAACATGTTATGTTATATTATATAAGTGTTATTTACTGCTGTTTTCGTGTTGGAATACATGTTAAATATTTAACTGCCAAGTAATAATGCGTGTTTGATACTTACATTTGTTTTGCATTAAATCATACTGGGATGTTTGCAGAAATTGATAGGATGGCCCTACCTAGAACATGTTCCACCAGCCGCCACTGCTAACCGCACACCAACAGGTGGGACGTGAAATACGTTGAAGGCAATGTTGCTGTAGCCTTCAACGAAGGCCAGAGGCCGATGCGTGTCCTGGAGCAGTTGTATCTTGGTGACGTTCGCCTCCATCAGCAGGTGTGTGTACATTTTCATGTCGAGATTCTTGAGACTCAGGTCCTCACGTTTGTCATATCTGTTTAAAAAAAAATACAAAAATGACTGCGATAGTAATGTTGGGTGCATTATTTTTGGACAGATTTTCATTCAAAACGAAAACACTAACCTCCAGTTTCTGTTCTGCTCTAAGAAGCGAGACACTCCGGTTTCAGCAGCATAGGTGTCGATATGGACAAAGACATCTGAGGTGTCAGAGGCATAGTGTAACAATGTGAGAAGCATGCATTCAATGACTGATGTCAGTATACAGTCTAATAGAATGAGACATTTGTATCGACATACAGAGTGGGTCTTCCCCAAAGAGCCGGTCCGCCATGTTTAAAGTAGCCCAGAACGGACTAAACAAACACTGGCGCTATCGGGTCATTCGCGTTTTCACGTCGGCCACACTGCACCTTTAAGTATGTAAGTTACGTGACAAAAGTATGGTAAAATAAGTCAAAGTTGAATTTTTGTTTCACCCGGGACACAGCAGTCTCTTGGGTGGATGTCCTGTTTTTGTTTGACCCATCCGTCCTCCTCTCTACGTGGACTTTGCCGCTCTTTATACTTTGTCTCCTGACTTTCTAAACGACAGCCCTGCACGTCCTGGCTCACGATTACCTGGGCTATATACGCATTAAGGTGCATTGTTAAAGAACAGCCAATGAGAACAGGCTGCACAAAGTGTTGTCATCTCCTGACAAGAGTGTAATGTTAGAGCAGCTTCTCTGTTGCTGTTGATCACCTTGTGAGAACACACACACAGCACTGATGGCGAGGAGCATCACCTACTAATGACAAAGTACGGGTACATTTTCTGCCATCACCGATTCCAGCACAGGGCTCCTAACACCACAACTGTCGAGCTAAGCAATCTCTCTAGGACCTGTAAAGATTAAGGCCTGATGAGGAAGGAAAGAACGATGAGATCTGGAGCACGCTGTAATATACTAACAGCTTTTTAATAAGGTGCAGTGATTACGCTCTTACTGTAACAGCGTGCCGTCTTGGCTGAAGGATCAAGACGCCAACAATGAACCACTGTTGCACCTTTCTGTCATCTCTGAGAGTACTAGTAAGTAAAAGACCGGCGTACTTTCTTCCAGCCCTGATTGAATCCCTCCGTGCTCGGGCTGATTTGATAGATGTGTTGTTCTCCACCCGCAATGCTTAAGGAGATTAAAAAGATACTATAAGGTCAGATAGATACAAGCGCGTCAGTCAGAGAGGCATATGCAACACCTGTGTGCCGTGTGTCTTTCTAACAGCTCGGAGATGTCTGACAGCGAGAGCTTTCATCCTTGCGCCGGCTCGGAGTGGTCGCAGAGAGAGTAATTGTATTTGTGGTGTAGCAGATGAAATTATCCTTCAGGAGCGACTCTAAACGAGTGCTGGAGTGAGGAATGCTGATGTCACTCACCCAAATCCTCCAGTCACCTCATGCCTCAAAGAAATCGAAAACAAAACATGTATTCCTTTTTTCCCCCATTTTTCTATTCAACTTTTATTTAAACAGGAAAAGAAAAAATCTGTTTTTCAAGGCAAGAGCAGCAGCACAAGATACAAACATGTGACTGTAAACAGACACAAAACAGGAAATTCTACAATACACAACATCCCAAAGACGTGTACAGTACAAGCAACGCATCCGAAATGAGTGAAAGCACCGACACCCAGAATTATTCTGTCTTTCACAATGGATTCAAAAGCATTCAGAGAAATCAAATCATGGAGTTTAATAAATACATTGTTCAATATGTTCCAGAGTGAAAGACCATTTCCTCCTCTCTGTGTGCGTTCGTGGGTTTATTCATTTAGCTGTTCAGTAATATGGCCTGTAAATATTGTTTCAAAGCTTTCACTTATTCTAATGGGAGGACTTTTGTTACTGTTACAGTTACTGTTGCTATGCATGTCAAGCTTTCCACCTCGGCTCATGTGCAGTTTCAGTCAGAGTCAAGACCAGTTTCCCCCGCTCTGCTTCTCTGCATCTTCTTCTTCCTCTCCTGTGCACTCACACATAGTGAGAGAATAAAACAGCACACACACACACACACACACACACACACACACACACACACACACACACACACACACACTGTTGGGAAACAACAGAGCTGGCTGTCCTTGAAGAGGGGGTGGGGGGGAATAAAACAAATAAATAACACAAAGCCAGCACTAAATGCTCAGTAAGCCCTTGGTAATTAATTAAGAGTGTTCAGATTTAGCCATGGCTTAATACCCGGCAGTGCGCTGCTAAGTAGCTGCGGAGTGAAAGCTAATTAGGCCCCGTCTCTCTAGTCGTGATGTGTTTTATTTATCACCGCATTTCTGGAGCGTCCTCTCAATTAATGAGACACCGCCATGGCGACTGGATTCAAACTCCGGATGTCGAGCACTCGTAAATCTTACCATCGGGGTGGAATGAGTCTGTTAATAATGTAAAACAAGAGCAGTTTATGAATATTCATGGGGGCCCGTGACAGATCGGAGTAAGGCGCTGTGACTTGACTTCTGGCTCCGCCCCCTCGGCAGACGGGTCATTCTGGAAAGCTATTCTTCATTTGAAGGTGTCGCCACGGACCGTCTCATCTGTGAAAGCACTCGAGTGGTTTTCCGTCAAACAGTTGGATCTCTAGGAGAGTCTCTGCATCCGGCAGTTTCACAAGCTCTAGTTTATTAAAGGGGTCACACAGGTGACCCCTTTAATAAACTAGAACACAGGTGAACCCTTTAATGTCAAGTCACAAAAATAATCGAGCTGACTTTTGAGATGGAATAGGCCCTTAAAGGCCCTGAACACCAGTTTTCCCAATCACAATGAGCGACGGGATCCTTCATGGACTCAGAGTTCACTGACAAAGATTGAAGAGTTTTGGTTGCATCACATGAGACACTTGAGTTTTATTTCTTTCTTATGGCTCCTCTCAATGGTTTGAAGTGGGCGGGGCTTCTTTGAAAACAGGTGATATCGCATATGTCCGTGCACCAATCAGACTATTGCAACATTTAAATCAAAATCTAATGAGATATATATTCTTGTTCAACCAAATTTAGCATATATAAGCAGGTTTTTACTGTTCTTTCCCATTGCTCGGAGACGATTATGCCTTTTTGTTTGTTTAAAATGTCACGGTGGTTACTTCTTCGTTTTTTATGTGACTTATTCAGTCTCTCTTTCAGACTCGATGCAGACTAATAGGGAACGAATGTTCGAGCGCTGCTCGGACGGAGACGGACGGTATTTTTGGCTGAGAGTCACAGAAGTTATATCTCCTACCACTTAGCGTCGCACCAGAAAAGGGGTGAAAATGAGCCACTTGGGTTTCATGTTTCCATCCCTGCCGATCAAAGCTAAATACCTGTGTGTAGTGAGTAATTTGTCCCGAGAATGAACGGCCATCGTAACCGGGCGGCCACCTCCGGTTCTGCCGAGTGAAGCCGATGCGGAAGTGTCTTAAAACTGCATTCTCTCTAATGACCATCAGGGGGCGACTCCTCTGGTTGTATAGAAGTCTATGAGAAAATGACTCTACTTCTCTCTTGATTTATTCCCTCAGTAAACACTGTAAACATGAGTTTATGGTCTCAATATCTAGTTTCAAGTCTTCTTCAATACAGCATGATGTTCATTTAGTACATTATGGTCCATTTAGAGTCAAACAGACCATAAAGCAGGGGATGCTTGAGGGCGGGGCTACACAGTGATTGACAGGTATACGCCGTATATGCGATGCGGTGTCGCCGTATACATAGAGACGTATACGGTGTCTCTACGTCACTCCTCCACATTACAAATATGGTCACTTCCGTTCGTTGGCTGCAAAAACAACAACATGGTGACGGTCGTAATCCAAGATGGCGACGGCGAAATCACCAAACTCGAGGCTTCAAAACATCAGTCGACAAACCAAACAAGCGAGTGGTCTCAAGAACTTATCAAGGACTTAAAATACACACTCAGAGAAATTTACATAGTATTTGGTTTCTAATTATGTTTGTTTGACTGTGAAAAACATTTTACATAATATGTATACACAATACGCTGAAGCACCACCGTCCCCCCCTCCACATCTGGAATCAAACCTACATCCTTTCTGAGCTTATTTCCCAAGTACAATAAAGACACAATTCTGTTTATTAGCTTCCGAGACAAATATGATTTCATCAGTAATGTTCCACGAAGAGAAAATAACCAAAATATTATGCGAATGTTTGCATTCCAGTTCAAAGTTTTGGGGGTATAGTGTGCAGAGAAAAGACTGACATGTACATCTACACATCCGTGCCGTGTGTCCATGGACAAACATATAATGAACACTGTCTGCTTCGTCGTGGTGCAGTAAATAAGATATGAATGTGTAAATAATGAGCGAGAGTGAAGGCGTGATGAGTGAAAAAGATGATATTTAAAGTTACAGCACTTATCCTGCATAAATCATGCTGTAGGTATGTTTACTGATACAAGTCAACATGTTTATATATTTATATACTGGTGTGTAGTGCAGTCATCTGTCCCGGGAATGAACGGCCATCGTTTTTTCATGAGTGGACAGAACACACACTATTTGTGCTGAAACATATTTTGATTTTTACACAATCATATTTGTGTATAAATATTGTTTTATCGTGCGTTTTGTGTTTTTAAATGTAGGACTCTTTCAGTTACGCGCACTGTAAATGTGGATGAGCACAAATGAGTGAATGAGCAGAGAAAACCTCTGGACAAAAAGATGAGAGGAAAAGAGATCAACGATCTCTCTGCCTCGCAGCGTTCCTATTTATAGCGGTTGAATGTCGCTTCACATTAAGGGCGATGGCTGCCCTCTGCTGGAGAGGGACGGTCTGTTTTTGTAGTACTATGTTAAGAAACTACAGTATTCTGTGAATCAGCTCCTAATCCTTCATATTTAACTTGTAAAAACAATAAGACGAGCGCTGAGTAGTTCATATTCAGAGTGCAACCGTTACACTACACATGTATTATTGTGCACTGTAATCTTCACATGGCACAGAATATAATTCAGTTAATTGGACCATGAACTCACTTTCACAAACACACATTCGCCATTTTTATATATAAGGAATATGAAAATGCAAGACTGTGCACATGCATCTGGGGAAGAGTAATCAGGCTTAAAACCTCGCACGATGCCCCCGAATTTGGGGGCTCTGGGGGGGAGGGTGCTCATAAATAGCATCCAGAAATTGCTCATTTTGATAGCCAGAAGTGTAGCTTACATGTGTATATTTCATTACCGGACGTATGGGCAACACGATCATAGAAGTCACTTTTTACACACTCCAAACACAACTATATACTACTCATAGAAGCATCTAGAAAATGTGTGATAAAAGGACGAAATCCTGGCCAGAAATCTACGTTATGTGTGCTTTAAATCCATATTTGCACCATTTAGCTCAGAGCTAGCGGGCTAATCCGTACATCGATTAGCATTAGCATGCGACACAGAAATCATAACTACCTTCGTTTTGTCTCTCCGTTGAACCAGTAGAAGGCTGTGAGTGGTCAAGTGTACAATGGCGTTGGTCTTCAGCCGAAAAAATCCTTGGTTTTTTGTGACGTTTTATGAAATATTAGTACAAAAACATCGAAAATAATCCGTTTTAGCGGCACCGTCATGGACGCCAAGTGCTTCCTGTTTACTTCCGAGCTGTTTCCTGTGGAAGCGGGGTCAACCCACCTCGGGCCAGGCTTCTTGCAACGTTACTCGCTGAAAGTTCTGTCAATCAACACCCGCTTCTACACCCGCCTTCCTGAGACTCTGACACGTCGAATGCATGCTCAATGACTGAGATCAACCAATCATAGGCTGACCTGGAGCCCCATAGACACAAATGAACTGAATGGATGACAGCCAAAAACATACTCTGATGATGTTAGGAATCTCAAAATGATTCCTAACAGCTGTATTTGGATGTATTGAATAATATGAGTGATAAAAAAGTGAAATATATAGTTATATAGTATATAAAAGTACAATGTAAGAGCTGCAACAGCTGGTTCGAAAATGACGACCTCACGTGACCTCTCTGTAGTAAAGCCTCTTATTCTTCACTTTATCCCACTTTAACCTTTATTCAGCAACTACTGATCAGTTGTGCAATGATTTGGGAGAGTTTTCAGGGAGCTGCTGCATTATTTCAAAAACACAATATCAATGAAAGTGCTTTTTTTTCAGGCGAACCTGAATATTTTCAATTTGAGCTGTGTAATGTCTTCATTTACTATATTAACCAGCAACATATACGCAATATTACCCACTGAACAATCTCACCAGTGTTGTGATCTGATTATAGCCTCAAAAATTATTAAAATAGACCTTGTAGTTACAGAACTGTGGTCTCCTTAGTATGGGTATGCTATTTTGAGCAGAGGCCTACAAATAGGGCTTGTGTTTAAGAGGTTTTAAAATCCTTTCAATTACAAATTGCAATTCAATAACGAGATAATGACACAAACATGCCTCTCAGTCCTTTGAATGCTCGTTATATAAATGGACACACAGAGATGTAAGAGCTCAAGAGAAAATGAATGTTGCTTTGAATGAAACAGTTTTTGTGGAGGATATTTTCCAAGTTAAAATACATTTAATCTCCACTGTAAAATGTTTACTGTACTGCGATCTGATTTAAAATGTGGCAAAAATACCCCAAAACAAGCAAAGAAAACTCGCTCCAACTGGATACTTTTTTTTCCTTTCTTGAAAAGTTGACATTTTGAAATAATTGTCTCTTGTCCAACAACAATATCTAAAGCAGTTGCCTCATTATGAGGATTAAAAGGTGCACGCTCTGATATTATGTTAAGGCCTTAGTGCATATTGCACTTGCAATACTGAAGAATTCATCATTTCTGGATAAACATGGCTGACTTTATAATATTAATATAATGTTTAAAAAACACTGTTGAACACAGGATGATTTGTAAACAGCATGTGATGTTTGAACAGCGGCAGATTGTGCTTTGATGAATTCTATTTAACTGCCTGGTCTCATACACATGAAAATCAAATCAATGAGAACCTTTAAAAGTTTGAATAACTAGGATTATAAATGAAACTATAAAAACCTGAGAGCGTCGTCGTCAATATCACACAAAATAGAAAAACACGACAGATATTCTCTCCATGATCTTTGTGTTTCCCATCAGTTAATCCAACATGACCCACGGTTATATTCACTGTAACACCTCGTCGTTACTTTCACTTACTCAATGTTTAACAAGCCTCCGGTGTTGTGTGAGCGCCGCTCCGTGCAGCACCTGTATCAGCTTGCAATGTCGAATTGCAAGCTGAATAGACAGATATAACTTATCACCCTTGAACTGAACTCTGACTACTTCAAGTCAATGTTCCTGTGTCCTAAATAAAAGCTGGAAATTCAGATAAAAAGTAATCCATTTTATCTTTAAATCTTTATTCAGATTTCATGCTCAAACTTCCAGATGTATCGAAGATAAAAGCCAGAAAAATGTCCGGAGGATGCTACAGGTGGACCCATGTAATGCTCTCATCATTCAAATATTAAAACACCAAATATAAAAAGGGTTTATGCGCCTCAATGAATCCAACATTCCTCGTCAACCTCAGACACGACAAACACAAACGCAGCAATAAAGGATTTCGGGCCGATACTTTAAAAATACTGTAATTTGGGTCAAACACTCTTACAGAAGATCACACGTTGACATTTCCTTCAAAAAGCACACGAGTCAACAAACAGAAGCCACCGTTTCACATTTCATCAACATTCAGTTCAACCTTTCAAACAAGGTCCAGTAAAAAAAAAAAAAAACCCATGATGAAATATGACAGCCCGTTGTTGAAGTGAAGCCCTTTATGGGGACAACAGCTCAGCAACTTCATGTTGACGAAGTGAAAGCAGCAGAACATCAACTAGCGTTTACAAATCCAGAATTCTTTGGTACATGTTTTTCTGTCTTTTGGACAAATTATGCAAATTAAATACATCAATCTGCTAAAAAATAACTTTTGGGTTCAGCGATAATTAATATGAAACAGCATGAATCACAATTTTATTTAGTTTCCTTTTGTCTTCCTTAAAAAATGAAAGTGATATTGTCACTGCCACCGTCTGCAACATTAATGCTGCTGTGAATACTACAGCTGAGTAAGATGTGTGGCCAACACTAACATCCGTACGCATGTGTAAAGTAATCTTTTTCAATTAAGGAAAGAAGATATTCAATCTTTACATGTCTCTTTGAAAGCCATCTTCCAGTTTGTCAACACTGAGCAGTGTTTGACATCATAACATTTAGTGAAAGAGCAGAAACATTATTTTTTCCCTCTTATGTTTTTACAACATTGTTCTGATGTATTCTGCATTTATCCGTTTTTCATTTCGTAGGAGAAAGATTTGATCAACTATACAGTTTTTGCTAATCATAAAGGATTAAATTGTGGTTTCCCTACAATTTAGGGACATATCATGAAAAACTCACTTTTTCCGTGGAAAAGAGAGACAAATTTGTCATTTTTTTGTGAGTTGCCTCCATCAGAGAACATCCTCACTAGAATATACCGCATCCTCGTCCGAGTATCCCCACTAATGACTTCAGAACTACCTCTGCAAAGATGCAACATAGTTTTTTCTCGCAAAACCAATCAGAGCAGCCTGGGCTTTTTCGGACGGGGGCTCTTAAAGAGACAGGCGCTAAAGCGGAGCTATTCAGACAGACGGTGTGAGGAAAATAAAGTGTTTTCTGAACATTAAAGCACGTAAACATGTTCTAGTAGAAACCCAAAATACAAGTATGAACCTGAAAATGAGCACGATATGTCCCCTTTAATGTCATTACATTAACATACCGAGTCACGATGAGAACAGTCATGATAGAATGGTTCATGGACACTTCAGCCCTCCACTGCTAAAACAAGATCATCCACATGCATTACACCTGCAATATGTAAAACAAATATAGTCCCAGTTTCTTTTTAACATGAACAATGACATATTACCATTTAGACATTGTTACTCTGATACAAAGCAGCTTTGTAACAGAACTTAGAATCCCTTGAGCACATGCTACAGTACAACCGCAGTTTCCTTGGATCCTAAAACATGTTGACAGGCTGAAGAGGGAGAATTCAAACATCTGGAGCAGAGTTCAGTGAGAAGTTTGTTTTTTAATTCTGCCTCTTTCATATATGTAAATGAGGGTGAACGAAACATTAGAAACAACTTTTTGAGTGTTTCAGGATTCACTGCAAGGCTACGATGTTGGATTAGATCACACAGGCGTACCTAATAAACTGGTGACTCAGCGTGTCATTTCTGTCACCCCCCCCCCCGTATCTGTGATTAAGGTTTCAGAAACACTCACCTCCTAACGTAGTATTTCAGGACGTTTGTTGAGTCAGTGGAGTGCTCTTGCACATTCTTTCTGCACACGGGCTCTGCAGACAGCAGGCTCACTGTGACACAAACCAGGACAAGGGGAGTCCAAATATGGACGCGGTCAGATAAAAATAAAAGTCTCTGTACTTCGGCCCCCGAGTGGAACAGCGAGAGGCCTAAATATAGAACCACGGTTTCCCGTGTCTCGCCTGTGCAGCAGTTCGCGGGTCGCTCACCATGTCATTAAAATATGGTTTCTCTCCTCAAGAAAGAGGAAGTGTGGCGTTGGCGTGCAGCTGAATAAATACAGCAGCGTATCCTTGCACACAAAATAACTTTTGATTACAGCCTCGGTGTAAAATGGCACGTGATATACATGGTCCCTCTGACACCCGTCACATCAGGAAACGTCCATTTCTACAGAAATGGACGTAATCATAAAACTCCCTTTTATTTTCCTTACAAAGTACCTCTGAGGAAGGAGAGCACGCCTTCCCTTTGTGCACTCTGCAGTGTGTATTGCGGCTCCTTTCCAGGGGTTCGGTACCATGGCAGTGTCCCCGGTGGGCTTCATTTAGAGCGCCGCTCAGCAGAGTCCAGAGCGCCACAGATTCCTCATGGATCTGCGGCCTGACACTCTGCGTGCACTCAGCAAGTCCACGGGGGACCGAGGGGAAGGGGGTGTCCTCTTCCGCCTCGTCAGTACTTATTAATCCCAAAGATCCTCACGCCGTGCAGCTGGGGCAGCTTGGGGATGAGCAC